>NC_091951.1:354975030-355275030 GCF_031021105.1 Erythrolamprus reginae | reverse complement strand
GTTAAGAGGGTTGATTTCTTTTTGTGTCTCATATTCCTATTTTGACATAGGATGGCACGGTTTTCTGTCCCTTGGCGATAGCGCTGAGGCCATCGAAAAGGCCTAGGATGGCCTCAATGTTCAATCCTACGAGTTGGAAACCTCTGCCGTTATGTGGTCAAAACATATTGCAGCCACAAAAAAACCCTGTCCTTTTTAATAGGATTTTAAAGTTATTATCCTGTATATCATCCAAGGGCATGGAGTGAGGTATCATCAGTACGCTGATGATACCCAGCTTTACATCTCCACCCCATGTCCAGTCAACGAAGCAGTGGAAGTGATGTGCCGGTGTCTGGAGGCTGTTGGGGCCTGGATGAGTGTCAACAGACTCAAACTCAACCCGGATAAGACGGAGTGGCTGTGGATTTGCCTCCCAAGGACAATCCCATCTGTCTGTCCATTACCCTGGGGGGGGAATTATTGACCCCCTCGGAGAGGGTCCGCAACTTGGGCGTCCTCCTCGATCCACAGCTCACATTAGAGAACCATCTTTCAGCTGTGGCGAGGGGGGCGTTTGCCCAGGTTCGCCTGGTGCACCAGTTGCGGCCCTATCTGGACAGGGACTCACTGCTCACAGTCACTCATGCCCTCATCACCTCGAGGTTCGACTACTGTAATGCTCTCTACATGGGGCTACCTTTGAAAAGTGTTCGGAAACTTCAGATCGTGCAGAATGCAGCTGCGAGAGCAGTCATGGGCTTACCTAGGTATGCCCATGTTTCACCATCACTCCGCAGTCTGCATTGGCTGCCGATCAATTTCCGGCCACAATTCAAACTGTTGGTTATGACCTTTAAAGCCCTTCATGACACTGGACCAGAATACCTCCGAGACCGTCTTCTGCCGCACGAATCCCAGCGACCGATTAGGTCCCACAGAGTGGGCCTGCTCCGGGTCCCGTCAACTAAACAATGTCGGTTGGCGGGCCCCAGGGGAAGAGCCTTCTCTGTGGCGGCCCTGACTCTCTGGAACCAACTCCCCCCAGAGATTATAACTGCCCCTACTCTCCCTGCCTTCCGTAAACTCCTTAAAACCCACCTTTGCCGTCAGGCATGGGGGAACTGAAACACCTCCCCCGGGCATGTACAATTTATGCATGGTATGTTTGTGTGTGTGTTTGCTAGTAAATTGGGTTCTTTTTAAACTTTTTAAAATATTTTAAATTTATTTGGATTTGTCATGAATTGTTGTATCTTGTTGTGAGCCGCCCCGAGTCTATGGAGAGGGGCGGCATACAAATCTAAATAAATAAATAAATAGATAGATAGATAGATAAATAAATAAACAAATAAACAAATAAACAAATAAAATATATTTAAAATATTATTAATATTAATAGGACAGCAGGAGGAGCCTTGGCTGCGACTCAAGGACAGAAAAAGAAATCCTGTTTCAAAAGCCTTAAAACAAGTTAAAGCCTACGATGGCCTATTAAAAACCCCAACCCTTATGCCCCAACCCTTACGCCCCAACCCTTACGCCCCAGCCTCACCCAAAACCGTTACGCCTATTTTCAATTTACAAAGTGTACCACTGCGCCATCAGCGGCATAGAACCAAAGGGGCCTGTGGCGCTTCTGGAACGTTGAATGAATCAAAAAGTTCTAAGCTGTCCCAGTTCAGAAAGAGTTGCCAAGGGCACCACGTACTACAAGGATGTCCCAAGAATAAGGGGTGACACGGGGTCAGGGCTTCACCATGGATGGGGGCTACCAGCTGTGGGCACCCTGGTCTCCACTGGATGAATCCCTGCAATGGCTGAGGGGAACCCTCCCCAGACCGGGGGCTTCCAAGCCTCTCTTCCGAGGGGGACGGAGCCCGGTGGCAGCAGATTTAGAGGTGCAGCTGTGCTTCCAGGGCCTCAGCCTGGTCCTGGAGCCCCGGGCGAAGATGGGGGCAGGGCAGCCCCCAGGAGCAGCTGGGGAGACAAGAGGGCACGGCGGGTCTGTGCGCAAACCCCAGGCGGTGCGTCTCACGGGGGTCGACTCGGTATTCGGGCACCCTGTGACAGTGCAGCCCCCACGCTGGAGTGGCTCCCTGAGGGTATCGGAGCCCTCCGCCTTCCGTCAAGTCATCAGCACCCACCAGCGCTGGCCCCGAGGGCTCCGGGAGCCCCAAGTGCGCATGGCCATGGCTATATGTCGGCAAATGCTGCGTGCCATGCTCCTGCTCTATGCTGCCTACAAGAGGTGTGCCTTCGCATTGCAGCATTCCCACTGAGGGTCAAGGGACTCTCCTTCCCCTTTCACATCTAGGTGCTTGCCCTTCTCCAGGAGTCTGCTCGACCACCACCTGCTGAAAACCTCTACAGCTGAACTGTAGTTTGCCAGTGTGATCGTTCATCGTTATTCTGCCGGAAGGAAACCTTTCAACTGAACTATCATTGAAGGAAATATTTCTGAAGCGCCAAAGTTTTACATTTCCCCTTTGAGAAGCACATGGTGAAGAACATTCACTCAGCAAACTGATAATTGGATGTCTAGATGGGTTGAACATGAAGTTCAAGGACATTTTCAATACTAGAAAGAATATTACAGCAAAATGTAACCTAAAAACCATTAAGGTACTGAAGAATGAGACTGAGAAATAAATCTATTGGAAATATATTAATTCACCAGGATTAGAGACTAAAAGACGATAGTAGGGATGTATGACTATTCTAAAAGAAGCTGTATTAATTGCTAAATAAAACGATTAGCTCAAGCACATTTGAAAATATTGTTTGCAATTTATTTTGGACTACTTCCTAAATTGAAACAATGCTTACTGCTTAGTAATATATTATGGTTAGTTAATAAGTAGTATATTATGGTTAGTTAATAAGCCTGAGGCAGCGATTTAAACAAACGTTATGCTGCATTTTCAACAGACTATGAAGATGCTTAGACAGACAAGATTCTGACAGGTAAAAGAATCCCAAATGCTCACACACCCCATTGGTGTGTGAGTGCTTGACCTTAATGAACAGCTCCAGTTTAAGAATACTATATCAAATCTAAAACACCAATATCATTGTTCTACAGATATAAAAGTTATGAGCATGAAAATAGCTGTTCTTATATAATTTGGGGTGTTAAAAACAAAATTAACATTTAAAAATGATATAAGCAACCAACTAATGAATTAAGTTTCATAAAATGCATAAAAGTACGTCTTTCATGGCCAAATTTATGATTGGTGCACATGTATATGATTGTGACAGTCTTCTTAATAATTTTTTATGGGATTTTAGTTTTAGACAATGTTTTAGTTTAGATAATGTTTGACTTCATTTTATCGCTTTGTATTTACTCATAGTGTATTTTTATCGTTGTTGTAAGCCGCCCTGAGTCCTTTGGGATTGGGCAGCATAGAAGTTGAATAAATAATAATGATGCAATTTACACCATAGATTGCATAGTCAGTATTGCTAATCAATAGAAAATCGCCACGCGTACCAAGATGATGCAATATTAGACAATAATATGTCACCAAATTCTATAAAAGTCACAGTGTCTGTTGCTTGGTGAGCTGGACTGTCTTTAAACATTGTTTTATGCTAGTAAATTTAGTTATGCTTCGAACCTGATTTCTGCTGTATTTGCAGTGAAGTTACTTTTGCATCCCCAAAACGAAGGATCACAACCGTGATTTATTTATTTATTTATTCATTCATTCATTCATTCATTCATTCATTCATTCATTCATTCATTCATTCATTCATTCATTTATTGTTAGAGTTGAAAGGGACCATGAAAGCCATCGAGTTCAACCCCCTGCCCAAGCAGGAACCCTATAGTACACCAGTCAAGGGGCAGTTCAATCTTCTCTTAAAAATGTCCAGAGTGTTGGAGTTCACAACGTCCGCTGGTAGGTTGTTACATTGGTTGATCGCTCTGACCGTCAGGAAGTTCCTCCTTACCTCCATGTTGAATCTCTCCTTGGTCAGCTTCCAGCCGTTGTTCCTCGTCCGGCCCTCTGGTGCCCTGTAGAATAAAGTGATCCCCTCCTCTCTATGACATCCCCTCGTATACTTGTAGACTGCTATCATGTCCGCTCTGGCCCTCCTTTTCTCTAGGCTGTCCATGCCCAGTTCCCGCAGTCTCTCTTCATAAGTCTTGGTTTCCAATCCCTTAATCATCTTGGTTACTCTTTTTTGCACCTTCTCCAGAGTTTCAATGTCTCTTTTGAAGTGTGACCAGAACTGAATACAGTACTCCAGGTGTGGTCGGACCAGGGCGTAGTAGAGTGGTATTAAGACTTCCCTGGCCTTGGAGTGTATTCCCCTGTTGATGCAGCTTAGGATTGTGTTGGCTTTTTTAGCTGCTGCTGCACATTGTTGGCTCATGTTTAGTTGATTGTCCACCAAGACTCCGAGGTCTCTTTCACAGTCGCTACTGCTAAGAGGGGTTTCTCCCACGTTGTATGTGTGTCCAGGATTTTTTCTGCCTAGGTGAAGGACTTTGCTCTTGTCGATGTAAAACATCATTTTGTTGGTGTGGGCCCACTGTGTTAGTCTGTCTAGGTCTTTCTGAAAGTTGAAATTAAGAAAGCCTACAACAATGCAAAGTGTTGATTTATTTATTTGTTTGTTTGTTTGATGGTTCATTCATTCATTCATTCATTCATTCATTCATTCATTTATTAGATTTGTATGCTGCCCCTCTCCATAGACTCGGGGCGGCTCACAACAGCAATAGAACAATTCATAACAAATCTAATAATTTAAAAACATTTTAAAAACGCCATTATTAATCAGACATACATACAAACATGCCATACATAAATTGTATAGGCCCGGTGGAGATATATCAATACCCTCATGCCTGGCGGCAAAGGTGGGTTTTAAGGAGTTTACGGAAGGCAAGGAGGGTGGCGGCAATTCTATCTCCAGGGGGAGCTGGTTCCAGAGAGTCGGGGCCACCACAGAGAAGGCTCTTCCCCTGGGACCCGCAAAACAGCATTGTTTAGTCGACAGGACCCGGAGAAGGACAACTCTGTGGGACCTAATCGGTCGCTGGGATTCGTGTGGCAGAAGGCGGTCCCGGAGATATTCTGGTCCGATGCCATGAAGGGCTTTATAGGTCATAACCAACACTTTGAATTGTGACCGGAAACTGATCGGCAATCAATGCAGACTGCGGAGTGTTGGTGTGACATGGGCATATTTAGGGAAGCCCATGACTGCTCTCGCAGCTGCATTCTGCATGATCTGAAGTTTCCGAACACTTTTCAAAGGTAGCCCCATGTAGAGAGCGTTACAGTAGTCGAATCTCGAAATGATGAGGGCATGAGTGACTTTGAGCAGTGAGTCCTGGTCCAGATAGGGCCGCAACTGGTGCACCAGGTGAACCTGGGCAAACGCCCCCCTCGCCACAGCTGAAAGATAGTTCTCTAATGTGAGCTGTGGATCGAGGAGGACGCCCAAGTTGCGGACCCTCTCTGAGGGGGTCAATAATTCCTCCCCCAGGGTTATGGACGGACAGAGGGGATTTTCCTTGGGAGGCAGAACCCACGGCCACTCCGTCTTATCCGGGTTGAGTTTGAGTCTGTTGACACCCATCCAGACCACAACAGCCTCCAGGCACTGGCACATCACTTCCACTGCTTCGTTGATTGGACATGGGGTGGAGATGTACAGCTGGGTATCATTTGCATATTGATGATACCTCACCCCATGGCCTTGGATGATCTCACCCAGCGGTTTCATGTAGATATTGAATAGCAGGGGGGAGAGGACCGACCCCTGAGGCACCCCACAAGGGAGTGACCTTGAGGTCGACCTCTGACCCCGCACTAACACCGACTGCGACCGACCGGAGAGGTAGGAGGAGAACCATTGAAGAACACTGCCTCCCACTCCCAACCCCTCCACCCGGCACAGAAGGATACCATGGTCAATGGTATCGAAAGCCGCTGAGAGATCAAGAAGCACCAGGATAGAGGATAAACCCCTATCCCGGGCCCGCCTGAGATCATCCATCAACGCGACCAAAGCAGTTTCCGTGCTGTAGCCGGGCCTGAATCCTGACTGTTGGGGACCTAGATAATCGGCTTCTTCCAAGGACCGTTGGAGTTCGAGCACCACCACCTTCTCAACAACCTTCCCCATAAAGGGAAGGTTGGAGACTCGCCAATAGTTATTAAAAATGGCTGGGTCCAGGGAAGGCTTCTTGAGAAGGGAGCGCACAAGTGCCACCTTGTAGGGATCCGGAAAGGACCCCCTCCCCAAAGAAGCGTTGACAATCTCCTGGACCCAGCTCCGTGTCACCTCCCTGCTGGCCGAGACCAACCAGGAGGGACACGGATCCAGTAAACAGGTGGCGGAACTCACAGCTCCAATGGCCTTGTTCACTTCATCAGGTGTCACCAGATCAAACTCTTCCCAGACAGGTGGACAAGTATGAGCCCCAGTCACCTCGACTGACTCATTGTCAGTCGACTCTATTGTCCAATTGGAGTCGAGGTCCGCCCGAATCCGAGCGATTTTATCAGTGAAAAACGTGTTAAAATCCTCGGCACTACTCTGCAAGGGCTCCCCAACTTCCCCCTAATTAAGAAGGGACTGGGTCACCCTAAACAAAGCGGCTGGGCAGGATTCCGCTGATGCAATCAAGGCGGCATGATACGCCCATCTTGCCGCCTTGAGTTCCACTTTGTAAGTCTTAATAAAAGCTCTTACAAGTGTCCGATCGGATTCAGACTTACTCTTTCTCCATCGCTTCTCTAGATGTCTCTTTTGGCGTTTCAACTCCTACAGCTCCTCATTGAACCATGGAGCTCTGCGGGGTCTAGTGCCGCGGAAAGGTCGCAACGGCGCAATCTGGTCAAGAGCCTCCACTGCAGCCTTGTTCCAGGCCTCAGCAAGAGACTCCGCCAAACTGTGGATGACCTATAAAGCCCTACATGGCATCAGACCACCTAACTCTAACCCTAGCAGGACCGCCTTCTGCCGCATGGATCCCAGTGACCTGCAGGTCCCATCAACTAGGCAATGGTGTTTGGTAGGGAAGAGCCTTCTCTGTGGGGGGCCTAGCCCTCCGGAATCACCCCACCGGCCAGATTCATACTGCCCCCACCCTCCTTGCCTTGTCTAAAGACTCATCTATGCCTCCAGGCTTGGGGCCATTAGACTCTAGCTCCCTGGCCCCAAGCCTGGCGGCATAGATGAGATGTATGTTGTTGTTGTTGTTGAGTGTGTGTGATTGATTTTAATCATGGAGATTTTAGTTTAACTAGTAGATTTATATTAATGGAATTTGTATTTGTATCGCACTGTTCTTTTATATATTGTGAACCGCTCCGAGTCCTCAGAGAGCGGCGGCATATAAATCCAATAAACAAACAAACTTTTAATTGTAATTCATCTGGGTTGACACTTGTCCAATGGTTGAATGGGGAAAAGCCTTCTACGCCTTTCACAGTGACAATGATTTGGAGAGAACCAAGACATCCTATCAGTAATCGTTATTTTTGTATGATGCCTCTGTGAACTTATCAATGATGATAGACATAGAAACATAGAAGTCTGACGGCAGAAAAAGACCCCATGGTCCATCTAGTCTGCCCTTATACTATTTTCTGTATTTTATCTTAGGATGGATATATGTTTATCCCAGGCATGTTTAAATTCAGTTACTGTGGATTTATCTACCACGTCTGCTGGAAGTTTGTTCCAAGGATCTACTACTCTTTCAGTAAAATAATATTTTCTCATGTTGCTTTTGATCTTTCCCCCAACTAACCTCAGATTGTGTCCCCTTGTTCTTGTGTTCACTTTCCTATTAAAAACACTTCCATCCTGGACCTTATTTAACCCTTTAATATATTTAAATGTTTCGATCATGACCCCCCTTTTCCTTCTGTCCTCCAGACTATACAGATTGAGTTCATTAAGTCTTTCCTGATACGTTTTATACTTAAGACCTTCCACCATTCTTGTAGCCCGTCTTTGGACCCGTTCAATTTTGTCAATTTCTTTTTGTAGGTGAGGTCTCCAGAACTGAACACAGTATTCCAAATGTGGTCTCACCAACATTCTATATAGTGGGATCATAATCTCCCTCTTCCTGCTTGTTATACCTCTAGCTATGCAGCCAAGCATCCTACTTGCTTTCCCTACCGCCTGACTGCACTGTTCACCCATTTTGAGACTGTCAGAAATCACTACGCCTAAATCCTTTTCTTTTGAAGTATTTGCTAACACAGAACTGCCAATACAATAGTCAGATTGAGGATTCCTTTTCCCCAAGTGCATTATTTTACATTTGGAAACATTAAACTGCAGTTTCCATTGCTTTGACCATTTATCTAGTAAAGCTAAATCATTTACCATATTGCCGACGCCTCCAGGAATATCAACCTTTAGAGTCATCGGCAAATAGGCAAACCTTCCCTACCAGACCTTCCCCTATGTCACTCACAAACATATTAAAAAGAATAGGACCCAGAACAGACCCTTGTGGCACACCGCTTGTAACCTGACTCTGCTCAGAATACTCGCCATTCACAACAACCCTCTGGTGTCTATGCTTCAGCCAGCTGCAAATCCATTGAACTATCCAGGGATTAAGTCCAATCTTCACTAATTTATCTATCAGCTCTTTATGTGGAACCGTATCAAAGGCTTTGCTGAAGTCCAGGTAGGCAATATCCACGGCACCACCTTCATCCAACACCTTTGTGACATAGTCAAAGAAATCAATGAGATTAGTCTGACATGATTTGCCTTCAGTAAAGCCATGCTGATTTGGGTCCAATAAGTTATTGTTTTTTAGGTGCTGATTTATCCTCTTTTTCAGTAGAGTCTCCATCATTTTAACGACAACTGATGTCAAGCTAACTGGCCTGTAGTTACCAGCTTCTTCTCTACTGCCCTTCTTGTGGATAGGCACAACACTGGCCATTCTCCAATCCTCAGGAACATCTCCTGTTAACAGGGATTGGTTAAACAAATCAGTCAGGGAGGTAGCAATGACAGATCTGAGTTCTTTAAGAACTCTGGGGTGGATGCCATCTGGACCCATTGCCTTATTTATCTTTAATCGTTCAAGTTCTTCTAAGACATTGGCTTCTAAGATCACTGGAGCTGAATCCGTACAGTTGGAAGCAATGCTATATCCCTCTATAGTTTTATTTTGTAAGGTGTCTTTTGAGATAACTGAACAGAAGTAGCTATTGAAATGGTCAGCGATCTCCTTATTCCCATTAATGCATGTATTTTCCCCGGTACTAAGCTTCGTGATTCCGCAGTTTTTCTTCTTCTTATCACTAATATATCTGAAGAAGGTTTTATCCCCCTTCTTTAGAGATTTGGCAATTTCTTCCTCTTTTGAGGCTTTAGCAGCATATATTATCTGTTTCGCCTCCTTCTGTCTCATTTTATACACCTCCCTATCAGCTATACTTCCAGACTCTTTATACCTCCTATAGGCAGCCTTTTTTTCATTGACTATAGTCCTTACATCATTGCTAAACCATAGCGGTTTCTTCTTCCTTTTACCTTTAGTTATTTGTCTTACATACAGTCCAGTGGCTTTTAAGATGGCCTTTTTAAATGCAGTCCACTGGGTGCTCGCTCCTGCCATTTTATCCCTCCCCTTTAATTCATTATCTAAATATTCCCCCATTGCATTAAAATTTGTTTTTCTGAAATCCCATACTTTGGTTGCATTATAGGATTGCTCACAGTGAGTTTTTACATCAAACCACAAACATAGATGGTCACTGCAACCTTATGATGAGTTTCTTTCTCTGTTGCACGGCAAGGAAAAGACGGTATGGATACCATTAATGTCAGTGACATAAAATTTTCTTGGAAATAATAAAGCAGCACACTACAAGTAAGTGGTTGAAAAACTCATTGAGGCCTACAAAAATCTTGGTTGTAGCAAGTCCTTAAAAAATCATTTTCTACACTCTGGTCTGAATTTCTTTCCATCAAATTGTGGAGTGTGGGGACCGTTTCCATCAAGATGTTGCAGCTATGGAAAAAAGGTATTAAAGTAAATGGAGCCCATCAATGCTTGCAAGGCGACTGTGGGACAATTGGGAGAGACGATCCTTTCCTTGAATACATCAAGAGAAGCAAAAAGGACACAAACTGAAGGCAACATTCATAACTTTTGAACATTTAAAACTTGTTTACTAATTTATTTTTCTTGATAAACACATGCAACAGATTATTTCATGCATTCACTGTTGCAAATAGTTCAAGGCGTTCCCCCGGGGGGGGGGGGGGGGGAGCGGCGGGTTCGGGGTCAGCGCGGCGTCCCGAAACTGCTCCGGACCGGACAGCAAGGGAAGCCCCGGGCCGAGGCGCCGCCCTGGCCGGGAGGGGACGCACTCACAGCGGCAGGGAAGGCCGAGAAGGCGGGCCGGGCCCTTTCGGAGGCCGATCGACCCGCCCCCTCCCACAGTTGCCTGGCTACCGCGGCCCCGCCCCGCCCCTCGAGCTGCCCTTTCTGCCCTGCGCGAGGCGACTTCCGGCGGGTTCGAGGCGGCCATGAGGCTTACGGCGGTGCTCGGCATCTCCCACGGGCGCGTCCGGCGGCGGATCGGGCTCGGGCCGCGCTCGCGCCTCGACATGCTTCGGAACCTGGTCACGAACCTGGTGCGCCACGAGAGGATCGAGACCACCAGCGCCCGCGCCGACGAGATGCGCTTCTACGCCGAGCACGTAAGCGGAGGGGGCGTGGCGACCCGCGAGGAATCCTCCCCCCCTGCCCCCCCTCACCCGCTGTGTCTTTTCCGCCCCGCAGCTGATCGACCAGGCCAAGCGCGGCGATGGGGACCCGCGGGCCATGCGGCTGGCCGACTTCTGGCTGACGGTGAGCTGGGGGGGGGGGCGGGGGGGTCCCACTGGCCATGAGCCTGGTCGACCTCTGGCTGGGGGGGGCGGAGGTGGGGGGGGGCTGGGCTGAGGTGGGGGGGCTGGGGGGGTCCCACTGGCCATGAGCCTGGCCGACTTCTGGCTGACGGTGAGCTGGGGGGGCGGAGGTGGGGGGCTGGGCTGAGGGGGGTCTCACTGGCCATGAGCCTGGCCGACTTCTGGCTGGGGGGGCGGAGGGGGGGGCTGGGCTGAGGGGGGTCTCACTGGCCATGAGCCTGGCCGACTTCTGGGTGGGGGGGCTGGGCTGAGAGGGGTCCCACTGGTCATGAACCTGGCCGACTTCTGGCTGACGGTGAGCTGGGGGTGGTGGAGGTGGGGAGGCTGGGGGGGTCCTGATGGACTGATTGCCACTGATGCCGATGGCGCCGTTGCCCTTTGCAGGAGAAGGACCTGGTGCACAAGCTCTTCAAGGTGCTGGCACCCCGCTTTGCGCCCCACCAGGGCAGCTACACGCGGATGGTGCGTGTGCCCAAGAACGACAACCTGGACCGGGCCGAGAGGGCGGTGATCGAGTACAAGGGCAACCCGCTGCCCCCGCTGCCGCTGCCCCGCCGAGACAGCGAGAAGACGCTGGTCAACCAGCTGCTGAAGGGCTATCGGGAGGAGCGCGGCACAGCCGTGTGACCGAGGACTGTTGGAAAAAACGAAAGAAAAAATAAACAAACCCCCCTCTTCCTTTCCAGAAACTCCCTGCTTCACCCTGTTGCCCTATAATCCACTTCTAAATTTCCCTATTAGCCAGCAAAATCCCAGTAAGAATTACCAGAAATAGAAACCTACCATATTTTTAAGAGCATAAGACGCATCTTTTCCCCTCTTAAAAGAGGGTGGAAATGTCAGTGTGTCCTATACATCGAATACAGCCATTTTGGGGCTCCCAAAGTCCCACTCCCAAGTCTCGTTTTTGTGAAAAATAGGATTTGGGAGGCCTGCAGAGTGGTCCTGGCGGGTTGGGGAAGGCGAAAACACTCAGGCCTTCTTCCCAAATTCTCTGCATGCTTTGTTTCTCAGAAAAATGGGTCCGTTTTTGTGAAAAATGGGGTGCACAGAGGGTTTGAGAGGCCTGCAGAGTGGGCCTGGGAGGACAACCCCCCCCCTTTTTTTTCTTACTTTGAAATCTTGGTGTGTCTTATACACAGTGCATTTTACAGCCCAGAAAATACGGTAAGTCGTGCAAACTATCACATCCAATTTTAATCCACGAGTATTTTAAAACTCCATGGTTTTAGAGATTTAAATTTCCATTTCCATCCCCCTGTCAAACTCCCTCTATTTCCGCCCTTCAGGTAAAAAATTCAAAACAGGTAGTCCTTAACTTACAACCGTAATTGATCCCAACATTTATGTTGTGAAACATTTGTTAAGTGAGTTTTGCCCCACTTTGACTTTTCTTGCTATAGGTGTTAAGTGAATGGCTGCAGTTGGTAAATATTTAATGGTTGTGAAGTGAAACTTGTTTTTTCATTGACTTTCAACTTCATTGAACGTAGATATCAGAGGGTTGTTAATGTCAACTATTCTGAGCTAGTTACAAGCGGTGTGCCACAAGGATCTGTTCTAGGTCCTATTCTTTTTAATATGCTTATGAGTGACATGGGGAAGGTTTGGTAGGGAAGGTTTGCCTATTTGCCCATGACTCTAAAGTGCAATAGGGTTGATATTCCTGGAGGCGTCTGAAATATGGCAAATGATTTAGCTTTACTAGATAAGTGGTCAAACCAATGGAAACTGCAGTTTAATGTTTCCAAATGTCAAATAATGCACTTGGGGAAAATACTCCTCAATCTGAGTATTGCATTGGCAGTTCTGTGTTAGCAAAAACTTCAGAAGAGAAGGGTTTAGGGATTGTGATTTCTGACATGCTCAAAATGGGTAAACAGTGCGGTCAGGTGGTAAGGAAAGCGAGTAGAATGCTTGGCTGCATAGCTAGAGGTATAACAAGCTGTATAGAGCGCTGGTGAAACCCCATTTGGAATATTGAGACCTCACCTACAAAAAGATAGAAACAGAAGATTGATGGCAGAAAAAGACCTCATGGTCCATCTAGTCTGCCCTTATACTATTTCCTGTATTTTTTCTTAGGATGGATATATGTTTATCCCAGGCATGTTTACATTCAGTGACTGTGGATTGATCAATCACGCCTGCTGGAAGTTTGTTACAAGCGTTTGCTACTCTTTCAGTAAAATAATATTTTCTCACGTTGCTTCTGATCTTTCCCCCAACTAACCTCAGATGGTGCCCCCTCATTCTTGGGTTAACGTTCCTATTAAAAACACTTCCCTCCTGAACCTCATTTAACCATTTAGCATATTTAAATGTTTCGATCATGTCCTCCCTTTCCCTTCTGTCCTCCATAGATTGAGTTCATGAAGTCTTTCCTGATAGGTTTTATGCTTAAGACCTTCTGCCATTTTTGTCCTCCGTCTTTGGACCCGTTCATTTTTATCAATATCTTTTTGTAGGTGACGTCTCCAGAACTGTACAGTACTAAGTATCCCCAGTACTAAGCTTTGTGATGCTGCAGTTTTTCTTCTTCCTATTCCCAACCTTCCTATAGAGGTTGTCAATGTCCCAACTCTGGATGTTTTCAAGAGGAGACTGGACTGCCATCTGGCTGGGGAGGTGTAGGGTTTCCTGCTTGAGCAGGGGGTTGGACTTGATGACCTGTAAGGTCCCTTTCAACTCAAATAAATAAATAAAAATATACTAATATATCTGAAGAAGGTTTTGTCCCCCTTCTTTACAGATTTGGCAATTTCATCTTTTGAGGTTTTAGTAGCATATATTATCTGTTTTGCCTCCTGTCTCATTTTATACATCTCTTTGCCAGCTGTTCTTCCAGACTCTTTATACCTCCTATAATAGCCCTTACATCATTACTAAACCATAGTGGTTTCTTCTTCCCTTTACCTTTAGTAATTACATACAGTTCAGTGGCTTTTAACATGGCCCTTTTAATATAGTCCACTGGGTGCTCGTTCCTGCCATTTTATCCCTCCCCTTTAATTCATTATTTAAATATTCCCCCATTTCATTGAAATTTGTTTTTCTGAAATCTAGTACTTTGTAGTATAGGATTGCTCACAATCAGTTTCTACATCAAACCACAAACATAGGTGGTCACTGCAACCTAAATTTTCTCCCATCTTAACCTCTGAAAACCAATTCCTATTCGTAAAAACTAAATCTAACCAGCTGTGCCAGAGCTACTCCTGTAAAGGCCTCTACTATATTCTTACTTTTGCATGTAAGGACACTAGGGATATTCCAGTCAACGTCAGGCATGTTGAAATCACCCATAACCACAATATCTCCCTTTATTGCCGTTTGGGCAATTTCATCCACTATCTTGTTGTTATAATCCTCAGATTGCCCTGGAGGCCTATAGATCACCCCAGTTCTAATGACAGAACCTTCTTTATTTTGCATGCAAATCCAGAGAGTCTCCAGCTCTTTACATGTATTTTGAATTAGTGTTTCTTTTAGACTTTCCTTGACATAAATGGCTACTCCACCTCCCCTTCTCTCTATTCTATCCTTCCTATACAGTGTATATCCTGGTATTGATATTTCCCGTTCATTAGAATCCTTAAACCATGTCTCAGTTATGGTAACCAGATCCAAATTATCTCTAGATATTACGGCTTGTTGCTCAAGCTTCGAGCATTCGTGCACATTATCCGAAGAACATTAGTATCATTATTTGTCCCTTATCCTCAACAACTACATCTATTTCATTTATAGCTCCCTTTTCATAAACTTCAACAAACTGATTTGTCCTCGTTGGCCGGGGACAGAAATCATCCACATCAGTTACACCTCTGTCCCCTTTACCTAGTTTAAATGTCTGTCCAAAAAAGTTCTGAACTCCTCACCGAGCACCTGGGTATCTGTATGATGGATGCAAACCAACCCTCTTAAACAGCTCCCTATTAGACCACTTACTAACATCATGATTACCATATCCAAAACCTTCAGCTTTACACCACTGCCTTAACCACACATTAAACTCTGTAATACAAGTTGTTTTATCCTCCTGAACACAAACCAGTAACATTTGAGAAAGTCACTGAATCGGTTATTCTGCCCAGCTTCACACTTAGACATTGGTAATCTATTTTACTAGATTAACATTTCTCTGAGACAAAGCAGTTTCCGTGCTGTAGCCGGGCCTGAATCCTGACTGTTGAGGGCCTAGATAATCGGCTTCTTCCAAGGACCGCTGGAGCTGGAGCGCCACCACCTTCTCAACAACCTTCCCCATAAAGGGAAGGTTGGAGACTGGGCGATAGTTGTTGAGAATGGCTGAGTCCAGGGAAGGCTTCTTGAGGAGGGGGTGCACAAGTGCCTCCTTGTAGGGTTCCCTCCCCAAAGAAGCGTTGACAATCTCCTAAACCCAGCTCCATGTCACCTCTCTTCTGGCCGAAACCAGCCAACAGGGACACGGATCCAGCAAACAGGTGGCGGAACTCACAGCTCCAGTGGCCTTGTCCACTTCATCAGGTGTCACCAGATCAAACTCTTCCCAGACAGGCAGACAAGTACGGGCCCCAGTCACCTCGACTGACTCGTTGTCAGTCAACTCTGTTTTCCAATTGGAGTCGAGGTCCGCTCGGATCTGAGCGATTTTATCAGCGAAAAACGTGTTAAAATCCTCGGCACTACTCTGCAAGGGCTCCCCAACTCCCCCCTGATTAAGAAGGGAGCATGTTACCCTAAACAGAGCGGCCGGGCTGGATTCCGCTGATGCAATCAAGACGGCATGATATGCGCATCTTGCTGCCTTGAGCGCCACTTTGTAAGTCTTAATAAAAGCTCTTACAAGTGTTCGATCGGATTCGGACTTACTCTTCCTCCATCGCTTCTCTAGACGTCTCTTTTGGCATTTCAACTCCCGGAGCTCCTCGTTGAACCATGGAGTTCTAAGGGGTCTAGTACTGCGGGGAAGTCGCAACGGCGCAATCCGGTCAAGAGTCTCCTCTGCAGCCTTGTTCCAGGCTTCAGCAAGAGACTGTGCTGAACTGTGGACAAGTGTCTCTGGAATAACCCAAGCGCCCTCTGAAAGCCCTCTGGGTCCACCAGGCGTCTGGGACGGACCCACCTAGTCGGTTCCGCCTCTCTGCGGGGAAGGATTGGAGCCAGGAAGTCAAGCCACAATAGAAAATGGTCTGACCAAGACAAAGGCAACACTTCTAAGCCCCTTCGTCTCAGACCATTACTCAATTGCCCAGAGAGGAAGACCATGTTGGGTTCCTTCCAATGGAGTTGTTCAAGCCCCGGAACTATTGAGGTTGCTCTCTTGTATCCTTTCTAAACTATTTTCAGTGCATCAGCTTACAATACATTCTTCCCCGAATCAACACAGGCTGTGTTGACCTCGCGCCTCTTGCAGTGTCTGCCTCTCCATTCCTCCTCCATATTTTTGGTTCCTTGGTTTCCAAATGAGATGCAAAAGTTTCCACTGTTTGGGTTGATTTGGAGACCGTGTCCTCTGCTGGTTTCGGTCCACTGTGCTTCATTAAGTCCAGGCTCAACGCAGCTGTCTACCAGGAGATTTTGGAGCACTTCATGCCTCCTTCCACAGGTCAGCTTGGGCCTGGCACCTGCCCACACTGCCAAAAGCACCAAAACCTGGCTCAATGTCCGTGGGATTCCTGTGCTTGATTGGCCAGCAAACTCTCCTGACCTGAACCCCGTAGAGAATCTATGGGACGCTGTCAAGCGAAAGACGAGAGACAGGAGACCAAACAATGCAGAGGGGCCAAGGCAGCTGTTGAAGCCTCCTGCTCTACCGTTAACACCTCGGCAGTGCCACAGGCTGATGGCTTCCATGCCACGCTACATTGAGGCAGCAACTGCTGCAGAAGGGACCCAGACTTAGTAGTGGGTGCATAGGCTTATACTTTTCAGAGATCCGATATTGTTCTATGTACAATCCTTGTTTTATTGATTGCATGTTATATTCCAATTTTCTGGAATTGAGGATTTGGGAATTCATCAGCTGTTCCCCATAAACATAATTATGACAAATCACAGCTTGAACTATCTTGCCTTGCGTGTAATGAGTCTCCCTCGTATATTGCGTTTCACCTGTATGTTACTAGACTGTCTTTTAAGTCATCTCTGAACATTTTCTTAAAGTGAGTATCCATTTAGGAAAGCATAATTTTCCACACTGCAACATTTTAGAATAGAAATAAAGAAAGAACCTGGTTAGAGTGCAGTACTGCAAACTACTTCTGCTGATCACCAGTTGCCAGCAGTTTGGCAGATCGAATCTCAGTAGGCTCAAGGTTGACTCAGACTTCCGTCCTTCCAAGGGAGATAAAATGAGGACCCAGGTGATTGGGGGCAATATGCGTACTCTCTGTAAACCGCTTAGAGAGGGTTGTAAAGCACTGTGAAGCGGTATATACTGTAAGTCCAAATGCTATTGCTATATAAACAGAAAATTTTTATTCCTTTGACAGTCATAAAAATATGCTTTCTTCAGTTCTCCTAAACAGTACCAACCTATCGGGCAGGGGGTCACATGGATTTTACGTTCATGCATTGGAAAACAAGACACATTTGAAAATAAGTGTTACATGATTTGCTTATTGTATCTACTCATTTTAGATGAAATTGGCAATCTTACTGTAGAAATTGTTTTGCTAGAAATTGTTTTATAAATTGTAATATTGTTAGAAAGCCACCATAAACTGCCCCTTCCTTCCCTAAAAAACCTGAACCTATTATCTGAAATTTGAGGATCTGGAAGATCTCCACATTCCACTGTTAGCAACAAAGATTCAAAAGTAATCTGTTATTAATATCTGTTGAGAATAGGATTACAGCAATACCAAACTTTGCCTACATTTGGAGTTCTGGCTATGGAGTTCTCCATACAATTTGAAAACGCTTAAAGCAGCAGTTTGTTTTTCCTGTCTTGGCAGGCAAAACTAACCTTGGAATAGAGTTCACAAGGAGAAGCCATCAGCGTCCATAGCCATTAACAGAAAATACATGTTTCCATCCCAGGACCCTTAGCCTCTTGCGTTGCACAGCTGCCTCCAGGCTCAATAAGGGACGGGTGCTTCTGGACGCAGCGGAAGGGCCGTTCCTAGCATCCTGTTTCTCTGGAGGGAAGGAACCGGGAACCAGACCGAGTGCAGAGCTGTGTTAGGGTCAGACGTCCAAAGGAGGGCAGCACCAATGTCTGCAGGCTGGTGGATTGCCAAACAACTGAACCAGGGAGCACAGGCTATTCCCTGCAGAGTCCAACTGGCTCACTCGGCCTTCTGCCACAGACTGGCAGCTCTCTGTAAGGAGAGAGAGGAAAAAACCTTACCATACTTACAGTCTATTTGAGGCCACAATTCCCATCACTAAGCGAATGAAGTCACAAAGTGCACCTACTTTGCAATGACAATCGAGGCCAGTGATGGTGAATGTTTTTTTCCTTGGGTGCCAAAAAAGTGTGGCTGTGCGCTATCGTGCATGTGCAAGTGCCCACATCCATCGTCCAATCCCTGGGGAGGGCAAAAAAGGTTCCCCACACCCCCTGGAAGCCCTCTGGAGGCCCGAAATGGCCTGTTTCCCAACTTTTGGTGAGCCCAGTAGGTTTGTGTTTCACCCTCCCCAGGCTCCAAAGGCTTCCCTGCAGCCGGGGGAAGGTAAAAACGCCCCCCCATCCCCCGGGAGGCTCTCTGGAAGCCAAAAACACCCCCCCCGAGCATCTCTGCGAGCCAAAAATCTGCTGACCAGCACACACGTGCATCTTGGAGCTGAGCTGGGGCAACGGTTCGCGTGCCAGCAGATATGGCTCCGCGTGCCACATGTGGCACCCCTGCCATAGGTTCACCATCACCGATCTAGGCAGTCACCACTGCAACTATTAAATCAACGTCCTGGTTGTTAGTGAAGCAACTTCCCACCAGCTTCCACACTCAAGTGGGTGAGGGGCTGAGCAGGAAGGGGGAAGCCCCAAGGAGGGAGCAAGAGAGGCGGGTGGGGAGAGTGTGCGAGGCCTCGGCTTCGCTGGTGGACCTTCTCCGGCCAGGGGCCAGAGGGAGTCCTCCGTCAGTCCTGCCAGCCTCTCCACTGATTGTCTGGCAAAACCAGCAATAAATATTTATTAATTAATTAATTTCTATGCCGCCCTTCTCCTGAGACTCAGGGCGGCCCCTCAGACAGGGGCGGCATATAAATCCAATAAGTGATAAATAAAACAAATAATAATAATAATTAATATACACATGATAGAAATCTATATAAAATTAAACTAAAATTTCCCATAGCTAAAAGGGATTCAGGCATCAGGCATCTGTTCATTGGGCCGGGCAAGGTAGTAAAATTGGCCCCAGGCCTGCTGGCAAAGATGGATCTTCAAAACTTTACAGAAGGCAGGGAGAGTGGGGGCATTTCGGATCTCCGGAGGGGGGGGAGTTGATTCCAGAGGGCCGGGGCCGCCACAGAGAAGGCTCTTCCCCTAGGCCCTGCCTCATGTATGAGGAAGAAGACGGTCCCGTATTATACTGCAAACGGAATGGGATGCCGTGCAATGCCTTCTCTCGAACCTAAGCTCTGCCCCTGGGTCTGATGAGCCAAAGGTCATTTTGGGCAGAAATTGGGTCGGGCTCACATACACTGTGATACTTACAGTGCGGTCGCTGCCTCACCCTAAGGAACCCTTGCTGGGGTTGCAATAAATGATTCTGCAAATGTTATTCAGGAGGGGGGCAGCCTACCTGATAGCCCCCACCAGATTCTGGTGCCATTGGGCAAAGTCCTCCTGATCGCAAGACATCAGCAGTAACTTTTCGTGTGGGAAAGAGAGCTGAAGAGAGAGAAAGAAGGACAGGGGATGGCTGTGTATCCCAAAAGAAGTCCTTCGGGGTTGGACGTTCCCAGTTCACCCGTCCCAAAGTCCCCGGCTATCGAGCCATCAATGCCTGTCGCCCGTCCTTGCCACCAGCTGGGCCTCCCACATTACCCTCCCCCATAGATCCACCGTGGGCTTTGGGTGGGAGGGGCCAGCCCCGTGGCAGCAGCTGGGAGTGGGGGGAGAGCACTTACACTGAGCAGCCCCCCTTGGCTCTGGGTGTGACCGAAGACCTTCTCCACCACGCAGTGACGCAGGGGGTAGACAGCCTGGCAAGCAAACTTGTGTGAATTCCAGGGGTGGAGCGGGTGGCAAGGCTTGGTCAGCAGCAGGACATCGGAGAAAAGGAAGCACCTCCTGCGCTGCATCCCCTTCCCCTTGGAGGAGACCTCCACCAGCCAACCTTCCTGGAGATACCGGCGCCCTGCATGGAGAAAGGACAGATACCAGGGACCTATGACAGAGGCTCCGAAATCCCTTGCGGACCCTCGGTGACGGCAGGAGTGGTTTCTCTGGGAAACACAGCGGGATTAACCACACTGACCGCTGAGCCAAGCCACTGGCGCATGAGTCCAAAACTCGGCTTTTGATTTCCAAAAACACAACGAGAGAGACAGCATTTGGGTTGCTAACACATCAAGAGTCTACGGAGAGGGGCGGCATACAAATCTAAATCTAATAAATAAAAAAGGGATTTTAGACTCCATTTTCCTCCATGAATCTGAAGATGCATTTTGGAAATGAGTTTACAATAGATTTGCAAGAGGAAACACCCCCTTCCCTCCTCCTCCTCCTCTGTTAGAGAGCATGAAAGTGCAAGTTTCAAAAAGTGCCCTCCCTTTCGTGGGAAGCTGACAGCACTCCGTGCCCCCTGGAAGAAGCAGCTGTGAGGGGCTGTAGGAAGGACCCTCCGTGAGTCCGAGACCCCCTGAAAGTCCAGGCCATCACCTTGTTACTACCAAAAGGATCCACTGACCCGGAGGGGCACTTTGCCCTCGTTGGGTTTCCCCAGGCTCCACCTACGTTTGGCAGGTAATACTGCGACTGCCACGTCAACCGAGAGCAGGACTAGAATTCACGGCCTCCCGGTTCCTAGCCTGGTCCTTGTACGATAGCATTAATTGCCGGTTTTATTTTACGTCTGACCTGCATTCAGTTGCAGCCTCCTCACGAGGGTCTAGCACGAGGACGTGACGGAGGCCTCACCTGGAGCCAGGACTTGGGTCTTCTGTCCCTTGAGCTGTTTCTGAACCTGCCTCATCCTCCGCAGATTCTCACGGACACGAGAGATTTCCTCCACTCGGCGCAGGACCTCCAAGACAGACCGCAGGGACCCTGCAAGTGACAGCGTGTCACCCACCAGCAACGTGGCCCGTTCTCCAGCCTGGGCCACTGGGAAGAAAGCCCACCCCTCCAAAATTATTTCAGGCAAGAATCAGGGGCCTCTGCGGCTATGAGTCCGGGTGGCGCAGCAGGTAGAGTGCTGTACTGCGGGCCACTGAAGCTGACGGCTAGATCTGCAGGTCAGCAGTTCAAATCTCACCACCGGCTCCAGGTTGACTCGACCTTCCATCCTACCGAGGGGGGTCAAATGAAGACCTGGATTGGGGGGGGGGCAATATGATGCTGGCTCTATTTTTAAAAAGTGCCGTTGCTAACGTGTGGTAAGCTGCCCTGAGTCTAAGGAGAAGGGCGGCATAAAAATTGAATCAATAAACAATAAATAATAACTGGGCTTAGTTAGGGTCCTACCTTGGAGTTGGTCAAATCCAGAGCTCTCTGGGGGAGTGTGCGCCTCCAAATCTTGCAGGAGGTCCCTGTACCTGCCAGACAGATATTAGAGGCGGAGAGGTAAGCACCTCCCTGTCAGCTGCACATCAGAGACCCCAGCCTGCACCCACCCCCACATGCCCCATCTCACCCCGACCGACCGGCCGTGCAAAGCCAGCAGCGAGGCAAGGGTCTCCTGGCAGCCTCTCTCGGAGGCTCAGGTGGGGAGCGGCAGGTGAGGGCCGGCTTCCCAGCCAGAGAAGGGAGACTCGGCTCTTCTGCCACTTACCGGTGGAGCCTTTGCAGGGGCAGCGGCAGCAGCTCTTCCAGCCGGCAGCCTTGAAGCTCTGGCCGGGATTCCTGGAGCTTCTTGAAGCGGGAAAAAGCTTTGTTCTTCTTCACCAGTTTCTGCAGAGTAAAGGGAGAAGCAGGTCAGGGTGGCTGCCCGGCCTCCTCTCCAGGCCAGGATCGTGGCCAAAAGAAGAAGCCAAGAACAGATAACTGGAAGGGTAAAATGAGGGAGGGGCAAAGAGGGGGGGTGGGGGGATGAAGGCTGTGCATAAGGCGCTCCTGACCTGCGGGGTCACCTGCAGAGGTCATACCTTCAGGAGGTTCTGGGCTGCTTCCAGATTCTCCGCGTGATGGACGTAGAACACCAGCTGGTGGCCAAAGCTCTCAAGTCCTAATGCAAAATGGCCTCTGGCCAGGTGGAAAAGCAGCGTCCTGCAGGCAAAGAGGGGGAGCCGTGAAGGAAACGCCCGGGGCCTTTCCGCACTCACCTTCAACCCCAACCAGCTGCCCAGCAGCCTCTGTACGGAGAAAGGGTACAGCACAAAGAGGAGCAGGAACTGCTCCGAGGTCCAACACCTGCTCAGTCGGTCTTGCGGGAATTTCTTTTTTAAGGACGTGCCTGTAGTATTCCTTGTGTAAGTCAAAGGTCATATTGATGGGCATGCCCACATATGCTGGAAACCCCACATGGGATGCTTAGTTCACATTGTGCTGCTAGTATAAGCGTTTTGCTCAGGCTTTGCAGTTACAGGCTTCTGGGTAGGCCTGGAAAGTTCATGTTCTCAGGAACAGACAGTATTGCATGAGGCCATGGGAAGAGATGGGAGCCCTAGCTGGCACCAGTAAGCACATTCTTTTACCTAGCCTTCTCACAGGTTTCCTGCAAACTCCCATCATACACCGGCAGCGTTGTCCATGATGTTGGCATGTGCTTATGAATTACAGCATCATGTAGAGCTGTGTAGGTGTATTAGCTGAAAGTGTTAGGATCAGTTTAGGACAAGTTGCTGCTTTTGGCTCTTTGGGCTTCATGGCCTTTTCTACTAATAATTATTTTTATTTTTATTTTTATTATTATTATTAATAATTAGATTTGTATGCCGCCCCTCTACGCAGCCTTTGGCTTTTTTCACCCTGCAAGGAGCTTCGTCTATGTTTCAATCCTTCCACCAGCAACACAACATTAGACAGCAACACCTGGGACAATACTGGAAGCATCTAGTAAATGACCAAGGTGATTACTGGAAGTCAGCAAAGGTTTGCTAAAGACAGACCATGCCAGACAAATTGTATTACCTTCTTTGATAAAATGACTAAATGAATAGATCAATAGATAAATTCTGTGACTGAATTGGTTTATCTATTGGCACACAAAATGCTGAAATGTGAGTTATTCACACATTTTCAATATAAATGTGAAGTACCTTTACACATTTTAGGCAATTTCTTTGGTGACTTACACTAACAGTACACCATTTATAAAAATTTTCCTAACATTACAACATAATGTAAATTTCAATATTTTCAAACACATTCTTTTCCCATATAGTGTAATCAAAATTTTTAGTGCATTTTATCCAACTTTCTTGCAGGCACCTTTAGTTTTTCAAACCGTATCCTACACACAGCAACATCTAGACAATCCTACGATGGAGCCTACTTTGTACAGGAGCTGATTCAACAATAAGGCGTTGCCTGTGAACACACATAGAGGGATGGGTGAAGTCCAAGGAGAGTGCATTGCCCACTCCCTCCCCCCCTCCCCCCACCCTGTGGCCACAATGTCCACAAGGCTGACCTTACCGGCTGGTGGAGCAGATGGACTCCCAGGGTCCGAAGAGGATTTTGTGGGTCTCTGGCGTCAAGATCCCCTTGGCCTTCAGGGCGACCACGAAGTACTGAAAAGGGACAGAACACCGTTATACAACGTTCCCATTTTCACTCTTCCTGCAGCATGGAGAAAATCTGGTTTGTCGGGTATCTCAAGTTTGGCTCTGCTTTTAAGTCAAAATTGTTTACTCAGTGCACCTACTTTATTGTTGATGCAACAAACTATATGCCTCTTGCAAGGTAAACTTCAGAGGGCCTGTCCTATATAAAATTACTTGACCAAGTTGGAGCTGAAACTGGGCTTTGCTTCTGTTGTTACCTGCCAGACGAAATGTGCTAAGCTAACCAGGAATCTCTTTAGAAGGATGGATGTGGCATGCCTCAACTGACCAAAGCCACAATGGGCAGTACAAGTCAAATCCATGGGCCTGTTGGTGATGATGAGAGAAGGCTGTAACTCAGAACATGATGAATAAATGGTCATGAATTACCAAATAAAAAGAAATCAAAACAGTTATGCTTGTCTGTGAAACTAAGGGAAAATAAAAATATGTAAAAGATCTAAAAGAAGGAAGCCTGATGGTGTGAAATTGTGGAAGAAACTCAAATCCAAGCCATATCTTAGCAAAGAAGATTTTAAACTTAGAAATAATAGACAATAGACTAAACTAGACTAGAGAGCAGAAGACTTTCCGTAGAAAGAAGAGTAGACATCAGAGGGTTGTTGTTAATGGCAAGTATTCTGAGCAGAGCCTGGTTACAAGCGGTGTGCCGCAAGGGTCTGTTTTGGGTCCTATTCTTTTTAATATGTTGACATAGGGGAAGGTTTGGTAGGGAAGGTTTGCCTATTTGCTGATGACTCTAAATTGTGCAATAGGGTTGATATTCCTGGAGGGGTCTGTAATATGGAAAATGCAGTTCAATGTTTCCAAATGTAAAATAATGCACTTGGGGAAAAGGAATCCTTAATCTGAGTATTGTATTGGCAGTTCAGTGTTAGCAAAAATTTCAGAAGAGAAGGATTTAGGGGTCGTGATCTCTGACAGTCTCCAAATGGGTGAACAGTGCGGTCAGGCAGTAGAGAAAGCAAGTTGAATGCTTGGCTGCACAGCTAGAGGTATAACAAGCAGGAAGAGGGAGATTGTGATCCCACTGTATTAAGCGCTGGTGGGACCACATTTGGAATATTGTGTTCAGTTCTGGAGACCTCACCTACAAAAAGATATTGATAAAATTGAACAGGTGCAAAGATGAGCTACAGAAATTGTGGAAGGTCTTAAGCATAAAATGTGTCAGGAAAGACTTTCGATACCATCGACCATGGTATCCTTCTGCGCCGACTGGAGGGGTTGGGAGTGGGAGGCACTGTTCTCCAGTGGTTCTCCTCCTACCTCTCCGGTCGGTCGCAGTCGGTGTTAGTGGGGGGTCAGAGGTCGACCTCTAGGTTTCTCCCTTGTGGGGTACCTCAGGGGTCGGTCCTCTCCCCCCTGCTATTTAATATCTACATGAAACCGCTGGGTGAGATCATCCAAGGGCATGGGGTGAGGTATCATCAATATGCGGATGATACCCAGTTGTACATCTCCACCCCATGTCCATTCAGCGAAGCAGTGGAAGTGATGTGCCGGTGCCTGGAGGCTGTTGGGGACTGGATGGGTGTCAACAAACTCAAACTCCATCCAGACAAGACGGAGTGGGTGTGGGTGTTGCCTCCCAAGGACAATTCCATCTGTCCATCCATTATCCTGGGGGGGGGGAACTACTGACCCCCTCAGAGAGGGTGCGCAACTTGGGCGTCCTCCTCGACCCACAGCTGACATTGGAACATCATCTTTCGGCTGTGGCGAGGAGGGCGTTTGCCCAGGTTCGCCTGGTGCACCAGTTGCGGCCCTATTTGGACAGGGAGTCATTGCTCACAGTCACTCATGCCCTCATCACCTCGAGGTTCGATTACTGCAACGCTCTCTACATGGGGCTACCTCTGAAAAGTGTTCGGAAAATTCAGATCGTGCAGAACGCAGCCGCGAGAGCCATCGTGGGGCTTCCCAGATTCGCCCACGTTTCTACAACACTCCGTGGCCTGCATTGGCTGCCGATCAGTTTCCGGTCACAATTGAAAGTGTTGGTCATGACCTTTAAAGCCCTACATGGCATTGGACCAGAATACCTCCAGAACCGCCTACTACCGCACGAATCCCAGCAGCCGATAAGGTCCCACAGAGTTGGCTTCTCCGGGTCCCGTCGACTAAACAATGTCGTCTGGCGGGCCCCTGGGGAAGAGCCTTCTCTGTGGTGGCCCCGGCCCTCTGGAATCAACTCCCCCCGGAGATTAGAACTGCTCCCACCCTCCTTGTCTTCCGTAAACTACTTAAGACCCATCTATACCGCCAGGCATGGGGGATTTGAGACACCTTTCCCCCAGGCTTATTATAATTTATGTTTGGTATGTATGTGCTGTTTGGTTTTTAAATTGATAGGGTTTTTAGTTTTTTCTTAATATTAGATTTGTGCCTGTACAATATTGTTTTATCGCTTGTTGTGAGCCGCCCCGAGTCTTCGGAGAGGGGCGACATACAAATCTAATAAATTATTAATTATTATTATTAATAATGAATTCAATCTGTATAGTCTGCAGGACAGAAGGGAAAGGGGGGACATGATCGAAACATTTAAATATGTAAAAGGGTTAAATAAGTTTCAGGAGGGAAGTGTTTTTAATAGGAAAATGAACCCAAGAACAAGGTTAGTTGGGGGAAAGATCAAAGGCAACATGAGAAAGTATTATTTTACTGAAAGAGTAGTAGATCCTTGGAACAAACTCCCAGCAGATGTGGTTGGTAAATCCACAGTAACTGAATTGAAACATGCCTGGGATAAACGTATATCCATCCTAAGATAAAATACAGGAAATAGTATAAGGGCAGACGAGATGGACCACAAGGTCTTTTTCTGCCTTCAATCTTCTATGTTTCTACTTTATTGGCCAATGTGACTGACACGTAAGGAATTTGTCTCCAGTGCATAAGCTCTCAGTTTACATACAAACAAGGTAATATAACCAGTGTACACACAAACATAAAGTCTCTGGAGAGGGGCGGCATACAAATCCAATAAATAAATAAATAAATAAATAAAAGCACATGTACATGCAAGCAAATGTCTCTTGTTTTCTCCCCCCAGTGGACATTGTTCAAGTGAGCAGCATCTGGGCAGCCTTCCTTCCGCATTGCTCCGTCCTCCCCCCTCCCCTCTGAAGGCAGGGCTGTTTCGTTTTAGCGCTGTTTTCAGCCGCCTTACCTAAGGGGAGGTAGCCGTACATTGGGGGGGAATGCAGGTATATATCGGTGTAGCTTTTAGGGGATCCATTCCCAGGGCGTCTGAATAGCTTGCAGTGTTAACAAAGATTAAAAACAAGTATCCGTGGACTCGCCCCTTG
The DNA here is from genome assembly GCF_031021105.1 of Erythrolamprus reginae. Classification (NCBI taxonomy): domain Eukaryota; kingdom Metazoa; phylum Chordata; class Lepidosauria; order Squamata; family Dipsadidae; genus Erythrolamprus; species Erythrolamprus reginae. The sequence continues at coordinate 355,247,926 of NC_091951.1, read as the reverse complement.
GGGAAAGGGGTCCCCTGCTTTCTTTCCCCCCGAAGAGGCAGGCTGAGCAGCTGCCGGGAAAGTCTCCCTCCGGCTGCCGCCTCCTTCCCCGCGTCACGCGCGCCCCGCCACTGGAGCCCGACCGCGTCCCCACCCGGGGCGAGGCAGGCGAGAGGCGCGCGCCTCCTGCTGCTGCTGCTGCTCACCGTCGCAACCCCTTCGAGCTGCTCCAGGTATCGCTCTTCGGTCCGGAGCAGCTCGTCTGTCCTCCTCCGCTCCGGCGAAGAGCTGCGGCTGTGCCCGGGAGGGCCCGTAGCGGCGGCGCTCATCCCCGGGAAGACGGTGCCGTCGCGGGCTCCGCTTCGGACCTACCGGGAGCCCAGAGGAGACAGCCGGGTCTGCCCGAGAGCCTCCCGCCTGCGTTCAAACGGCCACCCAGCGCCGCCCCTTCCGAGTCACGAGGGAGGCCGGAGAAACGGCCGGAGCGCGTTTCGTGACGTCGGGTTAGGCGGGTCTCTCGTCTGAGCATTTGCACTTTGATTAAGATTCGGAAACCGCCTCTCCGTTTGTTTTATTCTGAATGGACCGTTCTGCACTTCCTTCTTCCATCGGCCTCGAGAGCCATTCCCGCTTCGCAAAGGCACAAACCCGCCAGGACAAGATCCAGCCATCGGTTCACATTTTGCACAGAGAGCACCGCTGGTTTGAAAGAGGGGTCAAAGAGACCGAAGAGGTGAAAACTGGACAGCCCTCCTTCAGCAGAGGCAGAGGGATATGGCACCATCTTTCTCCTGTCTAAAACGCAGTCCCATAACAACAACAATAACAATAATAACAACAACAACAACAATAACAACAGAAGCAGCAGCAGCAGCAACAGTAACAAGACTTGGAAGGGACCTTGGAGGTCTTCTAGTCCAACCTCCTGCTTAGGCAGGAAACCCTACACTACTGGTTATCCAACATCTTCTTAAAAACTCCCAGTCTTGGGGCATTCCCAACTGCTGTTCCAAGGATTAATTGTTCTAATTGTCAGGAAATTTCGACTTAGTTCTAAGTTACTTTTCACCTTGTTTAGTTTCCACCCATTGCTTCTTGTTCTACCCTTAGGGGCTCTGGGGCATAGGTTGACTGAATAGGACAACAAGAATGATCAAGGAAATGGAGCATCTCCCTTATGAAAGCAGATTGCAGCACCTTGGTCTCTTCAGCCTTGAAAGACAGTGTTTAAGATGTGACTAGGTTGAAGTGTCATGCATGGGATAGAAAAATTCTTTACTAATACTAGGGGGGATGGGGCACTCCCCAAAGCTCATAGGTAAGAAAGTGAAGACAAAGGGAAATATTTCTTCACCCAGCGGGTCATTGAGGGTTTATGGAATTCCCTTCCAGAAGAAGTTGTGACAGCTGTCAGCCTGGATAGCTTCAAGGCAGGATTAGACAGATTCATAGATGCCAAGTGTATTCGACTACTGTAACGCTCTCTACATGGGGCTGCCTTTGAAGAGTGTTCAGAAACTTCATATCCTGCAAAATGCAGCTGCGAGAGCAATCATGGGCTTCCCCAAATATGCCCATGTCACACCAACAATCCACAGTCTGCATTGGTTGCCAATCAGTTTCCGGTCACAATTGAAAGTGTTGGTTATGACCTATAAAGCCCTACATGGCATTGGACCAGAATATCTCCAAGACTGCCTTTTGCCGCACGAATCCCAGCGACCAGTTAGGTCCCACAGAGTAGGCCTTCTCTGGGTCCGGTCGACGAAACAATGTCGTCTGGTGGGACCCAGGGGAAGAGCCTTCTCTGTGGCGGCCCTGACCCTCTGGAACCAACTCCCCTCGGAAATTAGGATTGCCCGCACCCTCCTTGCCTTTCACAAACTCCTTAAAACCCACCTCTGCCGTCAAGCATGGGGAAATTGATTCCCCTGGGTCGTTTCTGCTTTACGTATGGCTTGTATGAGATGTATGACTGTTTTTTATATTAAGGGTTTTAAATTGTTTGTAACTATTGGATTTGTACTGTTTTGTTGTTGTGAGCAGCTCCAAGTCTCTGGAGAGGGGCGGCATACAAATCTAATTAATAATAATAATAATAATAATAATAATAATAATAATAATAATAATAGATGGTCATTGAAACGAATGTCCAAGTGCCACCTCTATGTTGGTTGAGGCAGGCAGGGTTCCCTTGGGTCCCATTTGTCGGGGGTCAAGGGAAAGGGAGGGTTTTGCCTTCTCTTTCTGCTCAAGATCCCCCTGGACAATTGGTGGGCCACTGTGTGACACAGAAAGCTGGACGCGATGGGCTTTGGCCCGATTCAGTATGGCTCTTCTTATGTTCTTCTTTGTAGCAACCTCTGAGATATTGGAAGGTTGCTATCCTGTCTCCCCTGGTCCTTCTTTTCATTAAACTAGCCATGCCCAGTTCCTGCAACCATCCTTCATATGTTTAGCCTTCAGTCCCCTAATGGTCTTTGTTGCTCTTCTCTGCACTCTTTCTAGAGTCTTAACATCTTTTTGCATCGTGGCGACAAAAACTGAATGCAGGATTCCATGTGTGGCCTTACCAAGGCCTTATAAAGTGGTATTAACTCTTCACATGACCTTGATTCTATCCCTCTGTTAATGCAGCCTAGAACTGTGTTAGTTTTTTTGGCAGCTGCTGCACACGGCTGGCTCCTATTTAATTGGATTCCACTAGGAATCCACTAGGAATCCAAGATCCCTCTCACAGTTACTACTGTTGAGCAAGGAACCACCTATACTGTATCTGTGCATTATTTTTCTTGCCTAAATGTAGAACCTGACTTTTTTCACCATTGAATTTCATTTTGTTAGATAGCGCCCATTGTTCAGGTTTGTCAAGATCCTTCTGGTATGTCCTGGCCTTAGCCAGGCCAGTCCCCATTGGCAGAATCTTAACACCTTCTGTATTTCGCCCCTATCTTCTGAAGTGTTGGCTATTCCTGCCACTTTTGTCGTGAAAAGACATGAAAAGAAGGAACAGGGTTCCTTTCATAGTGAAAAAGTTTATAGCAAAAATAATACCCGGATGGTGGGGGCAATAGGCTGGCTCTGTTAAAAAGTGCTGTTGCTAACATGTTGTAAGCTGCCCTGAGTCTAACAAGAAGGGTAGCATTAAAAAAAATTGAATAAAATAAATAAATAAAAGCAATGCAATCAATGGCCAAATAATATCAACTGGGCTTTGGGGACATGATGATTATCCAAGGTTATGTTCTAATCACTGAGGAAGAAGAAGAGGAGGAGTTCTATGATACCTTTGTAATTAGGGACTAGTGTTGTTGAGTGGTCCACGTCCGGCTCAGCTGGTCACAGATTTTGAGGAGCAGGAGGAATACTGGCCTTGCAGACCAGTGTTCTTGCCATCTGAATCTAAGAGTGAGAGCGAGGAAGAGTTGGTGACTGGGGAACCGCCAGAGACTGTAGAAACTCCCCCAGTTTGGGTGTTGTCTGAGTCAGAGGATGAGGGGGATGGTGTTTTTATTTTGGGTAAAAGTTTTTTTTAAATATTTTCTCCACTTTTAAACAGTGCAATACCTTCAGTACAATACAATTAATTTACATTTATATTGGGCATTTATCATCCAACAATATGCTGCCTCCTTTACTTTTATCACCTGGAAAACTTTAATATAAACTTTTCCGATATCATTATCCGAGTCTTTGGAGAGGGGCGGCATACAAGTCTAATAAATTATTATTATTATTGTTGTTGTTGTTGTTGTTATTATTATTATTATTATTATTATTATTATTATTATTATTATTATGTCAATACAACACAGCAAACGAGATCACTATGCTGGATTTCGTATTTCATCACCAGTCAGGCACTTCCCAAGCACCTAGGACTGCATGATGTAGCGGTGAATTATGTTTGCCGATCCCAGTAAAGCGGCCTTTTGCAATTGACAGATGGAGATTTTGTCAATTCCAATGGTTTTCAAATGTCCGCTGAGATCCTTTGGCACTGCGCCCAGCGTGCCAAGAACCACTGGGACCACTTTCACTGGCTTATGCCAGAGTCGTTTCAGCTCGATTTTTAGATCTTCGTATTTCACTAATTTCTCTAGCTGCTTCTCCTCAATTCTGTTGTCCCCTGGGATTGCGATGTCGATGATCCATACTTTCTTTTTCTCCACAATCAAGATGTCTGGTGTGTTATACTTCAGAATTCGGTCAGTTGGAAGTCGGAAATCCCACAGTAGTTTTGCTTGCTCATTTTCGACCACTTTTTCAGGCTTATGATCCCACCAGTTCTTTGCCACTGGGAAATGGTAGTTCCGGCACAAGTTCCAGTGGATCGTCTGTGCCACAGCATCATGTCTATGCTTGTAGTCAGTCTGTGCGATCTTTTTGCAGCAGCTGAGTATTTGATCGATTGTTTCATCTGTTTCTTTACAGAGTCTGCACTTTGGATCGTCTGTTGATTTTTCAATTCTTGCTTTGACAGCATTTGTTCTAATGGCCTGTTCTTGTGCCGCCAGTATCAGTGCTTCTGTCTCCTTTTTGAGTGTTCCACTTGTAAGCCATGACCAGGTCTTTTCTTTATCCACTGCTTTCAATCTTCTCCAATGCAATGCTTTGTTCCGCCAACTGTCCATACAACACTGAGTTACAGTTTTTCTGTACTGGTCCTTAGTTTGCTTCACCTTGAGAAGCTTCCTATTGTTGACCTCCATCAACGCTGACTCTTTGCTCTCCTTCACATAGTCAGCTAATGCATGCTTCTCTTCTTCCACTGTCTGCTTCACTTACAAAAGTCCTCTGCCGCCTATTTTCCTTAGTAAATATAGCCTGTCAACGTCACTGCGGGGGTGTAGTGCATGATGGATTGTCATTAATTTTCTGGTTTTCCTGTCCAAGTTGTCCAGCTCTGCTTGAGTCCAGTTCACTATGCCAGCTGTGTATCTAATGACAGGTATGGCCCAAGTATTTATGGCCTTGATGGTGTTGCCACCATTCAGTTTGCTCTTCAAAATTTTTCTGGTCCTCTGGATGTACTCTTTGCTGATCACAGTTTTGACATGGCCATGCTTGATATTATCCAGTTGCATGGTGCCCCAGTATCTGTAGGCTTCTGGCTGGTGGCACTTGATGGTTTGACCATTTGGCATTTCAATGCCCTCACTTTCAGTGATTTTCACCTTTTTCAGTGCCGCTGTGGCACATTTAACCAGGCCAAACTCCATGCTGATGTCATTGCTGAAGATTCGCACAGTGTTGGTTAGTGACTGTATCTCAGTTTCTGATTTTCCGTACAACTTCAGGTCATCAATATACAGCAGGTGTGAAATTTTAGGTGAATTCCTAGCAGTTTGGTAGCCTAGGTTTGTTTTCTGTAGGATGAGTGACAGCGGGATTATAGCGATGATGAATAGCAATGGGGACAAAGAGTCCCCCTGGAAGATGCCCCTTCTGAGGTTGACCAGTCCATAGCTTTCATTCCCAACAAAAAGCTCAGTCTTCCAATATTTCATCGCCTTTTCTATGAATTTCCTGATGTTTTCATTGACTCCAATGACTTCCAGGCATTTTATGATCCAGCTGTGTGGCAAGGATTCAAAGGCTTTCTTGTAGTCAATCCAGGTCATGTATAGGTTTGTTTTCCTGTTCTTACAGTTCTCCGAAATCATTTTATCAATTAGAAGCTGGTCTTTCGTAACTCTGCTTCGTCTTTTATTGCCCTTTTGTTCCACTGGCATGATGTCATTTTCTTCTAGGTAGTCCTGAATTCTGTCAGCTATGACACCTGTCAGCAGTTTGAGCATGGTCGGTAAACATGCTATTGGTCTGTAGTTTCCTGGTATGGCTCCTTTTGCTGCGTCTTTCTGTATTAAATATGTTCTGCCAGTTGTAAGCCATTCACTAATATTTCCTGTCTGCAGCATTTTGTTGAACAATTCGGCCATTGTTGCATGCAGACTCATCAGGTATTTCAGCCAAAAACCATGCACCTGATCAGTGCCAGGGGATGTCCAGTCCTTTACCCTCTTCACTCTTTCTGCAATCATTTCAGGTGTTATCTCCAGCTGCTGCATATTGCTCCCTGAGAATTCCTTCTCAAACTCCTTTATCCACCCAGCAGTGCTGTTATAGTCCTTTTCGACCTCCCAGAGATATTTCCAGAACTTTGTTGTTAATTTCACCTCTGGCTTTTCAATTTTCTTATCTGTTTGCTGATGCAGGTTCTGGTAGAACTGCCTCTGGTTGGATTGAAATGTTTGATTCTGCCTGTACTGGGTGATCCTACCTTCATATCGCTCAATTTTTCTGGCTGTTGCTGTTATCTGCTGCTTTACAATTTCCAGAGCTTCCTCGATCTTTCTTGTACTAAGCCATTATTATTATTATTATTATTATTATTATTATTATTACTATTACTATTATTATTATTATTATTAGCTATTATATCTCATCTATTTGCTTTCACTTATCTATTAAATTTTATTATATTTAGGCCAAAATGATTATTTTCAATTGTCATACATCTTTATTTACCTTTTAAAATTTATTTATCCTTATCATATACTAATTGCTCTTCAAAAAGATATTTAATCTTAAATATTAATTATCCATACTTTATCATCCAAATCTTACAAGATATTCTCATAACCATATCATAGGTCCTCAACCGTCTGGATTCAGACCCGGCTACAGCACGGAAACTGCTTTGGTTGTGCTGATGGATGATCTCTGGCAGGCCTGGGACAGGGGCTTGTCCTCTGTCCTGGTGCTTCTTGACCTCTCAGCGGCTTTCGATACCATCGACCATGGTATCCTTCTGTGCCGGCTGGAGGGGTTGGGAGTGGGAGGCTCTGTTCTTCAGTGGTTCTCCTCCTACCTCTCCGGTTGGTGGCAGTTGGTGTTAGTGGGGGTCAGAGGTCGACCTCTAGGTTTCTCCCTTGTGGGGTACCTCAGGGGTCGGTCCTCTCCCCCCTGCTATTTAATATCTACATGAAACTCAACCCAGACAAGACGGAGTGGCTGTGGGTCTTGCCTCCCAAGGACAATTCCATCTGTCCGTCCATTACCCTGGGGGGAGAATCATTGACCCCCTCAGAGAGGGTTCGCAACTTGGGCATCCTCCTCGATCCACAGCTCACATTAGAGAAACATCTTTCAGCTGTGGTGAAGGGGGCGTTCGCCCAGGTTCGCCTGGTGCACCAGTTGCGACCCTATTTGGACCGGGAGTCACTGCTCACAGTCACTCATGCCCTCATTACCTCGAGATTCGACTACTGTAACGCTCTCTACATGGGGCTACCTTTGAAAAGTGTTCGGAAACTTCAGATCGTGCAGAAAGCAGCTGCGAGAGCAATCATGGGCTTTTCCAAATATGCCCATGTTACACCAACACTCCGCAGTCTGCATTGGTTGCCGATCAGTTTCCGGTCACAATTTAAAGTGTTTGTTATGACCTATAAAGCCCTTCATGGCACCGGACCAGATTATCTCTGGGACAGCCTTCTGCTGTACAAATCCCAGCGACCAGTTAGGTCCAACAGAGTAGGTCTCCTCCGGGTCCTGTGAACTAAACAATGCCGCTTGGCGGGACCCAGGGGAAGAGCCTTCTCTGTGGCAGCCCCGGCCCTCTGGAACTAACTCCCCCCAGAGATTAGAATTGCCCCCACCCTCCTTGCCTTTTTTAAGCTACTTAAAACCCACCTCTGCTGCCAGGCATGGGGGAACTGAGATAATCTTTCCCCCTAGGCCGTTACAATTTTATGCATGGTATGTCTGTATGTCTGTTTGGTTTTTATTATAATGGGTTTTTAATTGTTTTTAGTATTGGATTATTATTATATGCTGTCTTATTATTGCTGTTAGCTGCCCCGAGTCTTCAGAGAGGGGCGGCATACACATCCAATAAGTAAGTAAGTAAGTAAGTAAGTAAGTAAGTAAGTAAGTAAGTAAGTAAGTAAGTAAGTAAATAAATAAATAAATTCCCAAGGAAAGAAAGGAAACCAAATTGTATCAATTAAATCTACTTAATTTCTATCATTACATATCAACACCATCAGTTTAATAAACCCTTATTCAGTTCTTAGGATGAAGGGGATGTTGAGGGTTAGGTCATAACAGGCAGCTGGGAGAAGGCGCTTGGAGAGAATTCCTGGATCTCTGTTCCTGTTTTTACAGAAGATAGTTTAGCTCTGAACAGTGAGTGAAGTGGAAAAAATCCAGACCCAACTAATTGGTGAAGATTTATGCTTTAGTTGGTGTGCTTCCTGGAGCCATATCTGTGATCCATGGGTGGAGTTTCTGTCAGCTTGAAAATGCTTTAGACTTGAATGATTTTCTTGCAAGACTTTGTGAAATGATACTCCTTTGCATTCGATCAATGTTTCCAATGTGTGGGTTTGCTTTCTAGTAATATAACTTATCAGACAGAACAACAGCTGGAATGCCAAAACTGGAAACATTTTTTAAAAAGAAGAAAATGTCTTCCCTTTGCACCTGAGAAAGCCCGCCCCCTCTTGGTAAGCCCTTGAACTGCAAGCCAGTATCTGCAGCTTCCCTACAGCTCTGACTGCCAAGCCAGCAGCTTCTCCTTCCTTTTTTGGGGTGGGGGGTGGGGAGAGATACTTGAAGAGCAGAAGCTCTCTTTCACAGCAATCGCTGGTTTGGAGGCAGGCTTGATCCACAAGTTGGGGATACGACGGGGGTGGAGGGGCGCCCGTGAGGTTGCCGACGTTGGGACGGATCTTGGGGGCTGCAGCGGACAAGGCTTCTTGGGGAGAAATTCTTTTTTCCCCCTCGAAGGGAGGGGCTTTCTTGGCGGACCCTCCGTCTCTCGGTTCCCCCCTTTGGCTGCAGACTTCTGATGGCCTGGCCCGTTGGACGCTGAGCCGCTGCTGAAAGGGACGGCCAATTTGCCCCTCCCCGGCCTCCGTGCCCAGCAAAGAACAAGACTCGCCCCGAAAGGCCTTCGGGCAGGACCTACACGACCGGCCCGCGGGGGAGGGGGAGGTGGGGGGCTGGCAGTCAGGAGCGACCAACATTTTTACTACCCCACTGTGGGCGGGGCTTATGCATTTTCTTTCAACACCTTCCAGGGCAAATTGGGCGCTCTGGGGTGGAGCTCCGTTTTCGCTAGCCCGCTGCGTCCAGGCAGTATCTCACCCGGGGAGAGGGGGGGGGGGGGCTGGCGTCGGGACGCTTGGAGCCGGCCGGGTGAAGTTCTTCCAGGCTCCACCAGCAGCAGCTGCCGGGGGAGGGCGCGACGCGGCCACTCCGTGCAGACCGGCCGGTACCGAGCCCAGGGCGGGCTAAGCTGGTTGCGGGACAGCAACGTTCCCGGAGAAAGCCGCTCGTCTCGCCACGCCGGCAGGGATCTTGTACGAGCGGGGCAAGGGCCGAAACGCCGATTCCCGAGCATCAGAGCCGCGCCTCCGCGGGGAGAGGTTGCCCGCTTGGAGGTGCGGCGGTGGGTGGGTGGCAGTCCAGTAAGTTCCAGTTACTGGACTCCCACCACCAGCCACTTCGGAAGGGCGCGCAACCCTGATGCTGTCCAGGAGGGATTCGGTGGTTGAGACAAGGCACGACCAATCTATTGTTTTTCATTTACTCATTATTTATATACCGCCCATCTCGCTGTTTTGGGACGACTCCAGGTGGGACTCATTGGAGGCCTTAAAGCTCGTTCGCGGGATATTTTGGACCAGGCTCCTTTCTGAGCGTGAACATTCCTACTAAGATCAAAGCAACCGGGGTCGGGGTCGATCTGAGCCCTGGCTGCCCTGTGGAAGGTCCCTGGTCCATCCTGCAGTGAGCGCCTCGGATCCCAGAAAGCCACCCTCTTCTGCCAGCGGAAATTCTTTGCCCTCGAGACTAATGACCTCAAAGTCCCGCACAGGTTCCTTCCCACCTTCCAACGCCCGGCTGCTGAAACGCCTCGCCCCTCCCTGCTGGGTCGGTGGGTGGCGGAGGGCGGCAGCTGGCTCCCCCTCGGGGCCCTCTGCCCCAGAAGCAGCTTCCAGCGCCCGCATCTAAGGGGCCGCGCAGTCTTTTGAGACACCGTCCGCTGCCCTCCAGTAATGCCGCGCCAGGCGCCCAAGACCGGTTCTGCCGGGAGAAGGTCGCGGGTCTCAGAGAAAAGCCTCGGGGCGGGGATGCTTGCAGGGACCCCTGTCCCGAACCAAGGCTGGTCACGCAAGAAGGTTGCGGGACTGGAGCGATTCCTCCTCGGGCGTCTCCCAGGTTGGATCGGGTGACTTTTCTTCTGCCTCGAAAGGCCCCGATAATCGCCCGGTCCCAATCAGGCTACGGCGGAGGGCCCCGGCCTCATGCTCTCGGCCGCGAGAGCGCGCCGTGCAGGGAAAGGGAACGGGAGGGGGGGGGGCGATGACCAGCCTGCCGGTGTGAGGACCGAGGCAGCCTTGCTCCGACGGGGCGGGGGGAGCATCGCTGGGGCCACAAATAACCAGCCCAGTGCGGCTGAAAGGGCGGTTCAAACAAGAAGCGAGAGTGAGCGGAGGGCCGAAAGGGGGCATCTTCTTCCCGCGCAGCTGTAGCACTTTCCTCCGCAGGCTAAGACGGGGCGGCGCGGCACAACTCCCCGCTATAAAAGGCGGCGAGCGGGTCCCTTGGACATTAGGAGACGCTCGGCCTGCTTGGCTGCAGACGCGACTTCGAGGGCAAACCGAGATGCGCCCCGCGAAGAGCCCGAGGCTCCGTCTCTGGTCGCTGCTGCCGCTGCTACTGCTGCTGTGGGCCGCCTGGCGACCCTGCGCAGCGGGCGACGAGGGGGAAGACGGCGACGCAGGTGGGTGAGAACCCCCCCTCCGCCCCCACCGGGACGCCGTTTCGGGCCGTCAGCGCCTCCTGTCCCGGCAGGGTGACCCCACTGAGCGGACTGACGGGGGGCGAGCGACCCCGAAGCAGCCCTGGAAATTCCTCCGGCTGGAAATGAGGGTTGTCGCTGGTGAGTCCCAATGGCGGACGGGAGCGGGCAACTTCCTGGGCACCAGAAAGCCTTTGGCTGCCCACCGCCGGCGACTCCCTTTCCCGGAGGTTCTGGGGTCAAAGCTTTAAGCGGGCCGCGCACACCAAGGCAACCCGGGCGGCAATCATGCAGACGCCAAAAGCCCCTCGGGACAGAAGCCCTGACTAACTTGGGTCCCCCCCCCCCCCCCATGAGCTCTCCGGACTTTACAGCTGCCATGAAGGCCAACGAGCTGCTCTCGCTCTCGCTCTCGCTCTCTCCCTCCCTCTCTCTCCTCGCTCCCTCCCTCTCCCTCTCCCTCTGCCCCCTCCCTCTCTCTCTCCTCCCTCCCTCCCTCTCTCTCTGTCTCTCTCTCCCCTTCCTCCATCTCTCCCTCCCTCCCCCTCCCTCTGTCTCTCTTTCTCTCCCTCTCCCCCTCTCTCCACACCTCCCTCCCGCTTTCACTCTCTCTCTTTCCCCCTCTCTCCACCCCTCCCCCTTTCCCCTCTCCTTCTCTCCTCCCTCCCTATATCTCTGTCTCTCTGTGTGTCTCTCTCCCCCTCCCTCCCTCTCCCCCTCTCTCTGTTTCTCTCCCTGTCTCTCTCCCTCTCCCCCTTCCCTCCTTCTCTCTCCCCCTTCCCCCTCTCTCATGTGTGTGTGTGTGTGTGTGTATGTCTTGACACAATAAGGGTTTCTTTCCCCCCCCCAAATATTTTTATTAATTACCATAAAAAAACAAACAGGACAAACACACATTTAACATAAACTGGGGATACAATTGCCCCGCTCATTGTAGAGGTCTTACTAATACAGAAAAAGAAAATACTAAAGTTGCAAAGTCAACACGATAATTGAAAAGAAGAGTTTTTTGTTTTTATATAAATCAACCAACAATAATAATAATTTTTTAAGGATAAGCAATTTTTATACATTTTACTTTGTTTTCAAATCTTTTTTTATTTAACCGTAGATAAATCTTTTCCCAAATATTATAAAAGTCAGATTCTTCTTGATTATTTAACTGCCTCATCATCATATCCATTTCAGCACATTCTATAATTTTCCTTATTACTTCATCCTCCTTGGGGATGTCTTCTCCCTTCCAATTTTGTGCGTATACTATCCTAGCTGCTGTCAAGATGTGAATTATTAACTAAAAAATCTCTTTTTTGTATTTTTGGTTCGTTATACCTAATAAAAAAAATTCTGGAGTTTTCTTTATCTCCAGTAAAATAAATTTCTTTTATCAACTTTTCTATCTTATTCCAGTATGATTTAGCTTTATGGCAAGTCCATCACTGGTGATAATAAGAACCTATTTCTCGTTTGCATTTCCAACAATTTGGGGACATGTTAGGAAACATCTTAGCAATTCTATCGGGTGGTAAGTGCCACCTATAAAACATCTTGATTTGATTTTCTTTTAATGAAATTGATTTGGTTATTTTCCAGTTGTATATCCAGACTTTTTCCCAGGTTTCTAAGTCAATTTCTCTTCCTATATTTTTGCACCAACTTATATTATCTTTCAAGGTCTGATCTATATTTTTATATCCTATCATATATTTATATGCTTTTCCTATTAATTTTCTCTGATTTGTAATTAACAAGTTACCTAAGAAATTTTTACTCTTCCTGAACGTAGATATTTCAGTGTCTCTTTGATGTCTAGACTGTATCTGTGCATATTGACACAATAAGGGTTTCTTTGTGGCTCATAAGTCTGACGAGTTCAACCCCTGAGTTCCAGAATGCAGGCGGGCATTTGGTTTGTGGAGCTGGGGACTTTTTCCTCCGATTGGGAGCCTTTTTGTAAGGTTGGAAGTCCAGGATTAATTCCAGGTCTCAAATGAAGGTCCTTGATCTAGCAATCTCCTCCAGTTACCTTTTGGCTGCTGGGTATGTCCTTGGCTGGGGGCAGACCCTCCACTCAGCTATTCAGTTCAGAGGACTTCATCGGAGACATTATAAATACTGCAGTGGTGGGATTCAAACTTTTTTTTAACTACCGGTTCTGTGGGCGTGACTTGGTGGGCGTGGCAGGGGAAGGATACTATAAAATCCCTCCCCACTCCAGAGGAAGGTTACTGCAATATTGATTGATTGATTGATTCTTGGGGTTTTTCGTGGGCGAATCTAGGTAACCCCACAATAGCTCTCGTGGCTACATTCTGCATGATCTGGAGTTTCCGAACACTGTTCAAAGGTAGCCCCATGTAGAGAGCATTGTAGTTGTCAAACCTCGAGGGGATGAGGGCATGAGAGACTGTGAGCAATGACTCCCTGTCCAAATAGGGGCGCAACTGGTGCACCAGGCGAAGTTGTGCAATGCGAACTGTATCATCCCTTTTTATTCTCTAATTGTTGAATATATCTTTTCTTTTCCCTTTTTTAATTTATATGCTAACCATTTGCCAATTTTGTTCGCATGCTCAAAGTGGTTTTGTTTCGCCATTTTAATCTGCATTGCTATATCTTCTTTAATTATCAGGTTAATCCTATATTTCCGTTTATCTCTTTCCTCTCCTAAGTTTTCATTTTGCGGGTCAAATTGCATTTTACTTTCTAAATTTTTAATTTGATCTTGTAATTCTTCCATTAGTTTATTTTTACTTCTTTTGTCCTTGCTAATGTATACTACGGTTAATCCTCTAATATACGCTTTGGCAGTGTCCCATAGATTTTGTATCATTGTTTCGCTATTCCAATTTTCTTTTAAAAAGAAATTTAGTTCTTTTTCCATATATAGTCCTTCTCTTTTGTTACTTTTGGATTCATTGTCCACCTTTTATTCTTTCCTTCTGTTCCTTTTAAAGTTATTATAATTGGGTGATGATCTGCCCAAATATTTGTTCCAATTTGAATTTTTTTCTATTTTATTTTCTATTTCTATGCTACCCCATACCATGTCTATTCCAACATGATTTATGAGGGGGTGAGAAATACATATATTGATTTTCCATCTGGTGTTTTTCTCTCCATAAATCTTTAAGTCTGGATTCCTTCACCGTGTCAAAAAAAAATTGGGTACTAATTTTCTGTTATGTTTCTTTTATAATCTTTGTTTGCATCAACAATCACATTAAAATCTCCAGTCAAACATATACACTGGCCTTGTATTTTATTAATCTGTTCTTTTTGGTTTATATTTGGGGCATATATTACTATTAAAGTTGTTTCTTAATAATCTATCAAAATTTCTATACTTAGGATCCTACCTTCTGCATCACAGTATAATTGTTTAGGATTTAACCATTCCTGCACATAAACAGCAATTCCTCTGCGTGCACCTGGTTGGGACCCGGCTCCTCCTTCAAGCATGGGGAGAGGGAGAGGGGGGGCGGGGTCTGCCCGAAAAGGGGGACAGTGGTGCCCGGGCTTTCACCTCTTTGGTTTATTTATTTTATTTCTTACGACACCCAGACTTTGGTTTAAGATTTGCAGATGTTTGGAATAAACTCATTCTGGGGTGCCTCCCAGATGTCCCATGGGAGGGGGGGTAGACCTCTTGGGGTGCCCTTCTGCCTCCCTCCCTCCCTCCCCCTCTTGGCTGGCAGCTCTTCTCTTCCGGGGGGGGGGGAGCTGCTGACTGGTCGACTGAGGCTTCCAGCTGAGTCTGCAGTGCCCAATTGTCCTGCCTGATTCGTGGCACCTGCAAGGCATCCAAGGATGGTGGGGGGCCTCCACTTAGTAGCCCACCAAGGCTGGAAGCCTTCGGACAGGCTGGTAGTCCCTATCGTGCCTCCTTCGAAGGAAAATGACAGTCGTGGAGCAAAAAAAAAAAGGGGAGGGTGTACTTTATCCACGGCTGGAATTGTATTTATTTCTTTACATAAGAGAATTGAACTGCAGGATTCGGTCAAGATCCCTCTGAGTCTATCACAGGCACGGCTGCTTCCTGCCCCCTGCTGTCTGGCAACGAGGGCTGGTGGGAGGTTGCCCCCCCCCAGGGGTGTCATTGAGTTTTCAAAGCCCCTTGCCCAGGGATCTCTTTATCTTCCCCCCCCCTTTAAAGTCATCAAAACGTGTGGCCATCTCTACATCTTACCAACACTCCGCAGTCTGCATTGGTTGCCAATCAGTTTCCAGACACAATTCAAAGTGTTGATAATGACCTATAAAGCCCTACATGGCATCGGACCAGAATACCTCCAGAACTGTCTTCTGCCGCTTGAATCCCAGCGACCGATTAGGTCCCACAGAGTTGGCCTTCTCTGGGTCGTCTGGCAGGACCCAGGGTAAGAGCCTTTTCTGTGGTGGCCCTGACCCTCTGGAATCAACTCCCCCCGGAGATTAGGATTGCCCCCACCCTCCTTGCCTTTCGCAAACTCCTTAAAACCCACCTCTGTTGTCAGGCATGGGGAAATTGATTGCCCAGGGCCGTTTCCATTTTACGTATGGTTTGTCTGAGATGTATGACTGTTTTTTATATTAAGGGGGTTTTAATTGTTTTTAACTATTGGATTTGTACTGTTTTGTAGTTGTGAGCCGCTCCGAGTCTTCGGAGACGGGCGGCATACAAATCTAATTAAAATAATAATAATAATAATAATAATAATAATAATAATCATCATCATCATCATCATCATCATTATCATCATCATTATCATCATCATCCCATCTGATCCTGGCATTTTATTATTTTCCTGTTTCCTAATTGCTCTTTCTTATTCATCTGTGGTTATTTCCTTATCTAAAATCTCTGTATTAAATTTAGAAATTTCTTCTAGGTGGAATTCATCTAAGTATTCTTTTATTTTCCCTTTCTCAATTTCTTCCTTTTGATAGAGCATTTGATAATATTCCCTTGCTATCTTTTTCTTTTTGTCCGATAATGATAATGATAATGACCGTCGTGGGGCTTCCAAGATTCGCCCACATTTCTTCAACACTCCGTGGCTTGCATTGGCTGCCGATCAGTTTCCGGTCACAATTCAAAGTGTTGGTCATGGCCTTTAAAGCCCTACATGGCATGGGATCAGATTACCTCCGGAACTGCCTGCTACCGCATGAATCCCAGTGACTGATAAGGTCCCACAGAGTTGGCCTTCTCTGGGTCCCGTCAACTAAACAATGTCGTTTGGCGGGCCCCATGGGAAGAGCCTTCTCTGTGGCGGCCCCAGCCCTCTGGAACCAACTCCCCCCGGAGATTAGAACTGCCCCCACGCTCCCTGTCTTTCGTAAACTACTCAAGACTCATTTATGCCGCCAGGCATGGGGGAGTTATGATATTCCTTTCCCCTAGGCCATTACAAGTTATGCATCGTATGTTTGTGTGTATGTTTGGTTTTATTATAAGGGTTTTTAGTTGTTTTATTAATTGGACTTCTACATGCTGTTTTTAATCATTGTTGTTAAATAAATAAATAAATAATAAATAAATAAATAATGATGGTGATAGTGAGTGATAGTGATAATGATGATAGTGATAGTGATAGTGATAATGATAGTGATAGTGATAGTGATGATGATGATGATAATGATAATGATAGTGATAGTGATAGTGATAATGATGATAGTGATAGTGATAATGATAATGATAATGATAATGATAATAATTTATTAGATTTATATGCCGCCCCTCTCCGCAAATTCGGGGTGGCTCACAATAATAACAATATGACAATGTAACAAATCTAATATTTAAAAAGAAACATCTAAAAAACCCATCATTTAAAACCATACAACATAAGCATACCATACATAAAACTATATAAGCCTGGAGGAGATACTTCAATTCCCCCATGCCTGACGATACAGGTTGGTCTTAAGCAATTTACAAAAGACAAGGAGGGTGGGGGCAGTTCTGATCTCTGGGGGGAGTTTATTCCAGAGGGCAGGGGCCGCCACAGAGAAGGCTCTTCCCCTGGGGCCCGCCAGATGACATTGTTTAATCAACGGGACCTGGAAAAGGCCAACTCTGTGGGACCTTATCGGCCGCTGGGATTCGTGCGGCAGAAGACAGTTCCGGAGGTATTCTGGTCCGATGCCATGTAGGGCTGTATAGGTCATTATCAACACTTTGAATTGTGTCCAGAAACTGATTGGCAGCCAATGCAAGCCATGGAGTGTTGGAGAGACGTGGGCGAATCTAGGTAACCCCACAATAGCTCTCGCGGCTACATTCTGCATGATCTGGAGTTTCCGAACACTGTTCAAAGGTAGCCCCATGTAGAGAGCATTGTAGTTGTCAAACCTCGAGGGGATGAGGGCATGAGAGACTGTGAGCAATGACTCCCTGTCCAAATAGGGGCGCAACTGGTGCACCAGGCGAAGTTGTGCAATGCGAACTGTATCATCCCTTTTTATTCTCTAATTGTTGAATATATCTTTTCTTTTCCCTTTTTTAATTTATATGCTAACCATTTGCCAATTTTGTTCGCATGCTCAAAGTGGTTTTGTTTCGCCATTTTAATCTGCATTGCTATATCTTCTTTAATTATCAGGTTAATCCTATATTTCCGTTTATCTCTTTCCTCTCCTAAGTTTTCATTTTGCGGGTCAAATTGCATTTTACTTTCTAAATTTTTAATTTGATCTTGTAATTCTTCCATTAGTTTATTTTTACTTCTTTTGTCCTTGCTAATGTATACTACGGTTAATCCTCTAATATACGCTTTGGCAGTGTCCCATAGATTTTGTATCATTGTTTCGCTATTCCAATTTTCTTTTAAAAAGAAATTTAGTTCTTTTTCCATATATAGTCCTTCTCTTTTGTTACTTTTGGATTCATTGTCCACCTTTTATTCTTTCCTTCTGTTCCTTTTAAAGTTATTATAATTGGGTGATGATCTGCCCAAATATTTGTTCCAATTTGAATTTTTTTCTATTTTATTTTCTATTTCTATGCTACCCCATACCATGTCTATTCCAACATGATTTATGAGGGGGTGAGAAATACATATATTGATTTTCCATCTGGTGTTTTTCTCTCCATAAATCTTTAAGTCTGGATTCCTTCACCGTGTCAAAAAAAAATTGGGTACTAATTTTCTGTTATGTTTCTTTTATAATCTTTGTTTGCATCAACAATCACATTAAAATCTCCAGTCAAACATATACACTGGCCTTGTATTTTATTAATCTGTTCTTTTTGGTTTATATTTGGGGCATATATTACTATTAAAGTTGTTTCTTAATAATCTATCAAAATTTCTATACTTA
This sequence comes from Erythrolamprus reginae, assembly GCF_031021105.1. NCBI lineage: Eukaryota > Metazoa > Chordata > Lepidosauria > Squamata > Dipsadidae > Erythrolamprus > Erythrolamprus reginae. The sequence continues at coordinate 355,229,826 of NC_091951.1, read as the reverse complement.
GGATCCTACCTTCTGCATCACAGTATAATTGTTTAGGATTTAACCATTCCTGCACATAAACAGCAATTCCTCTGCGTGCACCTGGTTGGGACCCGGCTCCTCCTTCAAGCATGGGGAGAGGGAGAGGGGGGGCGGGGTCTGCCCGAAAAGGGGGACAGTGGTGCCCGGGCTTTCACCTCTTTGGTTTATTTATTTTATTTCTTACGACACCCAGACTTTGGTTTAAGATTTGCAGATGTTTGGAATAAACTCATTCTGGGGTGCCTCCCAGATGTCCCATGGGAGGGGGGGTAGACCTCTTGGGGTGCCCTTCTGCCTCCCTCCCTCCCTCCCCCTCTTGGCTGGCAGCTCTTCTCTTCCAGGGGGGGGGGAGCTGCTGACAGGTCGACTGAGGCTTCCAGCTGAGTCTGCAGTGCCCAATTGTCCTGCCTGATTCGTGGCACCTGCAAGGCATCCAAGGATGGTGGGGGGCCTCCACTTAGTAGCCCACCAAGGCTGGAAGCCTTCGGACAGGCTGGTAGTCCCTATCGTGCCTCCTTCGAAGGAAAATGACAGTCGTGGAGCAAAAAAAAAAAGGGGAGGGTGTCCTTTATCCACGGCTGGAATTGTATTTATTTCTTTACATAAGAGGATTGAACTGCAGGATTCGGTCAAGATCCCTCTGAGTCTATCACAGGCACGGCTGCTTCCTGCCCCCTGCTGTCTGGCAACGAGGGCTGGTGGGAGGTTGCCCCCCCCCAGGGGTGTCATTGAGTTTTCAAAGCCCCTTGCCCAGGGATCTCTTTATCTTCCCCCCCCCTTTAAAGTCATCAAAACGTGTGGCCATCTCTACATCTTACCGCAATGGCTTGCCAGCTTTATTATGCTATTGATTAGTCTCTGGACACAATTCAAAGGGTTGGTGGTCACCTAGAGAGCTCTACATGGCTCAGGGCCAGACTATCCACGGGACCGTCTCCTGCCGCAAACCTCCCAGAGACCAAAAAGATCCCACAGGGTCGGCCTCCTCCAGACCCCGTGGACTAAGCAATGCAGGTTGGCGGGAACTGCAGAGCAGGGCCTTCTCTGTGGCTCAAAATACAGAAAGATCTAGATAGATTAGTACTATGGGCTCAAACTAACAAAATGAAATTTAATGTTGAAAAAGCAAAATCTTACACCCAGGTAAGAAAAATCTAAGAAAAACTGGGAGAAATCACACTTAACAGCAGCGACTGTGAGAGAGATCTCGGAGTTTTGGGGGATAACCAAGTCAATAAGGGCCAGCAATGTGCAGCAATGGCTAAAAAAGGCAACACAATCTTAAAATGCATCAACAGGGGGATACACTCCACGACTAAAGAGGTCCTAATACCACTCTATAATGCCCTAGTCAGATCACACCTGGAGTACTGCATTCAATTTTGGTCACCCCACTAGAAAAAGGACATTGAAACTCTGGAGAAAGTACAGAAAAGAGAAACCAGAATGACCAAGGCATGTGAAGAGAGGTTGCTGGAACTGGGCATGGATAGCCTTGAGAAAAGAAAGGCCATAGGGGACATGATAGCAGTATACAGGTACTTGAGGGGCTGCCACAGAGAGGAGGGGGTCACACTGTTTTCCAAAGCACCAGAAGGCCAGACCAGGAGCAACGGATGGAAACTGACCAAGGAGAGATTCAACCTGGAAATAAGGAGGAACTTCCTGACGGTCAGTGCGATCAACCAGGGGAACAACCTGCCAGCGGAGGTTGTGAAGGCCCCATCACTCGACACAGTCAAGAGGAGACTGGACTGCCAGGGGAGGTGTAAGGTTTCCTGCTTGAGCACAGGGTTGGACTTGATGACCTGCAAGGTCCCTTTCAACTCTAATAACAAATAAATAAATAAATAAATAAATAAGTAAATAAACATTTACATCTGTCACGACTGAATTGTGTTGAGTGGTATGTATGTATGTTGATTGTATTGTTTGTGTTGTGGGTTTTATAATTGGGGTTTTATTTATTTATTTATTTTGTCCATTTCACAATAATACACAATGAAGGTTATAGAGGATACAGTAGAGAAGATATAGGAGATATAGGAGAGACAATAGGACAGAGAACGTAAGGCACTCTAGTGCGCTTATGTATGCCCCTTATTGACCTGTTAGGAATCTGGAGAGGTCAACCGTGGATAGTCTAAGGGTAAATTGTTGGGGGTTAGGGGATGATACTACAGAGTCCGGTAATGAGTTCCACGCTTCAACAACTCGATTACTAAAGTCTTATTTTTTACAGTCAAGTTTGGAGTGGTTAATATTAAGCTTGAATCTGTTGTGTGATCTTGTGTTGTTGCGGTTGAAGCTGAAGTAGTCTTTGATAGGGAGGACATTGCAGCATATGATCTTGTGGGCAATAGTTAGATCATGTTTAAGGCATCGTAGTTCTAAGCTTTCAAGACCTAGGATTGTAAGTCTAGTTTCATAGGGAATTCTGTTTTGGGTAGAGGAGTGAAGGGCTCTTCTGGTGAAGTATCTTTGGACATTTTCGAGGGTGTTAATGTCAGAAATGTGGTATGGGTCCCAAACAGATGAGCTGTATTCTAGGATGAGTCTGGCAAAAGTTTTGTAAGCTCTGGTAAGTAGTGTGAGATTTCTAGTGCAGAAGCTATGTAGGATTAGATTAACAACTCTTGAGGCCTTCTTGGCGATGTTGTTGCAGTGGGCTTTGGCACTTAGAGCTTTAATTATTAGTATTCCAAGGTCCTTGACCAAGTGGGGATTATCTGTGATAATTTATTTATTCAGTTTGTATTTGAAGTTCTGGTTCATTTTGCCGATGTGTAGGACAGAGCATTTGCTGGTAGAGATTTGGAGTTGCCATGTGTTGGACCAGTCAGAAACTGAGTCTAGGTCTTTTTCTAGAGTAGTTGTGTTTTCAGTGGTGTTGAAGAGTTTTACATCATCTGCAAAAAGAACACAGTTGCTTGTGATGAGATCGCAAAGGTCATTGATGTAGAGAATGAAGAGCATAGGTCCCAGTACGCTACCTTGGGGACACTGCTTTTAACAGGGACGAGTGTCGATATGGAGCTTCCTATTTTGAGCACTTGTTGCCTGTTTGACAGGAATGCAGTAATCCAGCTCTGGAGGGATCCTGAGATGCCATAGGATTTGAGTTTTAGAAGTAGTTTGTCGTGGACCACTGAATCAAAAGCTTTGCAGAAGTCAATATAAATTGCATCTATAGTTTTTCCTTGGTCAAGATGAGTTGTCCATATGTTTTTGCAGTGGAGGAGCTGTAGGTTGCAGGATAGTTTTTTTCTGAATCCAAATTGTTTGTTAGAGAGCAGATTATTAGTTTCTAGGTGGAGAGTAATTGATTGGTTTATAATTGATTCCATGACTTTACATGGGATGCAGCATAGTGAAATTGGTCTGTAGTTATCGACAAGAGATGGGTCTCCTTTTTTGAAGATGGGGATGACATTGCTTTCGACCATAGTTTAGGAAGTGTGCTGGTTCTGAAGGATTTTTAGAAGATTATGCTCAGTGGTTCTGCTATAGAAGAAGATAGATTTCTTAGGAAATATGCACATAGACCATCTAGTCCGACTGATAGGGAAGGTTTAAGGCAGGGGTCCCCAAACATTTTACACAGGGGCCCAGTTCACTGTCCCTCAGACTGTTGGAGGGCTGGACTATAAAAAAACCCTGCAGTTTTCTTAACGCCGTCCTGGGGAGGGGGAGGAGACGAAGTGGAGCAAGTGCGAGATTTCTCTTTCTCTCTCACTCTTTCTTCCTCTCATTTTCTTTCTCCCTTTTTCTTTCTCTCTCTCACTCTCTTTCTCTCTCTCTCTCACTCACTTTGTATCTCTCCCTCTCTCTCTCTTTCTCCCTCTCTCTTTCTTTCTCTGTCCCTCTCTTTCTCTCTCTCTTGCTTTCTTTTTCTCTCACTCACTCACTCTCTTTCTCCCTCTTCCTTTTTCTCTCCCTCTCTATCTCTCCCTCTTTCTTTTGTTCTTTCTCTCTGTCACTCTCTCTTTCTCTCTTCCTTCCTTTCTCTCTCTCTCTCTCACTCTCTCTCTTTCTTTCTCTCTGTCCCTCTCTCTCTGTCCCTCTCTCTTTCTTTCTCTCTCACTCACTCTCTATCTCTCCCTCTCTCTCTCCCTCTTTCTCTCTCTTTCTTTCTTCCTCTGTCCCTCTCTCTTTCTCTCTCTCTTTTGCATTCTCTCTCTCTCTCTCTTTCTTTCTCTCTGTCCCTCTCTTTCTCTCTCTCTTTTGCTTTCTTTTTCTGTCCCTCTCTTGCTTTCTTTCTCTCTTGCTTTCTTTCTCTCTCTCACTCACTCTCTTTCTATCTCTCCCTCTTTCTTTCTCTCTCTCTTTCTCTCTCTCTCTTTCTTTCTCTGTCCCTCTCTTTCTCTCTCTCTTGCTTTCTTTTTCTCTCACTCACTCACTCACTCTCTTTCTCCCTCTTCCTTTTTCTCTCCCTCTCTATCTCTCCCTCTTTCTTTTGTTCTTTCTCTCTGTCACTCTCTCTTTCTCTCTTCCTTCCTTTCTCTCTCTCTCTCTCACTCTCTCTCTTTCTTTCTCTCTGTCCCTCTCTCTCTGTCCCTCTCTCTTTCTTTCTCTCTCACTCACTCTCTCTCTCTCCCTCTCTCTCTCCCTCTTTCTCTCTCTCTCTTTCTTTCTTCCTCTGTCCCTCTCTCTTTCTCTCTCTCTTTTGCATTCTCTCTCTCTCTCTTTCTTTCTCTCTGTCCCTCTCTTTCTCTCTCTCTCTTTTGCTTTCTTTTTCTGTCCCTCTCTTGCTTTCTTTCTCTCTTGCTTTCTTTCTCTCTCTCACTCACTCTCTTTCTATCTCTCCCTCTTTCTTTCTCTCTCTCTTTCTCTCTCTCTCTGTCTTTGTCACTCTCTCTTTCCCTCTCTCTCTCTCTCTGTCTTTTTCTCTCACTCTTTCTCTCTCTCCCCCTTTCTCTCTCTTGTCCCCCCAGCGATCATCGTGCCGGCAGCACCACGGGGGCGTGGATCCGAGCCCCCACCCCCGTGATCTTTGGGCTGGCACCGGCAGCACACAGGGGCAGTGTCCTCCTTGTCGCCCCCCGCAGGCTGGCAGGGGGATGGGGAGCGTGCGCGCACGCACGCATGACATTCACAATAAGAAAAACCTTTGCTGGCCTCTGCACTTTCGTTGCTCCCCGCCTCCAACTCCAACGCCTGGCTTCATTGCACAGCCTTGGAAAAGGCTGTGCGGGGGGTTGTTTTTCACAGTGAATGGACGGGAGATTCGGGAACTTATTGTGTATATGTAAAATCTTGTGCGCTTCCGCGGGCCGGATAGATGACCTCAATGGGCCGCATGCGTCCCGCGGGCCGTAGTTTGGGGACCGCTGGTTTAAGGTCACGTAATGCTTTTTCAACTTGGTCTTCAGTGAAGTCTATTTGGGTTAGGTCATTGAGAGAATTTGAGGTGCGAGTTATGAATTTGGGGGATGAGCCGTTGCTGTTGACAAATACAGAGCCAAAGAATGAATTGAGAAGGTTAGCTTTGGATGAATCGTCGTGGTATTCTTTGTTGTTGGGTCCTTTGAGAGGTGGGATAAGTTTAGAGTCCTTGCGTTTGTTGTTGACAAAGTTGTAGAAAGCTCGATTGGATTTGAGAAGAGAAGCAATGGAGGAAGAGTAAGTCTGAATCCGATCGAACACTTGTAAGAGCTTTTATTAAGACTTACAAAGTGGCGCTCAAGGCGGCAAGATGCGCATATCATTCTGCCTTGATTGCATCAGTGGAATCCCGCCCGGCCGCTCTGTTTAGGGTGACCCGCTCCCTTCTTAACCAGGCGGGAGTTGGGGAGCCCTTACAGAGTGTTGCCGAGGATTTTAACACGTTTTTCACTGATAAAATCGCTCGGATCCGGGCGGACCTCGACTCTAATTGGATAACACAGTTGACTGACAATGATTCAGTCGAGGTGACTGGGGCTCGTACTTGTCCATCTGTCTGGGAAGAGTTTGATCTGGTGACGCCTGATGAAGTGGACAAGGCCATTGGAGCTGTAAGTTCCGCCACCTGCTTACTGGATCCGTGTCCCTCCTGGCTGGTCTCTACAGGCAGGGAGGTGACACGGAGCTGGGTCCAGGAGATTGTCAATGCTTCTCTGGGGAGGGGGTCCTTTCCGGATCCCTACAAGGAGGCACTTGTGTGCCCCCTCCTCAAGAAGCCTTCCCTGGACCCAGCCATTCTTAACAACTATATGCCAGTCTCCAACCTTCCCTTTATGGGGAAGGGTGTTGAGAAGGTGGTGGCACTCCAACTCCAACGGTCCTTGGAAGAAGCTGATTATCTAGGCCCTCAACAGTCAGGATTTAGGCCCGGCTACAGCATGGAAATTGCTTTGGTCGCGTTGATGGATGATCTCTGGCGGGCCCGGGACAGGGGTTTATCCTCTGTCCTGGTGTTTCTCGACCTCTCAGCGGCTTTCGATACCATTGACCATGGTATCCTTCTGCACCAACTCAAGGGGTTGGGAGTGGGAGGCACTGTTCTACAGTGGTTCTCATCCTACCTCTCCGGTCGGTCGCATTCGGTGTTGGTAGGGGGTCAGAGATCAACCTCTACGTCTCTCCCTTGTGGGGTGTCTCAGGAGTTGGTCCTCTCCCCCCTACAATTCAATATCTACATGAAACCACAGGGTGAGATCATCCAGAGGCATGGGGTGAGGTATCATCAGTATGCAGATGATACCCAGTTGTACATCTCCACCCCATGTCCAGTCAACGAAGCAGTGGAAGTGATGTGCCAGTGCCTGGAGGCTGTTGGGGTCTGGATGGGTGTCAACAGACTCAAACTCAACCCAGATAAGACGGAGTGGCTGTGGGTTCTGCCTCCCAGAGATAATTCCATCTGTCCATCCATCACCCTGGGGGGGGGGAACTGTTGACCCCCTCAGAGAGGGTCTGCAACTTGGGCGTCCTCCTCGATCCACAGCTCACATTAGAGAACCAGCTTTCAGCTGTGGTGAGGGGGGCGTTTTCCCAGGTTCACCTGGTGCACCAGTTGCGGCCCTATCTGGACCGGGACTCACTGCTCACAGTCACTCATGCCCTCATCACCTCGAGATTCGACTACTGTAATGCTCTCTACATGGGGCTACCTTTGAAAAGTGTTTGGAAAGTTCAGATCGTGCACAATGCAGCTGCGAGAGCAGTCATGGGCTTCCCAAGATATGCCCATGTTACACCAACACTCCGCAGTCTGCATTGGTTGCTGATCAATTTCCGGTCACAATTCAAAGTGTTGGTTATGACCTATAAAGCCCTTCATGTCATTGGACTAGAATATCTCCGAGATTGCCTTCTGCCGCACAAATCCCAGCGACCGATTAGGTCCCACAGAGTGGGCCTTCTCCGGATCCCGTCAACTAAACAATGTCGTTTGGCGGGCCCCAGGGGAAGAGCCTTCTCTGTAGCGGCCCCGACTCTCTGGAACCAGCTCCCCCCAGAGATTAGAACTGCCCCCACCCTCCTTTCCTTTTGTAAACTCCTTAAAACCCACCTTTGTCGTCAGGCATGGGGGAACTGAGATATCTCCCCCGGGCCTATACAATTTATGTATGGTATGTTTGTACGTATGTCTGCTTAATAATGGGATTTTTAAAATATTTTAAATTGTAAATTATTAGATTTGTTATGAACTGTTTTATTGTGTTGTGACCCCCCCCTTGTCTACGGAGAGGGGCGGCATACAAATCTAATAAATAAATAAATTTTGTGCGTAGAAGGTTTTCCTCTTGTATGTTGTGGAAGTTGAGACATTCTGGTTTTATTTGTTTGCATATGCTTTTGTAACGGCTTATGAAGTTTACTACTTGTCCTTTTTCGTTTTTACGCCAGAGATATTTTTTTTTTAATTGTAATTTTCTTATTGAGAGGGGGAGGTAATTTTTCTTGGTTGAGGCAGATGCAAATGGTACGTAAAGTCTGATGATTACTTTCATCTCAAGCAAGAATGTGTTGTAGAGGTCATCCATAGAGTTGCAGTTAGAGAATAAGATTTGCCAGTTTAATGTTGAAAGATTATAACATTTATAACATATAAAATATAACATTTATATTTGACTTCTTTTATCATTGTAATTTGTATTTTTATATTGTTGTAAACTGCCCTGAGTCCCATTGGGAAGTGGAATAAGTAAATATAAATAGGTTTCAATTTCTTCATTACACCCGGCACAGGACTTTATCCCTGCATCCCTCAACCCTCCTGCAAACACCCCCACTCGCAGAAGCACCAAGAGGTGGGAACCGTCCCGAGACCTTTGAGAGGCAAAGAGCTGTTCACGGCCGGAGCCGGTTTAGACTGGCGTTTCCTTTCGGCGGCATCTGGGGTCACCAGGGGGACCTGCGGAAGAGGGAGGCAGGGTCTCTGTCTCTGTAGCCCACCACCCAACCTCTGGCCTGGCCTGTCATTCAGGGAGGGAGGGGGGGAAGGAAGGGAGCTGCTCCCCACATTTAGAATTAAAATGGAGTGGGGGGAGGGGCAAGCCCCCCCCTTTTCTGCTTTTGTGGGAGCAGCCACTCAAGTCAGGTTCTCTTCTTTGCTCCCCAGGTGTTGCCGGGCACAAAGACCATCACTGGAGCTACAAAGGTAAAGGCCGGCCGTGTTCCCTTGGGCCCCTGGCAAGGTGAATGCTGGTTAATGATCACCCAGCTCTGGTCACACCTGCTGCCTGTGCACTCCTGGGCTTCCGGCTGCAGCAGCAGGGAAGGCCCCCTCCCTCCGCCTTCCCCCACCCCCCTTCCTTAGCCGCTGCAGGTCGTGCCCACTGCCCACATATCCCTCCCTGCGGCAGAGGCCATCAGAGATGTCCTTGCGCCCAGCCTCCTCCCCACCCAAGGGCACCTACCGGCCTTCACTGGGCAGTGGCTCCCTCCCCCCTCCTCCCGCCTGCCCGCCTGGCCCAGAGCTGTCAGCCCACCTGCATTTACAGGCTGGAGGCGAGCCTGGCCAGATCGACCCCAAGATCCCGGCTCTCTTGCAGGCAGCCCAGCCTGGCAGAACCAGCCGATCCCCAGATCCAACCTGTTCGTGCAGCAGTTGAGAGGCGTTTTAAAGCCAGAGCTGCGCGAAGTCTCCAACCCAGAAAACCTGCCTGGACGTTCTCTCTTCTCTGCACAGCCGAGAGTGAGGCGGACCAAGCTCCACTTTCCCTCCTGGTCAAGCTTCCTCTCCCCCCCCCCAGCGCCCCACGCCCTCTGAGGCAGGGAAGAGGCCCCTGACGCGTGTCCTTCTCTTTCAGACATGCCAGAGTGGGCGTCCGAGTTCTCCCACTGCGGCGGCCACATGCAGTCCCCCATCAACATCAACACGTCCACTGTCAGCTTCAACGCCAGGCTGGAGCCTCTGTTGCTCTCCGGGTACGATTTGCCTCCCGAGGAGACGCTTCCCCTGAAGAACAACGGCCACACCGGTGAGCGCCTGAGGACCAGCTGGGTGTGGCACCCCCGGACGACGGGGACCAGGCCAGCTCCTCGGTCAGGAGTTCTTCCTGCTTCCTGGAACCGGGGGGCCGTCTCTTGGCCTGGAACCGGGGGGGCCGTCTCTTGGCCTGGAACCAGGGGGCCGTCTCTTGGCCTCCCGCAGTGGGGTTTCCGGAGGTGCATGGAAAAGAGATGGTGCCTGTTGCCAGATTCCAGCTCTGCCCTTGCCCTTGACCCCCCCACCTCTTGGAGGGTCCCTGACAACAGCGCCCAGACTCCGGGACCAGATCCCTCAGGGATCCCTCCAAGCTCTACAGGAATTAGAAAGGGTTTGCGAGGTGGTCCCATGCAAGCAAACAGGTGAACTTGCTCAGTCCACTTAAGGAGAGAACTTTGGGGTCCTCGGTGATCTCTGAGCTTGGCTGTTTTATTACCAAACTAGATGATGTCATCAGGGCTCAAATGGTGTCACCTAGTTTGATAATGAAATGTCTGCCGGAAAATAGCCGAGCTCTGAGTGCTACAAGGAACCCCGAGATGCAAATACAGTAGTCTCTTCTATCGTTAGAATAGGACTCTCTCTCTCTCTCTCCTCTCTCTTTCTCTCTTTCTCTCTCTTTCTCTCTCTCTCTCTCTTTCTCTCTCTCTCTTTCTCTCTCTCTCTCTATCTCCTCTCTCTCTCTCCTCTCTCTCTCTCTGTCTCGTGTGTGTGTGTGAGGCAGGGTCACAATAAACAGGATGGGGCTCTGGCTGCATGGCGGTCACTGCCATCCCCTTTTTTGTTTGTAATTGCTTATTTTAATTATAAGCACCAGCTCCAAGGACCCCAAGTCACTGTTCAAGTTTGTTTCTTTCTTTATGTATTTATGTTTGTAAAATGTATTAGCTGCGCATCTTGTCACATGGCCTTACTTTGTCCTTTGACAGAAGGTGGATTGATTTGTGATAAAGGCAGGGGTGGGCTACTGCCCAGACAATGGGGGGGGTGCAGTGGGGTAGCGAAAATGGAGCTCCACCCCAGAGCACCCATTTTGCACTGAAAGATGTTGAAAGAAAATGCAGGGCGTCCTGCATCCGCTGCGCCCACAGTGTGGTAGTAAAACTCCCCCCCCTATTTTTTTAATTTGAGGGTCTCTCCTTCCGATCCCCACTGGCTGGTCGGCAGCTAGAAGGCACAGCATCCCATAACAAAGCAATGGCACTTGGTTGGCACTGAAATAAAGCCAGAAGCAACTGCTAAGCCTTTTACAGTCAAACACAAACATTCTGCTAAAGAAAAAGAAATAATTTTGTGAGAGCAATGAGCCGAGTTGGGAGGGACCACGGAGGTCTTCTAGTCCACCCGCCTGCTCAAGCAGGAGATCCTGTACCACGTGCAGCCTCTTCTTAAGGGCCTCCAGTGTTGGGGCCCCTGTTCTCCTTTTGCTGCCTGTTCTCGCTGTCAGGAACTTTCTCCTGAGTTCTTCCAGGTTGTCTCCCTGCCTGATTCATGTCCGTCAGTTGCTTCTCGTCCTGCCCTCACGGGCTTTGGGGAACAGGAATCCTGCTGTCACGTCACAGTCCTTTCCTTCCCCCCAAATCCAGACCCTTAAGCATCCTTGTTCTTCTTCTCTGTGCTCTTTCTAAAATCTCAACACCATGTTTGTGTCGTGGTGACCAAAAGTGGAGACAATACATCGCAAGTGTTGTGGTCTTGACATCCATGTTAGAAGGAAGGACCCCAGAGTTGTGGAGTCCAGGCCCCTCCCTTACTTTTAATGGAGACGAAAGAGAGACCAGCTGATACATTTTAAGGACAAAGCTGTTCTTCCATCAGCCTTCAGAACCGGTGCCCAAAAGAGACGGGATTCTCAGAGGGAGGGGCTGCTTCCGTCCTTCACGAGATGCAGTCTTTACTTCCTGGTCACCTCTGTCATCCACTTGGATTTAAAATGTGATGAATGGAGCTGGACACAAGCATCAAAGGAAGCGTCTCATCACGGCAGAACGCAAAGTAAGAATAAAGGGAAGCTTCCTGGGCCTTCAAATGCGTTATTCCGATGAGGTACCCCGAGGTTGCCTAGACCATTCTTTGCAGCTGGGCTTATATTCACCCTGCAACCTTTTCCAGAAATGCCAAAATCAATCCAGGCCTCCCTGATTCTCTCTCGGGAAGAAACTTTGCCTTGGTTAAGGACAGAGACGAGGCCAGAGCCATTTCTCACAGCTCTTTACTCAGTGCTGCCTGTGAGGCAACTGACTCCCTGGCTGACACAGCTCCTTTTATATGAAACTGATCAACCAAACAACCAATCAGGAGAGAGTATTTTCCCACTCCAAAAGAGGACCAGAGTGAGAACTTAAACTGACAACATCTGCAATATATCTAATAGATGACACTCCTCCCCATCAAGACGGAGCAGGGCGGTGATCAAAATACCAATTTAACGTGTGCAGGCAGGGCGGAGGTTCCGTCTCAAGACTTCCTCCGTATTTCGAGTTTGAATCCTCCTTTCACTGGCTCTTGTCCTACTCTTGGTGTACTACAGAGGGTAAATCCACACCGTACAGGGTGGCCGCACTCATGGCTCCCCTTGGCCTCTTCCTCTGCACACCCCAAGCTCTTCTGACCAGCCTCCGAGGCCTGCCCCATCCTGGCCACTTCCCCCCCCCCCGTGCCCCCTTTCCTCTTTCTCTGGGTCCTTGCCCTATTGTGGGGGCAGGCACAGAGCAGAAAGGCCGGCGACCGCAGCCCTACATTTCTGTGAATGCATCAACATTTTTAAGAGAAGATTGAACTGCCACTTGACTGGTGCACTATAGGGTTCCTGCTTGGGCAGGGGGTTGAACTCGATGGCCTTCATGGTCCCTTTCAACTCTAACAATAAATAAACAAACTCCCTGGGCAGCTGCAGCAGTTTTGCTCCGGCCCTTCCCACACAGACCACTGCCAAACTAGGTGCCTCCTTTTATGCGTCTGTGCCCCTGATTTTTCTGATAAAATCAGAAAACAACATTTCTTCCCACTCAATTATATTTGGTTGGATAAGACCCAATTTTTAACTTTGTTGAGATCCTTTGGGCCTGTTTTCTGAGCGGGTAGCAGCCTCTTTCTCCCAGCTTAGTGTCATCTGCCAAATAGTTGAGGACCTTTCCTATTTCCTTCTTTAAGTAATTTATGAAAACGTTGAGGAACATGGCCCTGGGATGAGACCCTACTGCAAACACCTGGATGTGGCTCCAGGAAGGACCACAAGGTGGATACTATTGTTCAGTACTAAATCCATTTGGTGGTGGGACCGGCGTCCACCCCACATTTTCCCCCTTTATCAAGGAAGAGCCCGTAGTAGTCCTCCTTCAAACTCCTTGAAGGACCATCTGCTTCCTTGACGGCGTTGGCTTTGGCCATCAGTGATGCTTTCTCACCACTCTTATCTTCTGGCGGCCCCTTTAAAGGGCTGGTTGTTCTTCTACAGCATGGGAAACGGCCCCTTCCCACCGGCTGCCTCCATTCCCTCCACTTTCCTCCCCGTCAGGAGGCTCCGTTAGGGCTTCTCAGAGACCTGCTCCTTCCGTCCAAGGACAGAGCTTTCCCTGCACCTTGTCCTGGGAAACGGAAGTCCAGGCCTGGCAGACTAGGGAGCCCAATGGCGCCAAGAGAATGTGTCAGGTCTTCTTCCCCTCCTCGGTCAACACATGGTCAGCCATTGAGTTAATTCCCTCGGTAGCACCACAAGCACAAATCTCACGGTCGCTTTGAGGATTGGGACATTTCCACAAAATGAAAAACTTTTGTGCCTGGCAGTTGACTCGGTATCTTGTGTATGTCAACCACATCTCACAGGTGGGGTCCTGTCCCATTGCCCACCGCCTTCTGCAAGTTGAAAAATAAATTCTGCAACATTGATGGTGATCAACCTTTAATCAGAAAGCAGGACGGGGTGTTTTGCTCCTGTTCTGGACAACAGCTCCCAGGTCCAACAATGGCTCTTTGGGTGACAACAGCCACCCACCACCCTCTGTCCACTCAACCTGGAAAGAGTCCTGCTTGCAATACGATTTTCCAGAATATCTCGTTGGACATTCTGGCGAGGAGGTGAGCCCTGATGTGAGTTAATGGTGCACCAGGCCTTCTTCTCAAAGTCTCTCCAGCCACTTGCTCTGAGGCTTCCCACTGTGCTGCCAGAGTCAAGCCTGAGTTCCCGGGAGAGGGGGGGCTGCAGTTAGATAGAGGTCTCCCTGCCCACCTACTTCTATCCCGTATGCCCTGAAAAGAGGAGCTGAGTTGAGCTGAGTGATGTTATGAGCATGGACAGGTGGGAAAGTATTGGTAATGACCTATAAAGCCCTACATGGCATCGGACCAGAATACCTCCGAGACCGTCTTCTGCCGCACGAATCCCAGCGGCCGATAAGGTCCCACAGAGTTGGCCTTCTCCAGGTCCCGTCGACTAAACAATGTCGTCTGGCAGGCCCCAGGGGAAGAGCCTTCTCTGTGGCAGCCCCGGCCCTCTGGAATTAACTTCCCCCAGAGATCAGAACTGCCCCCACCCTCCTTGTCTTTTGTAAATTGCTTAAGACCCACCTGTATCGCCAGGCATGGGGGAATTGAGACCCCAGGCTTATATAGTTTTATGTATGGTATGCTTGTATTGTATGTTTTAAAATAATGGGTTTTTAGATATTTTCTTTTAAATATTAGATTTGTTACATTGTCATATTGTTATTATTATTGTTGTCAGCTGCCCCGAGTCTGCGGAGAGGGAGGGCATACAAATCTAATAAATAATAATAATAATAATTTTATTATTATTATTATTATTATTATTATTATTATTATTATTATTAGGGGAAAACCTGCTTGTTCCATCCTGCAGTCAGTCTGGCCGACCTGGGATAGGGGTCATTCCCCTATCCTGGTGCTTCTTGACCACTCAGCGGCTTTCGATACCATCAACCATGGTATCCTTCTGCGCCGACTGGAGGTGTTGGGAGTGAGTGGCACCGTATTATGGTGGTTCTCCTCCTACCTCTCCAGTCGGTCGCAGTCGGTGTTAGCAGGGGGTCAGAGGTCGACTCCTAGGTCCCTCCTTTCTGGGGTTCCTCAGGAGTCGGTCCTCTCCCCCCTGCTCTTTAATATCTACATGAAACCCCTGGGTGAGGTCATCTGAGGACACGGGGTGAGTTACTATCAGTCCACTGATGACACTCAGCTATACATCTCCATCCTGTGGCCACTCAGTGAAGCAGTGGAAGTGATGTGCTGGTATCTGGAGGCTGTTGGGGTCTGGATAGGATGGAGTGGCTGTGGGTTTTGTCTCCCAAGGACAATCCCATCTGTCCATCCATTACCCTGGAGGGGGGAGTCCTCAGAGGGGGTCCGCAACTTGGGTGTCCTCCTTGATCCACAGCTAAGCTTAGGACATCAGCTGTGGTGGTGAGGGGGATGCTTGCAAGGGTTCGGCTGGTGCACCCGTTGCGGCCACATTTCGACAGGGAGTCTCTTCTCACAGTCACTCACGCCCCCATCACCTCAGGGTTCGACTACTGCAACGGTCTCTCCATGGAGCTGCCTCTGGAGAGTGTTCGCAGACTGCAGGCAGTGCAAAAGGCAGCCGCATGATGCGCCCGTGTCTCACCCTCTCCCTTCTCCAGTTCTTCTAGGTCTGCCCAGGAAAATGACCCTCGGTGGGGGTGGCTTCCCCCAGCCATACCAAGCAGCCCAGCTGCACCTGCACTGGGGATCCGGGAGCGCCCGGCCTGGCTCTGAACACACAGTGGACGGGCACCGTTACGCGGGCGAGGTAAGCCCCGGGCTCTTGTCCATGGTGCCGGTCAAACAGCCCCCGCGGCCTTTTCTAGGCTTTGGGAGGTGCAGAGCTTTGCTGGCCTTGAAGCCCAAGCCACGGACGGAGCTGCTCATGCATTGAACGGGGTCTTTTAAAAATGGAATGAAAGTATATGAAAATGCAGTGGGCCTTTCCACTCTTCTTGGGCGTCTCCAAGGGCTGCAGGAGAAATTCTGTGGCGTTTTCTCTGCGACCGGGTTGTTTTCCAGGAGCTTGAAATGCCAGAGTTTCCTCCCAGGGTTTCATTGCGGTTGTGTCCTGTGAAGTGCGATCGTCTCTTGTGTACAAGCTGCAGGAACACCCCGGAGACCAACAGGGGTGCCTCTGGAGCAGGGTGGGCTGCTGGCCGGACGGGTGGGGTCACAAACATGGAGCTCCACCCCAGAGCCCCCAAATTGCACTGGAAGATGTTGAAAGAAAATGCAGGGTGTCCTGCATCAGCCACACCCACAGTGTGGTAGTAAAAATGTTGGTGTCCCTCCACTGCTCTCGATTGTGCTCAGCGCTGACCTCTCTGTCTCTGCCTCCAGATCCATGTGGTCCATTACAGCTCCCGCTTTGAGAGTTTGCAGGAGGCCGCGAGTGAGCCGGGAGGGCTGGCCGTGCTAGCTGCCTTTCTGCAGGTGATGGGGATGGGTGTGTGTGTGTGTGTGTAGGAAATGAGGGTGGGCCGGGCAGGGGCCGTGCTGTGGGAGGGACCCTCCTTGGAACACTGACAGCATTTCCACCAGCTGCCCTTCCGAAAGCATTCAAGCAATGCCTGTGGCTGTTGAGTTGTGTTATTTAATGTACAATGGATGGCGTTGTTCATGCATAAAGCAGGCCCCCCCGAGAAGCAAGGCCCTTGGCCACACAAGGCAGGGTGCCTACATACCTACCTGAGCCGCCCCGAGTCTTCGGAGAGGGGCGGCATACAAATCTGTTGTTGTTGTTGTTGTTGTTGTTGTTGTTATTATTATTATTATTATTATTATTATTATTATTATTACCTCTTGCTGCTGCTTTTGTCTGTTCCAGGTAGGGACGGAGACAAACGAACCCTATGAGCACATCCTCCAACAACTGAGGGAGATCCAGGAGGAAGGTAAAGAGGGGGGCAGTGGGCAGCTCCCCCTCATTCCCCAGCTGTGGGCCTGGCTGGAGAGAGCTGGGGGCAAAGGAGTCAGGCAGCGGAGGGGCCGGCATCACCTGCAGGCGAGGCTACCATTCCCATGGGACCCGCTGGCGTCCAGGGTGCCTTGCCAGGAAAGCGAGAACTGGCCGGCTCCCCTGCACCGGTCCTCAGTCGCCACCCTGGCTGGCTTTAAAGACCTTTCCCTCCCGGTCAGAGGAGCGAGGCAACGGACGGAAGTCAGAAGAAGGAGAAGTGGGCACGCTCGCTTCCTCTTCACCAGCCACAACTGTTGCTCCCTGTGCCAACGGGGTCCCTGATCCCCCCCCCAAATCAGTGTTCCCTCTAATTTTTTTCGGGGTGAGCGGACAAGAATAGTGTCTCTCCCTTCCTTCATCTTTCAATCCCTCTCTCTCTCCATCCCTCTTCCTTTCTCTCTTCCTTCCTTCCTCTCTTTTTTGCTCTTTCTCTCTCCTTCCTTCCCTCCCTCTATGTCTTTCCCTCCCCCTCCTTCCCCCCTCTCTTTCTCTCTCTCTTGCTTTCTTTCTCGCTTTCTTTCTCATTCTCTCTCCCCTCCTTTCTCTCTCTCTCTCTCTCTTTCTCTCTCGTTCACCACGCCGGCAACAGAGAGAAAAAGAGAGAGAGAGAGAGATGGAGAGAGAGTGGAGGGCGCCGTTGTCTTTTTGTTTTCAGCTGGGCTCCCGGGAGGCGGAGCATGGCTGGGCACTGTGTCTTCGCCTCCGTGCGGCTCTGCAGCGAAGAGGAAGTAGCCGCGCGCCGCCTTCCGGGAGCCCGGCCGACTTTTGGAGCCGTTTTGTTTTCGGCCGGGCGGAGGCGGCGCGCAGAGGCGAAGACATGGCGCCCGGCCACTCTCCGCCTCCCGGTATCCCAGCCGACTTTTGTATCCCAGCCGACTTTTGGAGCCTGCTCGCTGCGAGCGAGCGGGCGGCGGGCGGGCGGCGAGCGGGCGGGCGGCGAGCGGCGGGCCGGCGGCGAGCAGGTGGGCCGGCGGCCAGGTGTTCGGGGGGCAGCCGGCGCGTGCTCCCCAAATCTCCCTGCCAGCCCACCCGCCCGGAACATTCAAAATAAGAAAACCCTTCGCTCTTACTTTAAATGTTCCGGGCGGGCACGCAGGCAGGGAGATGGGAAGAGCGTGCGCCGGCCCGCACGCCTGCCAGCCTCTGGAGAATGCCTGCCCCCCCTCTCTTGCAGCGGAGGAGAAAGAGAGGCCGGGCGGGTGGGGGGCAGGGCCAAGAGGCCTGGAGCGCGAGGGGGCCGGAGGCACCATGGAGAGGCAGGTGTGGCCGCGGCTCCCTTCTACTGCCCGCGCCTCTCCCCCGCCCCCCCGCGGGCTGGCAGGGGGTTGGGGAGTGCGCAGGTGAGGAAAAGGGTGCGCGGGGGGTATTTTGGAGCGCGCGCGCGCTCACGTGCGCAGCTTACAGGGAATGGTGCCCCAAATCCATTCGTCTGAAGGGGGATGCTCTTAGGGAGGGAGGGAGAACCTTCTTTTGCTCGGGTGCTAAAAGGGCGCACGCACACACGCGAGAGGGAGAGAGAGAGAGACCACACCCACAATGTAGTGCCCCCCCCGCACATGAACGCAGGCCCCACTGAAGCCTCTGGGATTTTTGCCTTCCTCAGGCTTCAGGAAATGAACTTTGGTTTAGATGTCTTGTGTTATGTAAGGCTATATATTTTATGGTTTTATATTGCCTATGACTGTATGCTGCCCAGAGTCCCCTCGGAATTGGGCAACTTGGAAGGTAAATAAATTAAATTAAATTCAACTTCCAGGAGGCCCACTGGGCTGTTTTTTGCCTTCCTCAGACTTCAGGAAATGAACCTCCGGTAGACCCGCTGGGCTGTTTTTCGCCCTCCCCAGGTTTCAGGAAAGCCTCCTACAGCCTGGGGAAAGTGAAAAACAGCCCAACGGAAGTTCGGAAATGAAACTTCGGTAGGCCCGTTGAAGGGGTGGGTTCTAATTTTCACTCACTGCCGGTTCGCTTCTTCCCGCGCTGCGTGGGACTCGTGGGCGCTCGCATGCAAGGCGTGTGCGTGCACGTGCAGCGGCAATTTAAAAATCCCCGAACTCTGTCGCCTTTCCTGAAGGAGGAGAAAAATGGCCTCTCCCACCCTGCAGAAGGCCGAAACTCAGCTGGCCAGCATGCACCTGCACGCGGGAGCTGACCTGGGGCCCTGACAAAAGGTTCCGTGGGCCACCTGAGCCATGCGCGCCATAGGTTCATCACCGGGGTCTCAGGGTGACAGGCAGCACCGCCCATCTTGATGGCTCCCACCCGTGTGTTTCTCAGTGTGATGCTCCAGGCATGATCCTCGCAGAGGTTTCTCCTTTCTTAGGGGAGGAAACCGCAGTTGCTGGCTTTGATGTAGCCAAGCTGCTCCCTTATGACATCGACCGCTATTTCCGCTACAACGGCTCGCTGACCACCCCACCTTGTTATCAGACGGTGAACTGGACAGTCTTTAATCGAACAGTTCAGCTCTCCCAGGATCAGGTTTGCGCTCCACGATTCTCCCCTCTCCCTCCTTTGGGTCCTTTGCCCACCCACCTCGCCCAGGTGACCACCGCCAGCCCTTGTCCCTGCAGATCTCAGTGCTGGAGGAGACCCTCCAAGGAGATGACGATGAGCCTATCCAGGGTAACTTCCGCCTGCTGCAGGGCCTGCACGGCCGGAGCGTCCTTTCGAGTTTTCACAGCCTCAAGAAGGTCCAGCCACCTGGTAAGTGAGCCAAACTCCACCTGTTTTCAGGTGGGAAAAGGATTTCCTGAATCCAAGAATACCAAGTTTATAAGGATATCTCTGGAGATTCTCTAGCCGAGTTCTACTCTACGCCAAAATTGCCACACACCTGTGAAACCATACAGGCAGTGGCGTGGGCAGATACTGCCAGCACCACCTCTTCACGCAGGCACACAAAGTCTGCTTTCACTCGCTTGCAAAGTCCACACTGGGGAATAAAAGGGGGTGGGGAGTGAGTCATTGCCATGATTGAAACTCAAGCACCATCTTCTGGGAGCCAGAAAGTCTTTCCTGGTTTGTGCTTGTGCTCCTGCCTTTCTGACTAAGTTGGTTTTGTTAAAAATGGATGGTCGGGGGCTCAAATATGGGTAGATGAAAGGGGGGGGGGTGTTTCTTGACTGAATTTACAGATCTAAATATAAAATATAAATATTGTCATTGAATGTATATACACAGCATATATATGTATATGTATCACATGTTTTTGCTGAATTTTTAAAATTAAGGGAGACTAGGATAGCGCTATTTCAGCCTTGTTCTGGCTTCATCAGCTAGCCATACCCTTATTTGATCCTGGGGCTTCTGCCTTGTAAGGCAGAGAATTAACCTCTAGGCCACCAGATCTGATCCCTTCAGTTTGTACCAGGGAGGGGCTACATGTTTTTTTTTCTTTTTTCTGGTATATTGAAAGAACGTCACAGCTCCTTTTTGCCTGTAGGCCCAACCCAGATGCCCTGTGACGTTCCTTCAATATACCAGGATGATCCAACAGAAATATGTGTGTGTTTGTGTGTTTCTTTTTTCTGTTGGATCACCCTGGTATATGTATACAGTATGTAATACACCACAAATTCCCCACCCTGAACCACCCAAACATCTACACAACAGACCAAGTCATACTGTCCAACTGCTCACTGACGGGGACCCTTTAGTTCATTGTTAAGTGTGAGTAAATCTCTGGGATAAAAACTATTCAGAAAACGTGTGGTCCGAGTTTTAATTGTTCTGTATCTTCTACCAGAAGGCAACAGTCTTTTGGGATTGTAAGCAGGATGAGAAGAGTCCCTGAGAATGTTGTGCACCTCGCTAGGACAGTGAGAGGGAAAGGTATCGTCCAGGGCAGGTAGCCGGAGCCCAATAATATTCTGGACAGTTTTAACAATTCTCTGTAGAGCTATTTTATCTGCTTCGGAGCTGCTCCCATGCCAGGCGAGAATGCCATGTGTCAGGACACTCGCAATGGTGCTGCTGCGATAGTAGGACAGCAGTAGATCAATTTCATCTTCCTGAGCATTCTCAGGAAGTGCAGCCTCTTGTGTGCCTTCTTCACAAGTATGTTGACATTCAGAGTCCACGAGAGGTCCTCTCTGAGATACAAGGGCCCAGAAATTGGAAACTACCAACCCTCTCCACCATTTATGGGCATCTTTCTTCCTCCTGAAGTCGATTACCAGTTCTTTAGTTTTTTTGGTGTAAAGTGTCACTTAGCCACAATGAATCAATCTAAAAAGACAGTCTGGGAAAAAGCAAACTATCGAGGCAACTTTCATGATGAAGAAGTCACCTGCAAGAAATCCATATATATAAACCTATATTGCCAAACTATCCCAGTTTAAGAAAAGACCTGGTGGGGAAATCTAGATATCTGACACCAGTACCGGGTTCCAGGGGAGACGGGGGTGGGGGGGTGGCATTCCGGGAGGGAAAATGGAGGTGCATGCGCAGCTCTGTGTCCCAGACACGTGCACGCATCCTTTTTTTTTTTTTGGCTTTTTGGCTTCCGCGCATGTAAAGAAATCACAAAAAATCGGCAAAACCTTATGTGCGCAAGCGCCCTTGGGTGAGATTTGGCTTCCTGCGCATGCTCAGAAGCTTTATCTTATGCTGACGCACATGTGCACCTGCTAAACATGCCCATGCCGGTCTCTGGGGGCGCAACTGTAGTGCCGGTGATGGGGAACTCTTGCCCGTCTGACACCCCTCGAAAGGTACATCAGAAAGTGCGTCCAGGTGCTCCCCTTGCTTCCAGTTTGGGGAACTGCTCACCGAGAGCATCTCCCCCCCTTCATTCCACATTATTATTATTATTATTATTATTATTATTATTATTATTATTATTATTATTTATTTATTTATTTATTTATTTATTTATTTATTTATTTATTTATTTATTTATTTATTTATTAGATTTGTATGCCGCCCCTCTCCGCAGACTTGGGGCGGCTCACAGCAGTGATAAAACAGTATACAATGACAAATCTAATATTAAGTCTAAAATAACAATTTTACATTAAAAACCTAAAAAAACCCTTACATAAAAACATACGCACAAACATTCCATACATAAAACTACATAGGCAAGGAGAGGTGTCTCAGTTCCCCCGTGCCTGACGGCAGAGGTGGGTTTTAAAAAGTTTACAAAAGGCAAGGAGGGTGGGGGCAGTCCTGATCTCTGGGGGGAGCTGGTTCCAGAGGGTTGGGGCCCCACATAGAAGGCTCTTCCCCTGGGTCCCGCCAGCTGACATTGTTTAGTCAACAGGACCTGGAGAAGGCCAACTCTGTGGGACTTAACCGTCCGCTGGGATTCCCGTCTACTAAACAATGTCATTTGGCGGGACTCAGGGGAAGAGCCTTCTCTGTGGTGGCCCCGACACTCTGGAACCAATTCCCCCGAGATCACAATTGAATTCAGGTACTACTAGCTGATTTAGTTTAGTTAAAAGGATGTCCAGTTTGATGGTGTTGAATGCTGAACTGAAGTCTACAAAGAGGACCCTAGCATAGGTCATTGGAGATTCAAGATGTTGAAGGTAGTGTAGAGCCATATTAACAGCATCATATGTTGATCTATTTGCTCAGTATGCAAATTGCAGGGGGGTCTAACAGTGGATCCGTGATGGTTTTCAAGTGGAACATCACTAGTCTTTCAAAAGTTACTACAGATGTTAGAACAACTGGTCTGTAGTCCTTCAGTTCCTTGATGGAGGGCTTCTTCGGCACTGGGATGATAGTCGAGCGTTTGAAGCAGGAAGGAACATAGCACAACTCCAGTGATTCGTTGAAGATTTGGGTGAAGATGGGGGCCAATTGGTCAGCACAGACTTTTAAGCAAGAAGGAGTTATCTTGTCTGGTGCTTTTCCAGGCTTCTGTCTGTGAAATGGATCTTGTGCTTCCTTTTCTGTGATCACCAGGGGTTGTAAACCCAATGGGATGAATTCAGTTGTAGGAGGCTTGGTTGTTGTTGGTGTGTCTGGGATGGAGGTGGTGCAGATAGGTGGTTGTGGTTTATTTTCAAGCCTGCAGTAGAACCCATTCAGGTCATCTGCCACTTGCTGGTCTCCTTCAGCTTGGGAAGGTGGTTTGCTGTAACCGGTGGTGTTTTTGAGAGTTTTCCACATGTTTGCTGGTTCCTTTGTTGAGAATTGATTCTTTAGCTTTTCAGAGCTTATTTCTTTTTGCTGCTCTGATCTCGCTTGTCGATACATTTCTGGCCACGTTGTACAGCATTCCACCACCTTCCTGTAGGCTTCCTCTTTGGAAGGACGTAGCTGCTTATGTTTAGCTGTGAACCAAGGTTGATTGGTCGGATCAGATGGCAACGTTTAAAGGGAAGAGAGCTTGCTCTGACCTGGAAGGGGGAGGTCCTGCAGACGGCCCGGTCCTGAGCCGTGGAGGGCTCCCAGGTGAGGACCTACGCTTGGAACCGCACCTGAAGGAAAGTGGGGGAAATGGCAGCAGCCCTTCACCGCCCCACCTTCCACCTTCCGGAACAGTCGGAGTTTCCGAGGGGGACTTCAAGGGCAGTCCCAGGTAGAGTGCATTACAGTAACCCAAGCAGGAGGTGTGACCGAGATATGAGTAGCTGTGAGCAAAGCGCTTGTTCCTTCCCTGGGTCACCCCCGTCCCACCCAGCCACCCCTGCCTCTGATTCAAGGTTCGCCGGCCACGGGCAGCTGCGTTGGCCTGGCCTCTGCCGCAGCCCTGGAAAGCACACAAGCCGCTCCCTCCTGCCGGTACCTTATCAGCCACGCCAGGAGTCCAAGTGTTGACCAAGTGAAAGGCGCATTCGTCCGGCTACCACCCCCTTCCCACGCACCCCCGGGGTGAGAATGATAGCCAAGGTGCATCCCAGTCTGGCCGGGGCAGCAAAAGTGCGCTGACCCTCCATGGCAGGCGAGAGAAGCCGGAGCCTCACGGGGCAACTCTCCCTGGGGCTCCCAGCCTCACTCGGACCTCCGGCAGGGTCAAGCAGGCCACGTGCACAGGGGAGGCCCTGGCTTTAACTCGGCTCCTCCGCCTTCGATGGATGGGAACCTCGGAGGCAGCTGGACGAATCTCTCCCCCTGCCTAAAACTCCGCGGGAGTCTCCTGGACGCGTCATTTCCCGCTGAGGTTCGGACAAGCAGCGGACTCACTCCCCCACCCCCACCATAGTCCATGGGCGTGTGCAGCTGACCTTCCTTTGACTCTGTGGCGGGTTGCACCTACCTGCAAACTGGTGCGCTGCATGCACATCCTCCCGATGTGGGCGCACCCACGAATCCTCGTGAGACTTTGCTTCTATGCATGTGCCAAAATCTCACGAGGGGATGTTCGTGCGCACGAGAAAATTGTCGGTATATCACATGTGTGGGGATCCCCTCGCAAGCGTTTGTTTCTGCACATGCGCAGGAAGCACAAAAGACCCAAAATCTCAGGGGAAAAGTTGGCGCCACCCAACTGACCGGGGAAGATGGCACTGGAGCGGTGATGGAAACAGGTGCCCAAGTGCCGATGCCCCCATTCAGCAGGGCTCTTCTTAGGTTTCCTTCCTTCCTTCCTTCCTTCCTTCCTTCCTTCCTTCCTTCCTCCCTCCCTCCCTCCCTCCCTCCCTCCCCTTATTGAAACTGGTGCCCAAGTGCCGATGCCCCCATTCAGCAGGGCTCTTCTTAGGTTTTCTTCCTTCCTTCCTTCCTTCCTTCCTTCCTTCCTTCCTTCCTTCCTTCCTTCCTTCCTTCCTTCCTTCTTTGTCTTCCTTCCTCCCTCCCTCCCTCCCTTCCCTTATTGAAACGGGTGTCCAGGTGCTGATGCCTCTATGTTGATTGAGGCAGGCAGGGTTCCCTTGGGCCCCATTTGTTTGGGGGTCAGGGGAAAAGGAGGGTCTGGCCTTCTCTTTCTGCTCAAGATCCCCATGGACAGTTTGGGGGGGTTGGACTCGATGGGCTTGGGCCTGATTCAGCATTGGCTCTTCTTAGGTTCTTATGGCGCAATCTACCGGTTGCTACCATAACGGAGTCGCCCAGCGCACTGGTAGGACCCCCCCACGCCCGCTTTGCTTGTGTCTTGCAGGTGGTGGGCCTTCGGAGGAGGGAGGGGGCTCGGCAGAGCCTGAAGCAGGTACCGTTCCAGAATCCCCGGCTCTCTCTCCCGGGCCGGGCTGCTTTTTGCTGGGAAGTTCAGAACTGAGCCCCCCCCCCTTCTGTGGTTTTTTCATGTCACCTGATTGTTGAATTAACCTGGTGGTCCATTTTTCCATGCAGGGAGTTGGTGCCGCTCCCCACAAAACCACTTTGTCCCTTTTGTCCCCACAAGCACTTTGCTTACCCCCGCCCCTCCCCCGAGACAGCTCCGGCCCTCTGGTCTTTCCAACCTCTGGGGAGCCCCCCCCCCCAGCCTAGGGTCACGCTGCTTGGGAAGGTCCCTTCCAGCAGCTGCCACCCAGAATGCAAGAAGGAACAGCCCCCTCCTCCCCCAGTCCTGATAGACGGCTGGGTCTGGGGGCTTCTGCTTGGGGGGGGGGGAGCAGAGTCAGAAAGAGGTTTGAGCCCCTGTTGCCTCCCTCTAGGTGGTGGTCCCTCCTCTGCTCCACCAGGTGGCGCCCCGAGAGACGGCCTGGGCCAGACGCCTGGAGAAGGTACTCAGCTGGCCACACCAGGCTGCGGGAGGGTCAGCCGCCCGCCTCCTCCTTGGCTTCCCTGGCCGGAGCTGGTGGGTGTGCGGGTGCTGGGGAGCCAAACCTGGGTCCTGCCCTTCCGCTCCGGAGGAGGCGTGGGGGGGGGGGGCTGCTGGGCTGCCCAGGGAAGAGCAGGTGGGTCTCAGGAGGGGCAGCTGGGCCTGGAGCCGAGCAAAGGGGAGGCCGGCTGGGGAGTCCAAAGGCCTCCTGGGGGAGAGCAGCACCCACGTCCTCTGTGGGAAGCTAGTTCAAGGGCAGAACTGGAGCCGCTCACACGCAGGCCCGGCTGCCCTTGGGGGGGGGTGTTCTCCTCTCCTGGAGGGAATCAGGCTGTCCCGGGGAGAGCTCACTTCTCGGGCACCACCCTGGCCCGGTCACTCTCCTGGCCCTTCGCGAGCCACCACAGCCGTTGGTTAGGTGCCCCTCTGCCCAACTCTCGGCCTGTGCAGGGGGCATGAGCCCCTCCGACCCACGGAAGGCAGTTCGCAGGTGTGTGTGTGGGGGGGGGGGCTTTGCACCCACGTCTTCCCAACCTCTGAGCTGCTCTGGTGGTTCTTTCTGCTTTGCTCCCAGGTGCTGAGAAGCGGGTGGGCGTCTCCCTCCGCACAGGTGAGGCATTGCCTGCAACTCCCACAGCAAGTGCGATGGTGACACTGGCAGCTCCTGTGCCCAGGAGGCCCCTCCCGGAGGGGAATCACCTGTCTCCGAGGCCTGGACTCACCTGGGGAGGGGCTGGGCAGGGTGGGGAGGGGGCCGCTGCGTGTGGATTCCCAATATTCATCCCACCGGCTGCAATCTGAAAATGTTCAAGCCGCAACTTCACACACGCCCCCTCCCCCCAGCAAGCCTCCTCTCCCTCATTGGGGGGGGGGAGATTCATCAGGGGACCTTTTTCTGCAGGGGACGTTCTGGCCATTCTCTTTGGATCCCTCTTTGCTGCCACGGCCCTCGCCTTCCTCTTCTACGTCCTCAAGCACCGCAGGCAGGCTGGCAGGTGAGAGGAAGCCCCACGGCGGAGCCCCTGCTTGGCCCACACCCTCTCCCACTCCTGTGCAGGCCCCCAAAGAAGGCCACACAGGGGAGGGGGAGCCACACAGAGCCCCTGCTTGGCCCACATCCTCTCCCACTCCTGTGCAGGCCCCCAAAGAAGGCCACACAGGGGAGGGGGAGCCACGCGGAGCCCCTGCTTGGCCCACACCCTCGCCCACTCCTGTGCTGGCCCCCAAAGAAGGCCACGCAGGGGAGGGGGAGCCACCCGGAGCCCCTGCTTGGCCCACACCCTCTTCCACTACTGTGCAGGCCCCCAAAGAAGGCCACGCAGGGGGAGGGGGAGCCACCCGGAGCCCCTGCTTGGCCCATAACCTCGCCCACTCCTGTGCTGGTCCCCAAAGAAGGCCACACAGGGGAGGGGGAGCCACCCGGAGCCCCTGCTTGGCCCACACCCTCGCCCACTCCTGTGCTGGCCCCCAAAGAAGGCCACGCAGGGGGACGGGGAGCCACCCGGAGCCCCTGCTTGGCCCACACCCTCTCCCAGTCCTGTGCAGACCCCCAAAGAAGGCCACACAGGGGGAGGGGGAGCCACGCGGAGCCCCTGCTTGGCCCACACCCTCGCCCACTCCTGTGCTGGCCCCCAAAGAAGGCCACACACAGGTGGGGGGTGGGAGAACCGTCCCTGTGCCACCAGTTCCCCTTTCTTCTCTCTCCGCAGGGCACAAGCCAAAAAGTCTGCTGCCCTGTTCGCTCCGGCCTCCACGGATGAGCACGTCCTGTAGCCGGCAGCCCCCCAGCCACGCTCTGCCCCTCCCCCCGGGGGCTCCTTCCTGCCTCACGTGCCCCCCTCCCCCACTGCCAGCATCCGGGGCGGAGTGCAGGCCAGCCCGAGCCGAGAGCGGCTGCAGAGGTGGCCCAGCAGAGCAGAGCTGAGACGAGCGGGTGGGAGAGCGAGGGCAGCCACCCGAAACGCTTCTCAGCCAGACACCTGCGACTCACCTCCGGACTCTCCCTCAGGAAACCACCAGCCACCCC
This sequence comes from Erythrolamprus reginae, assembly GCF_031021105.1. NCBI lineage: Eukaryota > Metazoa > Chordata > Lepidosauria > Squamata > Dipsadidae > Erythrolamprus > Erythrolamprus reginae. The sequence continues at coordinate 355,202,726 of NC_091951.1, read as the reverse complement.
GAGCGTGGCAGCCCCTGCCTGGCTGCCAGGGAGCCTCCTTGGCCCGAGCCTTGCCCAACGGCCAAGTGGAGGGCAGGGGCCACAGGGAGGAACACCACGGGGACTCTGGGCTGCGTCGCTCTCTCCCCCTCCCTGCTGGGAAGCCTCATTGGCCAAAAGGTGGACCGCTCTGATTAATGGCCTCTTCATGGCCTGCACAAACACAGGTGGCGGCTGGGCCTTCAGGTGGGGCTGCAGAGGCCTGGAACCTGCCGACTCTCCACCCCCTTCGCCCAAAGCCCGAACGACACCCAGTCTGTGAAGCAAGCAGGCCTCCCTTCCCTAGCACAATTTTACAGGGGGTCCCTTTACCTGCAGAAGCCGAGGCCCCCCAAGCCCCGCCCCGCCCTTCCCAGTCTGTTTCAGTGCCTTGAAGCAGCTGCCCCCTCCCTCCAGGCGCTGAGTAAAAGTGTCACCTGACCAGGCCAATTAGGAAACAGTTTAAGTACGTAGCAGCAAAGAACACCTGGGGGAGAGGCGGGGGGGGGGGAGTAGGACGACACGCGAGGCCTCATAACGTCCAGACCAGCAGGGCTGTGGGCATCTGGCCTGGCCTGCTGTAAGGAAAGGGCTTCAGCAGGCGTCATATCCTTCTCCTGCAGAACTGACTGCCACAAGATGGCTTGAAGATCCTCAGAGGACACGTAACCTCTTACGTTTACAGGTACAGAGTACCTGTATAAGATGCACCTTAATTTTGGGAGAGGAAAAGCTGCCCAACAGGTACCCACCCGGCTAACATCCTCAGTCTGGTCAGCTCCAGCACATTATTTTATCCTCGGGTTGGGGCTTAGAAAAACCTTGTTCAGAGCCAGCAGCAATGGGGGAAAGGCCGGTCAAGAGCAGGGAAGGCGGTTGGCGCATCAGGCGACGTTCTAGAAAGCTACGTTCACACCCAAATTTTCAGCCTTTTTTAGTGGGCGGAAGGTGCGTCATATTCAGAAAAATGCAGGTGACCCTCGACTGACAGCCATTCGGTGGCGCAGTGGCCAGAGAGGGGTACTGCAGGCAGGCTACTTGCAGTTTGGCAGTTCGAACCTCACCAGGCTCATGGCTGACTCGGCCTTCCAAGGTCAGCAAAATGAGGGCCCAGATTGTTGGGGGGCGAGAGGCTGGCTCTGTCAACTGCTTCGAGAGGGCTGTAAAGAACTGGAGTGGCCTATAAATCTAAGTGCTGATGATGATGCCGGGCTCCTCATTTCGCATGCGTGAGGCCGCAACGGCTCTGAAAAGGGGCTTGTGACTCAACCCCTCCCCCGCCCAACGTCCCACGATCAGAACGCGGCCGAGTCACCCAATAATTGATTGGCACTGGGGATCATCTCTGCCAAGCAGAGTCAACGGAGGAGCCAGATTGGCCGAACAGCTGCAGAACAGCAACAGGGATTGACTTAATCATTGAGGCAAAAAGGCGGCACGACTGGGCGCCAGTCACTCAACTGCATCGCTTAGCAACCAAAACTGGTCCCCACTGAGGACCACCTGCCTGTCCAGGGTGGTGGTGGTGGGAGCCTCTTTCTCAATGCCAGAGAGCGGGGTGGGTGGGACGGAGCTGACTAAGATGTTGGTGTCCACTTAAGGCTGCCCGCATTGACACTTTGCATCCAAGCCCCCCCCCGCCCCCTGCAAAAGCCCCCAGTGCCAGGAAAGGCTACCTGGTGACTCGCTCCAAGGGAGCCACTGAGGGACGCCAGGCACGAAAGCCAGCAGAGCCAGACCTCCGTCCGTCCAGCCGGGGAGGGTCACGGCAATGTCGGTGGCATGGCTTCCCTCCAGCCAGCCCCCCCCCCTCTTGTCCCGGAGGATTGCTGCTCTTCTCGGGAGACGCTGCCAGGCGCCCTCTGCTCGTCCGCCCAGCTCACTGCGTCACACCAGCTGACCAGGCAAGGGCCCCACAGGAGGCCAAGGCCCTCCCCCAACACCCCCAAACAGACACGAGCTCTCGGCCAGTCTCTTTATTGGTGCTACTAAAGGAGGGTGCTCTCCCCCTCCCCCCGAGAGCCGCAGGAGGTCCAGGAGTCTTTCTCCGCCCGGCCAGCATCCCCGGTCCCCTCCCCCCACCCCAGCCAGCATAGGGAGACACAGCGAGAGTCAAGAGGACAGGCAGCGGGCAGGCAGAGTTCCTGGGGCTGATGCAGGGCAGCCTCCGTCCAACCTTCAGCCCCTGCGTCCCAAGGGGCACAACGGCCCCCGACAGCCTCCGGGCAAGGGGGCCGGAATGCTCAGGATCCCGCCTGGGGTGCAGTCCGTAGGCCTGTGAAGCAGGAAGGCAATGCTTGGAGGGAGCTGCGCCAGCTGGGTGCAGGGGGGGGGGATAAGGAGAAGGGGGACCCCGGGGGGGGGACCTGGGCAGGAGCCGGGGCGACACTCACACAGGAGGAAGTGCTGCAGGTTCTTCCTGGAGCCTCCGGAAACGTGGAAGGCCCACACGGCCATGGCCACCATCAGCAGGTAGGCGGGCAAAAGGCTGCCCAGGTAGACGGGGTTCCAGAAGCTCTGCAGGCCGAAACGGAGGGGGGGGGGTCAGCTGGAGCTGCTGGAGAGCGGCACAGCCGAGGGGGCACCACCGCTGCACAGGAGAGGGGGGGAGGGGCCTACAAACACACACACACACAAACACTCCTGTGGCATGTAAGCTGCTTGCCAGGTGCTGCTGTCCTTGGGACTCTGGGGCAATCTCATGGGGGGGGGGTGGATTCTGAGGGGCCACTCGGGGGGCAGCACCTGAACTACCACAATGCTAAAGGGACACTAGCACCAAGACCCTCCCCCGCCACCTGGGACATGGGTCCATTCACTGGGGCAGCACCAGCCAAGGTGGGAGGCCTGGTAGGGGGCAGCTGGGGGGCAGGGCAGACTCACTGCAGCCTCCCAGCCTCTGTCCCCCACCCCCCACACGCGCACGCAGAGAAAGCCCCCTCTTTCTGCTCACCAGGGCAGAGACGGTGAGATGGCAGAGCACCACCGCGGCCACCTCCCCCCAGCGGTGGGTCTCGCAGCCGTGGAAGAAGACGATGCCCCAGAAGGTGTGGAGCAGGATCAGCACCAGCGTCATGAAGGCTGCAGGGGGGGGGGGGGGGGGATGACAGACGGAGGCAGTGAGGGGAGAAGGGCCCACCCCCACCCACCCCTAGGCAGGGTCAGCCGTACCTGCGGTCAGGAAGTAGAGCTGGGAGTCCCCCTGAATCCCCACGATGCCCGGCCCCAGAGAGTCTGCCAGCAGGTTGATCATGGCGAAGGCCCCACTCATCAGCCCAAAGCCCAGGCCGGCCACTGTGGGCACAGAAGGCGAAGCCCTCAGCCGGGCCCAGAAGTGCGGACCCTCTCCCCCAAACCCTCCCCCTCTGCCCTGGGACGGGGATTCCTCCTGGGCTGAGGGCCCCCCCCCCGCAATTCCTTCCCCCCCCCGCATCCCTCCCTCCCTCTCCCCCCAAAGCCCCCTCTGCCCTCAGGACACCCACCATAGGCCATCTGCTGGATGGAGATGGGGGAGCAGCCGTCCTCACTGAGGGCAAGGAGCCCCTCCATCGCCTTCCTGGGGGAGGGAAAGAGAGGCACCGGCTGAGTTCGGCTTCCCCTCCTCAGCTGGAGCCACCGCCCTCCGCAGGCGTGGACCCTCGCTTGCTGCCACGGACCTGAAAGGGCTCCCCATCCGTGGCCAGCCGAGTCTGCGGCCCCTCCATCCTTGGGAGAGACGAGGTGGGGCCAAACGCTTTAAAGTTGCCATGTGTGTGTGTGTGTGTGAGAGAGAGAGAGAGAGGGAGAGACAGAGAGGTGCTCCTGTGTGCCCAATTAGCCTAACGTCAATGAGTAAGTAACCACTAGCAGTCAGCGTGGGTCTGTTAAAAACACACGCTGCCAAACCAATTTCATTCTTCAACCAGTGAAATACCGTGGACAGAATAGTTAGACTTCAGCAAGGCATTCGACAAAGTAGACCACAACCCACTTCTTGGTAAACTAGAATAAAATGGGATTGACAGCATCTAAGTGGCTGACCAATCGTTCTCAACCAGTAGAGAAGCTGCGTTCAGAGGCCGTGAGAGCTTCGTCCCCGGAGGCTTTTGGGAACAGGCGGGGCTGCCCTCATGTAACGTCTCCTGCTTGGGGGGGGGATGTTGGACTAGATAGCCCTACGAGGCCCCTCCCAACTCTGCTCATCCCATATATTTGCACCAACCACAAATGAGGTCAAACAACGTGAAGGGGGTTTTTTTAGTGCCCGTGTGACCAGGGGATGCTGCAACGGGTGACCGACGGTCACAAATAACGTTTCACTGCCGTGGTAACGTCAAACGGTCACTAAATGAACTCTTGTACGTAGAGAACGAAAGCAACCAACCCAGCCTGACGATGTTACCTAGTCCGGTAGTGAAGCATTTGCAAGGAGAGAGAGAGAACGCACCAGGGACTTCACGGCCGAACCCAGAGACAAACGCTCTCTCCCGCGGGGGATTCCATGTTCCATAACTGTGGTGGAGAACCTTTTCTCCCTCGGGTGCCGAAAGAGCGTGGGCGTGTGCTATCGCGCATTCGTGAGTGCCCACACGCCCGCCATTCAATACCTGGGGAGGGCGGAAACAGCTTTCCCCCCCCAGAGGCTCTCAGGAGGCTGGAAACGGCCTGTTCCCCAACTTCTGGTGGGCCCAGTAGGCTTGTGTTTCGCCCTCCCCAGGCCCCAAAGGCTACCCTGGAGACAGAGGAGGGTAAAAATGCCCACCTCACCCCTCAGAGCCCTTCTGGAAGCCAAAAACGCCCTCCCAGAGCCTCTGTGCGAGCCAACAATCAACTGGCCGGCACACGCCTGCACGTTGGAGCGGAGTGAGGGCAACGGACCGCGTGCCAGAGGTTCGCCATCACTGTTGCAGAAGAATGATGGATCTGACCCTCCATCAATGAGGAGGGCCCGGTTCAGGATGTGTCCCAGAAACCCTACGCAGCAAGCGGTGGATGCAAACGAGGGCAGGAAAAAACCGGAGCCTCCTCACACGCAGACACGCGATAGAGAAAGGTGGGCAGGTGTCCGAGAATCCTGGCGGAGCAAGGCATCCTGGGAATATCTCTAAAACAGGATGCTGGGCAACCATCTCGCTGGCCAATGATTTGTGTTCAGGGACTGTTCAAAGTTATGACCACTGCAGGGTCCCCACAATTATGCGACTGTGATTTGGGCCCTCGGCAACTGGTGTGCGTTTTCAGTGGGCACAACCTCCCACGGGCAGACGGCCCCCATGTGCAACATCCACAGCCAGTTTCCCACAAAGGAGGCGGATGGGGAATCCTGCAAGGAGGCTGCAGATCCCGGTGCTCAGGTGACTCCCCACTCAGGTGGGGCGATCTGCCGGCCATTGGTCTAATGGCAGGGCCACAACTGTGAGACGGAGCCGCCAGTCCCAACCCAATGGGGGGCATCAGGATGCATTAAGAAACAGCTGTAGTACCGAACAAGAGGGGGAAGTGAGGTCAAAGGGCAGAGAGGCAGAGAAGCCAAAGCCGCCCAGCAGAAGAAGAGGGAGAGGGAGGGTCCGGGCCTTGGAAGGGGGGGCAGGCGATGGGGAGGGGGGTAACGAGGGCCCCGGCCCGGGTGAGAGGACGGAGGGCCCGCGGGGAGCAGCCACCCTTCCTCCCGGGGACACACCGGCAGATCGCCCCACCTGAGTGGGGAGTCACCTGAGCACCCCCAGCTGAGCAGCTTGTAGTAGAGGAAGCGGAAGGCGTCCTGCAGCCACGCCCCCTCCCTTCCCCCGCCCCCCCAGCTGAGCAGCTTGTAGTAGAGGAAGCGGAAGGCGTCCTGCAGCCACGCCCCCTCCCTTCCCCCGCCCCCCCACCTGAGCAGCTTGTAGTAGAGGAAGCGGAAGGCCTCCTGCAGCCACGCCCCCCCACCTGAGCAGCTTGTAGTAGAGGAAGCGGAAGGCCTCCTGCAGCCACGCCCCCTCCCTGCCCCCGCCCCCCCACCTGAGCAGCTTGTAGTAGAGGAAGCGGAAGGCCTCCTGCAGCGCCACGGAGAAGAGGACGCCGAAGACCAGCAGCCCCCGCTGCAGCGCCTGGTCGCCCGCGTCGCTCGCCTTGGCCGCCACGAACCAGACCAGCGAGGAGAGGAGCAGCGACACCAGCCAGAAAAAGGCCCTGCGGGGATTGTGGGGGGGGGGGGAGAGAGAGGGGAAGACTCGGTCAGCTCCTGGCCCCGCCCCCTCTGCCCCTCTGCCCCCCGCCCCCCCGTGGAGGCCTCACCCGGCGATGAGGATGATGACCCGCAGCGGCTCCCCGACCACCGTCAGCAGGAAGAGCGCCAGCGCCGGCCCGAAGGCCACGAAGGCGCATCCGAAGAAGACCGGCAGCGTCATGGCCGGCAGCCGCGCCCGCGACACCCTCCTCACGCGCACGCCCCGCCCCGCCCCGGCCTTTCTCCCCCGTCCCGCGCATGCCCCGTGACCAGATCCAGGAAGAAGGCTGGCACCTCCTAGACGGCCCTCCCTGTCCCGACGCTCTGGCGCCCCTCGCGGCGCCTATGATGAACGGCCATGCCCGCCTCGTCTTATATGCAGGCTGGAGCTGGAAGGGGCCGTGGAGGTCTTCTAGTCCAGCCCCATGCGTGCCCGCCCTCTTCTGGTGCACTTATGCACGCCCCTTGGTTAGTTTCCATCCAATGCTGCCACTCCTGCCTGCTGGTGCTTTGAGTTTGGAGGATAAACACACACACACGCCAGAGAGTGGGGTGCTTCGGTCCTGTCCCCGCAGCCCTTCTTCCCTCTAGGAGGCCCGGGAGCCCCCTTCGGTTCCTGCCCCCTTTTGTTCAGTCCTCTCAGCTGCTCTCCTCTGCCCTTTCCCCAAAGTCCCGACCTCTTTTCTGCAATGTGGTGACCAAGACCGGGTGCAGCATTCCAGGTGTGGCCTCCACAGAGCGGTGCTGCTGCTGCCCATGGCTGGCTCATGTTTAAGTGATCGTCCACGAGGACTCCAAGCTCTCTCTCTCTCTCTCTCTGTTATTATTTGTGAGCCAGGTTTTGCCTAACCTGTACTTTTATCTTTGGTTTTTCCTGCCTAAGGGTAAAACTTTGCTTTTCTGCACATTAAATTTTGCTTTGTTGGATAGAGATGTGCTGGATGACAGGTTTTTTCCAGGTGCAATTCGGAGTGTCAGTTATCATCACCCCCATGGGACTTGGCCCGCCCCATCCCACTGGCAGTCATGCGCTGGGGCCCGTTGGCCAGGGTTCGGGGAAGAGCCTTCACTGCGGTGGCTCCCATCCTCTGGCACAACGAGCTGAGATGGGCTGCCACCCTTCTGACTTTCTCCGAGGGCCTGAAGGCCAGCTCTGCCAGATGGTGGCCTGGGGACCCAACGGGTGGGGCGGAGTGTCAGGTTACGGACTGCTTAGAGTTGGAAGGGACCTTGTAGGTCATCTAGTCCACCCCCCCACCCCCCGTCCCTACCCCACTTCAGGCAGATGGCGGTCTCAGGTGTTGGAGCTCTCACAACCTCCGCTGTCAAGCTGATCGCTGCCACCGCCAGAAAGTTCCTCCCGATTTCCAGGTTGAATCTCTCCTTGGTCAGCTTCCATCGGTTGTTCCTCGTCTGACCTTCAGCTGCTTTGGAGAACAGCCTGACCTCCTCTCTGGGGCAGCCCCTCAAGTATTGGAAGACTGATATCGCGTCTCTCCCCTGGTCCTTCCCTTCGCTAGACTGCCCAGGCCCAGTTCCTGCAATCATCATCCTCGGCACTTTCTCCAGAGTTTCAATGCCCCTTTTGTGGTGGCCAAAACTGGATGCAGGACTCTAGGTGTAGTCCAATGGCGTTGGCACCTCCCAATTCCTAGATTGCAATACCTCTATTAAGGCAGTTTAGGACTCGCGTTTAGCTGGTTGTGTACTAGGACTCCAAGATCCCTCTCGCAGCCACTGCTGTTGAGTGTGGTTTCACCCAGTTTATATGTACGTATACTGTATTGTTGGTTTTTCTTACCTAAGTGTAGGATTTTTATTTTTTTCTGTATTGAATTTCATTTTATTAGACAGGACCCATTCTTTAAGTCTGTCAAGATCCATCTGGATTTTGAGCCTGGAGTGTTGGCTATTCCTGCCAGCTTAGTATCATCTGCAAATTTGATTAGTTCCCCCTTCTATTCCCTCATCTAGGTCATTTATGAAGATATTAAAGAGTGCTGGGTCCAAGACAGAACCTTGTGGGGCGCGCTACATACTTCTCTCCATGTAGACTTAGACTCATTGAGGACTACTTGTTGAGTACGATTAGTCAGCCAGTTGTTACTCCATCTTGTCATGCAGTTGTCTATCCCACTTTTTTCTAGCTTTCAGAGAAGTAGGTTGTGATCTACTTTGTCAAATGCTTTGCTGAAGTCTAAGTAAATTATGTCCACATTATTTCACTGGTCTGCTAATTTAGTCAGAGTGTTGAAGAATGAGATGAGGTTGGTTTGGCATGATTTGTTCTTAACAAACACGTGTTGGTTGCTAGTTATTATTTTGTTTGTAGTTGACGGCAGATCTGTTTTTTAATTTTCTTTTTTAGTATTTTTCCGGGTATTGGTGTTAGGCTGATTAGTCTGTAGTTACCTGGGTCTGCCCCCCCCCCCTTTGAAGCTCTTTTCCAGTCCTCAGGCGGTTCCCCTGTGGTTCCAGGATTTCTGGAAGATGTGGCGCAGTGGTTCTTCTGCTAGCCACTTTAGGGCTCTGAGATGTAATCCACCTGGGCCTGGCTATTTGTATTCGTCAAGTTATAGACCAATCTCCTTGATCTGCGTTACTTGCAAAGTCATGGAATCCATCATTAATCAATCCATTACACTCCACCTTGAAACAAATAACCTACTTTCCAACAAACAATTTGGTTTCAGAAAAAAATTATCCTGCAATCTGCAACTTTTACACTGCAAAAACATATGGACTACCCAAATGACCAGGGTAAATCAATTGATGCAATCTACATAGACTTTTGCAAAGCCTTTGATTCAGTAGTTCACGACAAACTTCTTATGAAACTAAAATCTTATGGCATCTCGGGACCACTGCTCAACTGGATATCAGCGTTCCTGTCAAACAGACAACAGTGGTCAAAATAGGTAATGCCATATCTAATCCTGCTCCAGCTAACAGTGGCGTTCCCCAAGGCAGTGTCCTAGGACCTACTCTCTTTATATTCTACATAAACGATCTCTGTGACAATATTACAAGCAATTGTGTTCTCTTTGCTGATGATGTTAAGCTATTTAATACCTCCAATAATACTTCTACCCTTCAAAAGGACCTTGACCATGTAGCTAAATGGTCTAACACCTGGCAACTGCAAATCCAACAAATGCTCTGTCCTACACATTGGTAAAAAGAATCCGAATACTAAATACACACTTGGACAAACTGAACTTGCAGAACGACCTAAGTGCCAAATCCCACTGCAACAGCATTGCCAAAAAAGCACTAAGTCACAAACTTAATTCTACGCAGCTTCTTCTCTAGAAGCACCGATCTACTAATCAGAGCATACAAAACATTTGTCAGACCAGTTCTTGAATACAGCTCACCTGTATGGAATCCTTACTGCATAACAGACATTAATACAATTGAAGGAGTCCAGAAATACTTCACAAGAAGAGTCCTCCTCACGCAACAAATTATCTTACTGCTCCTGAGTTCAATTACTATGTTTAGAAAATTTACAGCTACGCCGCCTCCGAACTGATTTAACTATTGTTCATAAAATCATACATCACAATGTACTCCCTGTTGGTGACTACTTCACCTTTAACAACAACAACACAAGAGCATGCAATAGATACAAACTAAATGTAAATCGCTCCAAACTAGACTGCAGAAAATACGATTTCAGCAACAGAGTGGTCAACACCTGGAATTCACTATGGGACTGTTGTTTCCTCCCTCAATCCCAAAATCCTCAACCTTACATTGTCTACAATAGACCTCTCCCCTTTTCTAAGAGGTGTGTAAGGGGCATACATAAGTGCACCTTTGTGCCTACCGTTCCTGTCCTAATGTCTTTTTTATCTTTTCTATCTCTACTTTATCCTTATATTATGTTAAATATATTACAATACTATATTTGTCTGACAAATAAACAAACAAATAAATAAATAGACCTCCAAGGTGCCTTCCAACTGTGTTGTTATTATTAATAATGGACTAATGGAAGATCCTCCGCCCCCCTTCCGTGCTTCCTGATCCCTCCCATATTTTATTTCTAACTACTTTGGATATTAATTATATTTTTATTATATTTTATGCTTTTAATGTTGTAAGTCTCACAGAGTTACTTCAAAACGAGAAAGGCAGCAATTAATTTAATAGTAAATAAATGAATAGTAGGAGTAAAAAAAATGAATACATAATATTGTGGGATCTCTGAATACAGACCAATAAAGTTTTGGGTAACAACAGAAACAATTGTGCTTGAAACGAAGAAAGTGTGAATAATTGGTGTGGCACTGTCAGGGGATAGTAGAAGAGAAAGAATTGGAGAAGATCATAAAGATCTGAAAATAGAAATGGAAAGATTGTGGCCGTGGTGGTCCCAGGGGTTATCGGCACACTGGGCGCCAGACCGAAACCGCCATGGGCAATACCTTGAACTAAAAAGTCAATGGTGGCCATATATCCAAATACAAAGGACGTGTAAAACCCCTAGAGTGAACCTGTGGCACGCGTGCCATAGCCTGACATGTGGAGCCACATCCGAGGGCAGGCAAGACGTTGCCCTAGGGGACAGCTGACACTGGACAGCCGATTTTTGGCCTTCCGGAGGGTGGGGCGGGGAGGGGGCTGTTTTCACCCGCCTCAGTTTCAGGAAAGCCCCTGGAGCTGGTGGAGGGTGGGAAAAGGTCCAATGGGCCTACGGGAAGTCCACAGTGAGGCCTGTGCGCAAAAGGGCAGCGTAGGTGGGAGGGGAGGGCACTGCATTATGGGTGGGGGCACATTGGCACCCGAGCAAAAAGGAGGTTCCCCGACACTGCCCTAGAATTGTGTCAGATATTCCTAGGGACGGAGGATAAATTAATAAGGAAGATGTACAGCTATTCAATGGATTTTAAAAGGGTGTTCCACCTGGACTCTGATACCCACGTGGACCCCGTTCATTCTCCTCAAAGTCCGAGACCAAAGGAGAATTAGACAATTGGCAGCAACTATGGGAAAGAAACTACAGACCCACATTCTCAACAGCATGTAAAGAAAACCTTCGCAAAATGTTCTACAGATGGCATTTTCCACCAGCAAGAAGGGCAAAGATGTTTCAAAACATTATCGCCAGAATGCTGGAAATGTAAAGCGATCCTGGGTTCCTATTACCATATGTGGTGGACCTGAACAATGGCGAAAAAATATTGCTTAGAAATAAAAAGGGGGTTAGAAGAAACGACAACACAACACACAAAATAGAATGCTTCCCGGCAGAGGTGTGTGCAGGGCCCGTTTCCCAAGGGTAGCCTAGAGGACCCCGGGGTGAGCCAGACCCCCACAGGCCCCCGTGGGAACACCAAGGGCCGCCCAATTGAAGGAAGGCTCGGTAGAGCTGGGTGGACTGATCCCACCCTTGGAAGGCTCAGGGTGGCCAGACGTTCACTAGACTCCAGCGGGACACCTCAACACGCAGGAATCTCATGCGCCAAAACCAGAGAAGAGTAACTCTGGATGCCAAGGCTTGGACAGTTTTAGCGGATGGTCCAAGAACTCCCAAAACATCTCTTCCCAGCGCCTCACAAACTCTCTTCCCAGCGCCTCATAAGGCCTCTTCCCAGCACCTCACAAAGCCTCACAAGGCCTCTTCCCAGCGCCTCAAAAACTCTCTTCCCAGTGCCTCACAAACTCTCTTCCCAGCACCTAACAAAGCCTCACAAGGCCTCTTCCCAGCGCCTCACAAGGCCTCTTCCCAGCGCCTCAAAAACTCTCTTCCCAGTGCCTCACAAACTCTCTTCCCAGCACCTAACAAAGCCTCACAAGGCCTCTTCCCAGCGCCTCACAAGGCCTCTTCCCAGCGCCTCACAAGGCCTCTTCCCAGCGCCTCACAAGGCCTCTTCCCAGCGCCTCACAAACTCTCTTCCCAGCGCCTCACAAACTCTCTTCCCAGCGCCTCACAGTCTTCCCAGCGCCTCACAGGGCCACTAACAGCCAAGAGACCAGGGACACCTGCCCCCCCAGCAGATCAGAGCATGGAACCCCCTCGCACCCAGCTCCACAAACGACACAGGGACACACCACTCTCGCTGCTCAGTTTGCTTTAATATCTGCACTGGAAGGGGAGGGGCTGCACCAACTGTGCAGGGAGGGGCTGCGGGAGGCCCTCCTTCCTCCTGCAGGGCTGGGGTGGGTGGGGGAGGCCCAGCTCAGAGATTGTTCAGTTCGAGAAGTGTTTGGTCCAGGACCTGGTGGATGCCGACGTTCTCCTCTTTGGCACTGGCCAGGTTCTCTGCAAACACAAGGCGAGCCACGGACACACACGCACACACAGAAACACACACCCAGGCGCAGGCGCACAGAGCCGGATGGGGGAGAGCCATCCAAGTGAGAGGAAGAGAGACACCCACACACAGGCACACACCCACACACCCAAGGGGCACGTCAGTCTGATGCCTCCTTCCGAAGAAGAGCAGCAGCTACAAGGACTCCAGGCCACTTAGAAGGGCCTCCTCCCTGAGAGGCGGGTGGGCAGCCTTCTCCCCTCCCCTCCCCTCCCCCCACCTGTATGCCAGGCCTGGAGGCATCCTCACAGATGGATGAAGGTGCTAAGACAGGGAGAGGGCGGCAGATGCTCAGAGAAGGTGGAAAAACAGAGGGGCCACCACTAACCAGGACTGCGCCCCACCCCCGCATTCTCCAGCCCAGGTAGATGCTCCCTCCAGGTGTCCCCCCCCCACTTGAGTAGCAGTGGTGCGCAGAGTCCATCCCCCTATCCACCAGCCCTCCCTGGGCTCACCCACCCACCCAACAGGCTGGTGGAGGAAAAGGCTTCCCCCATTTCCTGGGGGCCACCTGGGCAAGAGCCCTTGACCCTCAGGCACAGGGACACGCAGCCCCCCCCCCGCCCTAGAGCAGGAGGAGGGGCCCTCCCGGGAGGCTAACTCAGTGGTGGAGGCCGTTGAGGATCAGCCGGAGTTCTCTAGCAAGGAGACGGTTTTTCTGGGCCTCCTGCTGGGAGCGGGCTAGACAAGAAGCCGAGGAGGCGGCGGCGGCGGTGGTGGCGAGAAAGAGAGAAGGAAGGAAGGAAGGAAGGAAGGGGGGGAGGAAGGAAGGGAGGAAGGAAGACACAGCTGTCAGTGCAGAGGAAACCATCAACCAAGGAGGCCTACGGCCTGATTCACGCCCCCTCCCCCCCAAAGCCTCTCCCAGGCCCCCCCCCAGGCTAGGCGGCTGCTCTCCTGGGACAGCCAGTGAACCAGCACCCCCCTTCCGCCCCCACCCTCGATTTCCGCCTTGACCCCTTCCAATAGCGGCAGGCCTGGAGGCAGGAAAGGCCCACCTGGGGAGGCAGGCCAGGAGCCCCTTCTTCTTAAGGCAAGGGGGGCTGCTGCGGGATGCCAGGGCCTCCTTCTGGAAACAGCACTGCACCCAATTCTCAACGCTGCAAGGAGGGCCGCTCGCTCCCCACGCCTGGGAACCCCAGGGCAGAGGAAGGTGGGACTGGCCTCCCCTCCCCCACCCCACCCGCGTGACCCAAGAGGGCGAAGGGGGGAGGGGCCGGCGTGAGGCTGGATGGGCTCCAATGAAGAGGCAGAAATGGAGAAAGAGCAGGCGCAGAGATTCTGGAGAGATGTTTATTGGAACGAAGATGAGAACATGAGAACAGAACAGGGGAGGAAGAAGGCACCGTAGAAGGACAGGCGAGAGGGAGGGGCAGGCAGGGGCAGGAAGGTCCAGCAGGGGCCTCTTGCCCTCCCGTCCCACCCAGGTGGGGGCCTTTCCCTGCCCCACCGAGTCCCCCGCCCCCCCGCATAAGGCAGGCTGCTTTCTTCTGGGCACAGCCAGACCCCCAAAGAGGGGGCAGCCCTAAGGCACCGGAGCGCAGAGAAGCCCCCCCCTCTCACACCGCCACCCCCAGTCACCCCGCGCTTCCCCAGGGTGGAGGAGTGGTGGGGGAGGCGAGGGAGGCGAGGAGGCGTCTGCAGAAGGGGGGTGGGTGGGCCGGGGGTGGGCTGGGCAGTGCGGCCGTGCGGGGGGGTGTCTCAGAGGGAGGTGATGTCATTCAGCGCATTGTCCAGCTCCTCACTGATGGCCTTGTACTTCATCTTCTGGGCATAGACCTCGTCTGCGGCCAGCGTGCAGTGCAGGGGGGGCAGTGGACGCAGGGGGCAGGGGGTGAGAGACAGCAGCCAGGCAGTGGGGAGGGGGAAGGAGGAGGGGGAGGGGGGAGAAAAGAGTGAAAGTGAGAGGAAGGAAGGGGGAAGGAAGGGGGGGGGCCTTGCGCAGAGGCACTGATGTCGCCCCATAGGCCCCCCACTCAGCTCCAGGCACCGACCCCCCAGGCCAAGCGCTAAGGGGGCAAAGTGAGGGGGGGGGCTTACCTTCTAAATCGTCAATGGTTTTCTCCAACTTGGCCACAGACCTCTCGGCAAACTCTGCCCGAGTCTCAGCCTGGGGGGGGCAGAAGGGGGGGAGAGGGGAGGGGGGCAGCGGGGGGGAAGAGTTTACAATGGCCCAGAACCTCCCCAGCCACGACCCCCTCCCGTCCCTCCCTTGAGCTCCGGCCCCTCCTGTCCAGACAAGGGGGGGGGCTCTGGCCGTGCCAGCTGGGGGCCGAGATGCCCTTCCTGACCCCCAGGGAAACATCCCCTGCTGGCCCTCCATCCTCCGGCCGGTGTGTGTGTGTGTGTGTGTGTGTGTGTGCGTGTGCGGCTGGGCTTTCGGGGCTTCCCAGGGCAACCGGGTTGGGGGGGAGAAGCAGGGGGTCCCCAGCAGAAGGGACAGAGCCGTTCCCCCCCCCCGCACTGCCCTAAGCAAGGGGCCCAGGTGGAGGGGGGAGCCAGGGGCCTGGGAGGGAGGAGAGGGGAGGGGAGCCCCTCGCGCTCTCTTTTCTGGGCCACTGCTGGGGAGGGGGGGCACGTCAGTAGGCTCTCCCTGCAGACCCTCCACCCATTCCACCCCCCACCACACGCACCCCCCCTCACCTCTTTCAGCTTGTCCGTCAGCAGCTTTATCTCCTCCTCGTACTTGTCCTCCTTGGTGGAATACTTGGGGGGGGAGAGGGGAGGGGGTGAGCTATGGGGTGCAGCAGCCTGCAGCCCCCCCATTCCCCCCACAAAGCCTTTGCACTGCTGGGAGACCCTCCCTCTTATGGGCCCCACCCGCCCCGCCCCCTACCTTGTCAGCTTGAGCCTCCAAAGATTTGAGGTTGTTGGTGACAATTTTCAGTTCCTCCTCAAGGTCTCCACACTTGCTGCTCCCACCAGACAGAGAGCGGCAGAACAGAAGGAAAGGGAAAGGAAAGAAGGAAGGAAGGAAGGAAGGAAGGAAGGAAAGGAAAAGGAAGGAAGGGAAAGGGAAAGGAAAGAAGGAAGGAAAAGGAAAAGGAAAGGAAGGAAGGAAGGAAGGAAGGAAAGGAAAAGGAAGGAAGGAAGGAAAAGGGAAAGGAAAGAAGGAAGGAAAAGGAAAGGAAGGAAGGAAGGAAAAGGAAAAGAAGGAAAGGAAAAGGAAGGAAGGAAAAGGGAAAGGAAAGAAGGAAGGAAAAGGAAGGAAGGAAAAGGGAAAGGAAAGAAGGAAGGAAGGAAGGAAAAGGAAGGGAGGAAGGAAGGAAAGGAAAAGAAGGAAAGGAAAAGGAAGGAAGGAAGGAAAAGGAAAAGAAGGAAAGGAAAAGGAAGGAAGGAAGGAAAAGGAAAAGAAGGAAAGGAAAAGGAAGGAAGGAAGGAAAAGGGAAAGGAAAGAAGGAAGGAAAAGGAAAGGAAGGAAAGGGAAAGGAAAGAAGGAAGGAAGGAAGGAAGGAAAGGAAAAGGAAAGAAGGAAGGAAAAGGAAAAGGAAAAGGAAGGAAGGAAGGAAAAGGAAGGAAGGAAGGAAAAGGAAGGAAGGAAGGAAAAGGAAAAGAAGGAAAGGAAAAGGAAGGAAGGAAGGAAAAGGGAAAGGAAAGAAGGAAGGAAAAGGAAAGAAGGAAGGGAAAGGGAAAGGAAGGAAGGAAGGAAAAGGAAAGGAAGGAAGGAAGGAAGGAAGGAAAGGAAAGAAGGAAAAGGGAAAGGAAAGAAGGAAGGAAAAGGGAAAGGAAGGAAGGAAGGAAGGAAAGGAAGGAAAGGAAAGGAAGGAAAGGAAAAGGAAGGAAGGAAAAGGGAGGAAGGAAAAGGGAAAGGAAAAGGAAGGAAGGAAGGAAGGAAAAGGAAGGAAGGAAAAGGAAAAGAAGGAAAGGAAAAGGAAGGAAGGAAAGGAAGGAAAGGAAGGAAGGAAAAGGAAGGAAGGAAAAGGGAAAGGAAGGAAGGAAAGGAAGGAAAGGAAGGAAGGAAAGGAAAAGGAAGGAAGGAAGGAAGGAAAAGGAAAGAAGGAAGGAAAAGGAAAGGAAGGAAGGAAAAGGAAAAGGAAGGAAGGAAAAGGGAAAGGAAAGAAGGAAGGAAGGAAAAGGAAAGGAAGGAAGGAAGGAAGGAAGGAAAAGGAAGGAAGGAAAAGGAAGGAAGGAAGGAAAAGGAAGGAAGGAAGGAAAAGGAAGGAAGGAAGGAAGGAAGGAAAAGGAAAAGAAGGAAAGGAAAAGGAAGGAAGGGAAAGGGAAAGGAAAGAAGGAAGGAAAAGGAAAGGAAGGAAGGAAGGAAAAGGGAAGGGAGGGAGGGAGAGCATCAGTGGAGAAAAAAAAGGGTGGGGTGGGGGGCTGCTCCCAGGAAGAGGCCCCGAGAGATTCCTTCTGCAGGGCTAGAAACTGAGCTGCACAAAGCCAGTTGGCTTGTGTGTGTTTTGGGGTGTGTGTCTTTGTCGATCCAGCAGAAACTTCTCCTCTGGTTGCAAGCATGGTGTGCGTGTGTGTTTTCTCAGGTACCTGCCCCCCCCAAGCGATAGATGCCTAGCTGGTCTTTCCATCCGAGGGGGGGGGGGAGGAAGAGGATGGGAGGTTGTCCCTGTGTGGTCCAGGCTGAGATGGCTGAAGGTTCTACTGTTTAGCCCCCCCCACTCACCCCCACCCCCCCGTTGCCTCTGCGTCCTCCAAGGACAAGCCCTCCCTCCGCCCTGGGGGTGCAGCCAGCCCTGAGCCCCCCTGGCAGCGTCCGGGAGAGGCCGGCCAGGGATGGTCCAGCAGCAGAGGGGGCAGGAGGAAGGCGAAAGGGCCGAGGAGCAGGAGAGCGAGCGAGTGAGCGAGAGAGAGAGACAGAGAGCGCGCAAGGGGAGCGCGGAAGAGACGAGGAAGAGGAGGGCGGGAGAGCCCCCCCCTCAGTACCTCTTCCTCTGAAGCCATCAAGGACTTGAGGGCCTGATCCATTGTGCGCAACTCCTCTTCCAGCTGCCTCACACGGCTGGGGAGGCAACGTACGGGACTTGGCTTAGCCAGAGGGCCACACCAGCACAATCCACACAGCCAGGGCTGCCCAAAGACACACACCCCGCCCACCCCCAGGAGGGGCTGCTCGGGACTCGGAGCATGGGGGGACCCCTCAAAGAGGTCCGTGTGAAGGCAGAAGCCGCCTGGCACCTTCTGAGGAGCCGATCCTGCCAGTGTCACCTGTCGGTCTCTCTCCTGGCCACCCAAGGCTGGACGAGGCCCCGGAGGTCATCGGATGCTGACCGGGGCTTAGTTCAGGCAAGGGCCCTTCTCAACGGCCAGACCAGAGAAGGCGAAGGGGCCTCCATGCGAGGGAGGGGTCCAGGGGCCACCCGCCTTGCGCACAAGGGACCCACCCAGCCCACCACCAGCTTCCTGCGGACTGGAGAGGGAAGGCACACGGGGGGGGGGGGTGCGAAAGGGGCATTTCTCAAAAGGACCGATTGTGAGAGAGGGGGAGGGAAGCTGTTTGGTTGCCCCAAAGGATGCCTCCCTGCACTCCCCCCTCCATGGCTGGACAGCTCCCGTGGGTGCGCTCACCTCTCGGCCACCTCGGCCCTCTCCTCGGAGCGCTCCAGGTCCCCCTCCAGGATCACCAGTTTGCGGGCCACCTGGCAAGCAGAAGGCACATCAAGCGGGAGGGAGGGCAGGGGGCCCCCCCAAAAGACCCCCAGGGCCACAGCTGGCCCCTCCCTGCAGGGCCCCCCCAGTGCTCACCTCCTCATACTTGCGGTCAGCCTCCTCCGCGATGTGTTTGGCCTCTTTCAGCTGCATCTCCTGCAGCTCCATCTTCTCCTCGTCCTTCATGGCTCGGTTTTCGATGACCTTCATGCCTCTGGGGGGAAACGAGGCCTGGTCAAGAAGGGCCCCCCCCACACACACAGCTGCCGACCACCGCAACCTGGACCCCCAGCGTCTGTGCGCACGAGCCCACCCAGCCTTGCCCCCTCATTTCTGCTCGGCCCCCGCAGTGCCCAGCAATGTTCCCTCTGGGCCCCTGGGCTTCGGTTCCTGTCTGGCCTCTGGCCCTCCCGTCCTCTGCCACAAGGGGCGCCTTGCGAGGCCAGTGCTCCCAGGGCCCTGGGTTCAGGTCCTCTGCAGCCAGTGGGCAGGCGGAATGGGGCTGGAGAGCGACTGGGACCCTTGCGCCTGCCTTCTTTCCCCCTTTGCTCGCCCCGGAAGCTGTCAGCAATTATCAGAGACTCGACATCTTCCAACACAGAGGCCACTAAAGATTCCCTTATTTTGACCCTGCGACTAACAAAAGCGCTTCCCCTGCCAGCTCCTCAGGAGACTCCGAATGTGCAGGTCGTATTTTCTGCATAGGGAGAAATACGTGGCAGAGAACGTCCACGGAAGAATCTCAGCCTCAGGTAGGAAGGCACCGAAGCAGCCGCCCACGAGCGAAAGTCCCCGGCTGCCCCCCCCCCCCACTGTAGCACGGGAGGATCTTCTCCTGGGCTGCTCCTTATTTTCTCCTAATGCCTTCGGTAAGGACAAGGACCCCCCCAACCCTTCCCAGCAGCCCCGTGGCTCCCTCTGGGCGGATCAGGGAGGGAAGGGTCCTGAGTCCCACCTCTCGCTCTCGTCGGCCATCTTCTCCGTCTCCTCCAG
The DNA here is from genome assembly GCF_031021105.1 of Erythrolamprus reginae. Classification (NCBI taxonomy): domain Eukaryota; kingdom Metazoa; phylum Chordata; class Lepidosauria; order Squamata; family Dipsadidae; genus Erythrolamprus; species Erythrolamprus reginae. The sequence goes on along the minus strand of NC_091951.1, from coordinate 355,183,607 downwards.
TTTCTGCAGGGCGGTGGCCAGGCGCTCCTGCGCTCGGTCCAGCTCCTCTTCCACCAGCTGGATACGGCGGTTCAGAGATGCCACATCTGACTCGGCCTGCGAAGAAACGATCGTCCTGAGACTGGGCCCTCCCCCCCTTGAGGCTTACACCCCACAGCCAGAGGGGCCTCGCTGCAACCTGCACTACAGAAGATTCGCTCCCCACGCGTTCAGGCGGGGGCCCCACAGCACCCTTCCTCCCGACCGGGTGGGTCATTCTTCCCACCAACTGTCCCGGACCCACACCCAGAAGGCCGGCCCTGACCCTGAGGACAGCCCTCCAGCCTCAGGTTGTGCTGAAGGACTCCATCCCTGGCCCTGCTCCCGTCGGACTCTGGGAAGGCGGTCTGGATGGAGCAACGTGGGGAGGAAGAGGCCTTCGGGCCCCAGCGAACCGGCAACACTCAGAAGAGGCTCCAGCAGACGCCTCTCCCGAATCCACAGGAAGCGAAAGGGGGCGCCCCTCCGTCCTGCTGACATCAGCGAAGGTCCCTCCACCCCTCGGAGAAACTGCAGGGACCCAGCACCTTTGCCTGACCCACCGGCCGAGCTTGTCAGGGCGGGAGGGTCCCTTCTCAGCTCAGCCCTGGGGGAACGGGAGGGGGAAGGGGGGCCTGGCGGGCAGGGAAGGGCAGGGAAGGAAGGGGGGAGGGTGGGTGAGGAGAGGGGGCGCAGGGCCTAGATGGCTGTGGTGGGGCTCCAGAGCTCCCTTGGCAGAGCTGCTGCCTTGCCTGCTACTCAACCCCCCCCCCCTCTCACCCTACATCCTGCCTGGGGGCCTGGGAACCTGCTGCTGCCCCTGGGGGCTCTGCAGCCTCTCCGTACAGCCCCCAGAAGCCAGGGGGGGGAGGGAGGAAGGGGGGGAGGCGGAGGAGGAATGTGGGGCTTGGGTGTGGCAGGCCAGGAGACTGCTGGGAACCGGAAGTGACCCATGAACCCACTGAACGAATAAAAACAGAGCCCTCTCCCCCCAGACCATTCTGGACTCACGAGGGAGGGGCTGGCTCAACTCCCGCAGAGACAGGGGGGGGGACAAAAGCAGCAGCAGGGAGAGGGGGAGGGGGGGAGGGGGGGGAGGGAGCCCCCCTGCTTTCTTTTGGGCAGTGCTGACTAAATCGGGAGGAATCCCCCCTCCCCCCAGAGCAGCACATTCCCCAGAGAAGGAGGGGGACAATGGGAGGGGGGGGGGGCTGAGGATTTCCTGTTTATTGCAGCCACAGCCAATTGGAGGTGGGCTGAATGCTCAGGAGGGGGGAGGAGCTAGGCAGCCCCCCCTCCACACATTCCAGGCGAGGGAGGAGCATCCTGCCAGGTCAATCTGCCACTGGGAGGGGGGGGAGGCCTGAGAGCCTGGAGGGGCGGGAGCCACCGGGCGTCCCAGGGTCAGAGAAGCTTCCCAGGGCAGGAAACGGGCGCCTGACACAACGGGGAAGGGGGGGCACGCAAACCCCACTGAGGCTGGAGAGGCCGCAGGGCAGGCGGGAGGGACAAAAGGTCCCAGCAGCAGCCCAGCCCAGCTTCCCCCCCCCAGAGGCTCCGCCCTCCTTCTGGGCTGAGCCAATCCCTGCTGAGGGCACAGCAGGGCCTAGTGGGGAGAGCCTCCCTTCCTTCCGGCGCCTGAGAAGAGCCACAGGAAGTCTGGATCAGCCGTGGGGAGGGAGGGGCAGGGAAACCCCCCTCTGACCCACAGGGCTGGGCCAGGAAGCAGCCACTGCCCAGAGGAGGAGAGGCAGCAAAGCCGCCCCCCCCCGTGGAGGGGAGAAAAGGGGGGGGTCCTGGCGCCCCTGTTGTTCCTCAGCGAGGTGTCTGAGCTGGGCTGCATCCATCACCCAAAAGAGGCAGCATTACCTGTGCCTTAGGCACCCAGGTGTCATCACCAGCACAGATGAGGTCACCTGGTTTGGGTCACGGAACCTCTGCAAGGAAACAGCCCAGCTCAGAGGCCACCTGGGGCCCCTCAGACCAACCCTGAATTGCTCCCAACGTGCAGGGCGATCTGGCCTAACACCCCCCCCCCAGGTAGGAAGTGGAAGTCCTCGGGCTGCCCAGTTGGCCCCCTCCGGCCGGACCCCGGCCTCCCCAGGGGATCGGAGGCAGCCAGGTCGCCCCCCGCCGGGCTCTTCGCGAGGGGACTGGGGCGCAGCGCGGGCTTCCCCTCCAGCCGCGGAAGGAAGGACTCCCAGGCCGGGAAGAGGAGGCGGCGGGGCGGGAGGGCGATGCGAAGCGAGGCGCTCAGCCGGAGCCGCCCCTACCTCCCGAAGGAGCCGGCCGCTGCCCGGCCGCTCAGGCCCCGAGGCGCTCCGCACACGCTCAGAGGCGGAAGAGCGCGCAGCCCTGGCGGGGCTCGGGGGGATGGAGGGGTCTGGCCGCTCACCCGCTCTCTGGCCTGACGCTCGGCGTCCACCTCCCGCTGCAGGTACTCGGCGCGCTCCTCGGCCTCGTCGGCCACTTGCTGCAGCGTCTGGATCTTCTTCTTGACCGCCTCAATGGAGCTGCCCCCTGCCATGGTCCCGGGATCGGCACGGGAGGCGCCGCTGGACCCGCCGCGGAGGAGGCGTCCGCCGAGCGCACGGACTGACCGACCAGCTGGCGGGGGTCTCGGGCCGCGCTCCCTGGGCCCTGCTTCCCTCGGCCGCTCGCCCGCCCAGCAGGAAGAAGCGCGGCGGGTGGGTGGGGGACGAGGCGGCCCTCGGAGCTGCTGTCGCCGCCTCCCTCCGCCTCCGCCCCCCGGCTTTCGGGCCAGGCGTGGCCTTAAAGCGCCCGCTCAACGACAGGCGGCGGCTTCTGCTCGGCCCGGTTGGGGGTCCCGCGGGGCGGAGCGAGAGGCGCCTCTAGAGGGTTGTGGGGGGAGAATGGGAAGCCCGCTTGACCTCCCGCCACTCGCTCGTTCCTTCCGACGGGGTTTAACGCCCCCTAGCGGTGTCCTTGGAGACTGGCGGCTCTTCCCCACTCCCCGCCTTTCTTCCTGGAACGAACAGGTGGTAGGTTTGAGCTTGGCGCCCTCGGAGCAGCCCGTTCTCAGCTTCCAAGGCCTCCGGGCAGCCACACGAGGCCCCGAGTAACACACTGCCCTCTGTCCGAGAAGACCCGGCAGCCCCTTCTAGAAACAATTGGGCGTTTTCTTCAAATGTACCTGGACTTGGCAGGTGGGAGTTTTGTATGGGCTGCCATCTTTCTGTCCTTTCTCCCGCCGAGCTAGCTGAAGGGAAGGGCCTGCCTGTCTCAGCCCGGTTGGGCGCAGAGAAGGCCCAGGGCTTTCCTCCCCCTCAGCACTCGGGGCAAAAACCACCCGTGGAAGTGGAGAAGGAGGTCCGTGGAGGCAGAGATTCTGCAGGTGGTGGAAGTTCATTTATTTATTTATTATTTATTTATTGGACTTATATGCCTGAGACCGTTGTGAGGAAGGGGGCTCTGCAGCGCCTTGAACTTCCAAGTTAAATCTCACTATTTTTTGGAAGAAGAATTCCTTCCTCCACAGCCGGGCCCAAGGAAGGAAGGCTCTGCATGGGGGGCTCAGCTTCAGGCTGGCTGACACTTGATTTGGGGGGTGGGATTCACCCTCCTTTCTATCCATTGGCCGCACTTCCTCTCTGCTCCTCCGCACTTCCTCTCTGCCCTCCTTTCGGCAAGCGGGCTTGGTGTCTGCCTGCCCCCTTACCCAAGGAGCACTGGGGCAGCCCGAGTCCTCTTGGCGTCCACGCTGGGCTCAGCCTGTTGTGGCCCCATCTGTCCCCCTCGGCTGCTTCACGGGTGGGGGGCAGCTTCTCCATTCCACTGTCTGCTGGCAGCCCCCACCTGCAACAGGGCCGTGATGCTCTTGGGGGCCCAGCCGTTGTGGGGCTGAGCTGGGGCTGGGCCTGCATCTGCCGCTGGCCAGAGGGGCATCCCTTGTGGAGAAACGGACACATTCCGCAGAGTGGGAAGGACCAACCTGGGAAGACCCACCTCCAAGACAGGTCCCGGCCTGCCGTGTCGGTGCCTCTCCCTAAAACGGCCCCTTGGAGCACCAGCTGCCTAGAGCCGCAGTAGGGCAGCCTGGAGGGTTTCATCCTGGCAGCCACGGCACACGGTTGCTTCCAACTCACTTGCAGTCCATCCTGTCCAAAGGGGGGGGGTTGCAGACACGGCTCCGAGCCTGGTCCCCCCCACATCTGGTGGTGTTTGTGCGTGCATTGGCTAAAATTTTGGCAATGCATCTGAAAAAAACATGGCACAGGTCTTGTTCGTTCATTCTATTCAGCTCATTTCTCCAACTTCCAATAATAGTTTTGTCCTCTGGGTTATTAGCTATTCTATCAAAAACTTGATTCTTGATTTTAATTAAGAGGATCAGCAGCTTGCAAAGGGGTAGTTGGTTTTCGATTATTTTTTTATAACAATTTCTTTTTATAAATAGTTTTTAATTTATTTTTAGTGTTAGCAGTGGTATTAAGTTTGGTAAAATTTATTAAATATATACAATATGTACAGTGGTACCTCTACTTATGGACTTAATTTGTTCTGTGACCAGGTTCTTAAGTAGAAACGTTCTTAAGTAGAAGCAATTTTTCCCATAGGAATCAATGTAAAAGCAAATAAAGTGTGCAAACCGATTAGGAAAGAAATAAAAGCTCGGAGTTTGGGTGGGAGGAAGAGGAGGAGGAAGAAGAGGAGGAGGAGAGTCGCTGCCAAAAGAAGAAGGTAAGGTGAGGGGAATAAAAAAAAAATCCGAAACTTTAAGGCTTAAAAAAAAAAGGGACTCTGGGCATAGTTCCCTCTAAGCTGAGTTGTGTGCTGGAGCGTGGGAGATTTAAAAGCTCAGCCCTGAAGATTGCAATTCTAGCGCAAAGGACCGACCTCTGCGCTAGAATTGGCAAACTGTTGCTGAGATTTTAAATTCCCGCGCTACAGTGCACAGTAAAGGGGGAAAGGCGGGAAAGAAAGGGGCCAATTGGTGGCCCGCTTCCCTTCCAGTCCCTTTAACTCTTTCTCCTTCCGGCTAGGATGGGTAAGTCCCATACCATGTGGGGGTGGGGGTAGTTGCGGATCCACCGGACTGTTGACAGCCCAATGTCCATCCATGAGGGTGTGGGCTGGGGGGGGGCGGATCCGCCAGCCCTGCCAGCCTGATGTCCGTCCGTGGGGGTGTGGGCCGGAGGGGGCAGATCCGCCGGCCCCATCAGCCCGATGTCCATCCGTGGGGGCAGGGGGGTGGATCCGCTGGACTGACAATGTCCATCCGTGGGGGGGGAGCACTGACCAAGGGCTGCCAAAAGGCAAGCGGCCTAGCGGCGTGCCCCGCCACCAAGCTTCTTGCCGTCTGTGTATGGGGCGCCGATGCCGAACGCGGTCCGTCTAGGCAGGGCAGGCACAGGCAGCCCCAGGAGAGAAAGAGGGAGAAAAGGAGGGAGGGAAATAGGGAATAAAGGAGGAAGAGAAAGAAAGAAAGAAAGTGAGAGATAGAAAGGATAGAGAGAAAGGGGGAGGGAGAGAATGGAAAGAGAAAGGGAGGGATAGAAAGGAAAGAGATGAGAGAGGAAGGAGGAGAAAGGGGGAGCGAATTATTTATTTATTATTTAGATTTGTATGCCGCCCCTCTCCGTGAACTCGGGGCGGCTCACAACAAGGCTTAAACAAATCGTACAAATCCAAATAGAATTATGGATGTCAGAACTCACGTATGCGTGATAGTGTGCGCCCACACTTTATTTATTTACTTATTTACTTATTTACTTATTTACTTATTTACTTATTTACTTATTTACTTATTTACTTATTTACTTATTTACTTATTTACTTATTTACTTATTTACTTATTTACTTATTTACTTATTTACTTATTTACTTATTTACTTATTTACTTATTTACTTATTTACTTATACTTCTATGCCACCCAGTCCCGAAGGGACTGCTGCTCAGACACTACACTTTTCCTCCCACACCAGAAAAAAATTAGAGGGAACACTGACTCTGGGGTGGTGAGGAGGAGCACGCGCCTCATACGCCCGGCATGAGGCTGCCTCCCATACACTGTGCCAGAGGGAGAAACCCAGGCGGGAGAGAGGGGGGAACCTCCTGCTCCTTTGACTGAAAGGCAGCTGCTGCTGCTGCTGCTACCTGCTTCCTCTTCCTTCCCATGCTGAAGGGCTCCACTCTTCTCTTGCTCGCTCGCTTTGTAGCCGGCGCCTTTCCTTAACTGTGGTGTCTCCTCGGTTTGGCTGAAGCCAAGTTGATCCAGCCTGGGTGAAACGCCCCGTTTTGCCTTTCCAAGCCCAGACGCTCCGGTAGGCAACCTCGCAGTGCGAGGGAGTCACCAGTGAAGTGGTTTATTCCCTCTCCAAACGCCCAGAGAAAGGAAAATGCTTTGTGCCTCCTTAAGCGCCACTGAAAGGCTCCTCTGGCAGCCCAGAAAAGCCTGAGATGGCTGTGATAAAAGAGGGAATGGCAGGAAACTGCCTGGGCCTTCGTGCTGCTCTCAAAGTTCCTGGGAATTTTTTCCAGGCTCGGGTTCTTAAATAGAAAATGGTTCTTAAGAAGAGGCAAACAAATCTTGAACACCCAGTTCTTATCTAGAAAAGCTCTTAAGTAGAGGCGTTCTTAAGTAGATGTGCCACTGTATATTGTATTACTAAAAGGGAGAAGGAAAAAGTTTGAAATTTATTGGCTTATATCTGTTTCTTGTTTTCAGAGTTGAATAATAGGTTATATAAGGGTTTTTAGCTTTCAGAAAAATGTATAATGAGAGGAAGGAAACACTATGGCTTAGCACTGAAGATAATAGAGATATTATTTATATTAATTACTTGAAGGGATGTTAACAATTAAATTAAAATAAAAAATATATACTAAAAAAAAGTCTGGTAGAAAATGCTTGGGGCGGTGGGGGGGGGGCAGAGAAGAGCGGACTGAACGAGTCTTGTTTTCTTCTCCTCGGAGCAGTTGCAGGATAGAACTGAAGCCTTTTCTATGAGCCTCTTCCGCTAAAGTCTTCAGAGATGTTGCTTTCTTGATGCCAGCAAACTCTTCCAGACGTCTTGTCTGTCCTCTTCTTTCCTGACCTGAACCTCTTTTCATGTGGGTTGCTTGTTTTCAGATCCTTGCATTTTATGTGACCCCCGTTGGCTTCTAAAGGGTCTTCTTCTGCTTCTTCTCCTCCTCTCCAGAATTCCCGGCCCTTCTCCTTGTCCGTAGGAACGTCTCCAGCCACTCCGAGCATCCTTTCCCACCCAGTTCTGCTGCGGCTGGAGAGATCCTTGCTCGAGGGGACGGGCCACGCCATCCGCAGGCCCGCAGAGTACAACGCGCGCCCAGTCTCAGATCCCTTAAGTAGCCAAACACTCCGGCAGCACCACAGGGGCCCAGAAAGAGGGGCAAAGGGGACCCTGGGCAGGGGAGGCGGGTGCGGGGGACCGCCGTGGAGGGGGTGGTGGTGAGGGAGCGGCTGCCCTTCCCAAGGCGTTGCTCCTCCCCCTGCCAGCCCCACCCCCTCCCCCTGGCTCAGGGAATCTCCAAATATGAGCAAAGGCCAGGGGGAGAGAAGGCAGGCCGGCCGGCCGCAGGGGGGCGGCAGCGCTGCCGCTTTCTTCCCGCTTCTGCTGAATTCCTGGTGCCGGGAAGTGTGGCGATTCTCTGGGGGAGGGGAATCCTGGGGGCGCTCATGGGCGGCGGGCAGCAATTCCCTGATGCGGGGGCCGCCTTATCCTCCTCTGAAGGGAATGGGCTCCTCTCTGAGCCAGGCAGATCTCGATCCCTTCGGGCATCTCAGCGTCTGGAGAAGTGGGGGGGGGGGACTGCTTTGCCCTTCCGTCTTGGCTGCATTATTTGCCCCATTAGCCAAGGCTGGGGGAGGGGGGTCCAAGTACAGATCTGGCCCCGGGGCTTCCATCCCCTACGCGCTGGAGAGCCTTCCTCTCCCCCGCCTCCTTCCGGGGCCTCGGGGCCGCCGGTCTCTCTGCCTCCCCAGTCGAGGGTCCGGTTCGTGGCTGGGGGGTTTGGCCGCCGGGCTGTGCGCTGGCTGCCCTCCAAGTGGCGGCTGCGTTTTAGCAGCTCCTTGAGTTTCCCGGATTGGTTTCCACCCAGACGCGGCGCGGCTTGGAAAGGAGCGTTTATTTATAGGGCGCCTTTGCGAGGGCTGGGCGTTCCCATCGGCGGCGACCGGCCCGCGGCCACCTGCGCTGCCTCCCCGGCAGGGCTCAGGGCCGCTCTTGCCCGGAATAGCGAAGGAAGCGTGGAAACTGCGGCCGTGGGCCCCGGAGAGGTTTTCGGGCGGCTGGCCCGGCGCCCGGCGGTGCTGCTCTTGAGCCCCGGTCGCTTCTAGGCGCCCCGCGCGGAACGCGTGGCCAGGCCCCTCCCCGGCGCCGCAGGCAGCAGCTGCTCGAGGCTTAAAGCGCCCGGAATACCTGCAGGGGCGTCGCGTCTCATCTGCCGCTGCTCATCAGGGCGCCGGCTCGACCCTTACCCCGAAAGGACTCTCCCACGGCTCTCGGCCGCCGCCCCCGCCCCGCCGCCCTCCGCCCCACTCACGTCGGCCGCCTTCTTCTCGGCCATCTCCAGCTTCTCCTGGGCTTCCTTGACGGCTTCCGAGTACTTCTCCACTTCATCCTCGGTTCCCTTCAGCTTCTTCTCCAGGCCCTGCTTCTCCTCCTCCAGCTGCGGGGGGGGGGGGGGGGAGAAAAGAAGGGGGGGGGGTCAGGAGAGGCTGTGGCTGGGACGCCGCTACCCACCGGCGGAGCTGAAGAAGCGGGGCCGCCCAGAACCCAGAGTCACGGAGGGCCCCTGGGGGCCCTCGCCACCGGAGGAGACCACCAAGGGCGAAGGGCACCCGGGGTCCCTGGGCCCAAGTCCTCGGCGGGGGCGGGCAGGAATGTTAACGGGGCTTGGGGAGCAGCGGGGAGGGGCAGAGACTGGGGGGGGGGGGTTGTGTTCGGCCTCTCGGGGCCAGTCGGGGAGCGGGCGAGTCACCTGTTTACAGCGGTCCTCCGCCTGCTTCTTGTCGCCCTCCGCCTGCTCGGCTCGGTCGATCGCGTTCTCCTTGTCCAGCTTCAGCATCTGCATCTTCTTCTTGATGGCTTCCATGGCGGCGGCGGCTGGGTGACCGACGGACGGACGGACGGTGGAGAAAGAGGAGACGGCGGGCGGCGGAGACGCGAAGGAGCCGAGTGGAGCCGGGAGCGGCGGGTGCTGGCTGGACGCCCCGGACCTCTGGCGCTGCCTAAAAGCTGGGGAGGGGCCGGTCCCTCCCCCGCCGACCGAGCAGCACCTTTTAGGGACAAGCTGGCAAACGCGGACCGGCCTGCGGGCGGGGAGAGAAAGGCAGGCCGCCAAGGGGCAGCGCGTCTCTCCCCGTTTGGCCGTAAGCGCTTCGGCATTCCCGCGCCCCCCCCCCTTCCCCGCACAGCGGCCTGGAGGCTCCCCAAGCCCCGCTGAGGCTGAGGTCGAGGCGGGTCTCTCCGCGGCCTGCTACATCGGCGACCGAGCCGCGGTGCCCCGCTACTGCGGGAATCGGCAGGGAGGGTCACGCGTGGCGGCTGAGCCGAAGCCCTCAGCCAGCGGCTGCCCCGCCCGCTTCCCCTCGCTGTCCAGACGTGCCAGGCAGAGGCCGCCCCAGAACCACGTTGGCGGGCAGGGGGGACCGAGGACCTTTGGGTTTGGAGGAATCTGGGGGGGGGGGCTCTACTGTTGGCGGGATTTCCCTCCAGAAGGAGGACTTGGATATTAATAACATGTGCAACCTGGTCTCTAAATAAATTCCCTCCCTGCATTTACTATGGGCACCAAGGACTAAAAGTGGGGAGGGGGGACACACCATGTCAGACTTCCTGATCCCGAGTTGGGAATGAGGAGGGAACAGCTAGGAAAAGGGGATTGGTGATGCTATGGGGGGCATGGGGGGGCAGAGGAAAAGGGTTGGGGGGGAGGGGCTGCTGCTAGGGCCTTCTGCTAGCCCAGAGAGGTTGGAGAGGCCAGGCGGGTGTTGGGCTACGCTGGTGGACCACTACCAGGATGGGGGCAGTGCAGGCAATAGGGCCAGGGCAAGGGGAGGCCCCAGCCTCAGAGTGCCAGGGGTGGGGGGCAGGGAGGGGCAGGTGGAGGGCCTTCCAGGACCCCCTCAATCCTCCCCCCCCCCATGAGGCTGAGGGGCCTTTGCACAGGCCTTGTGGTACAGATGGTGATGGTGATGTGGGTGGAGGCTCCTCTCCAAGGACAGGATGGGCCAGCTCACAGCCAAGCCTCAGGCCCACCAGCACAGCCCCTCCCTTAGGGGTCAGCCGCTGAGTCAGAGGATGCCACTCAGTCTGGCCACCTTGCTGGGTGACTCCCTAGGCCCAATGGGGGGGGTAATGACACGGGCGGGGGACACCGGGCCGATCTCTTGGGTGAGGAGGATGGCTCCTCCTCCTCCTCCTCCTCTTCCTCCTCCGGCCCTGGCAGAGCTACTGATTGGCTGTCGCAGGGCCTCCCCCCAGGGTCCAGCTCAGTGAGGGACACGGGAGCCTTTTAGAAATGGAGTCATAAGGAAGGAAGTCGGGACAAGCCCTCCAGCCCCACCGCCAGCAGGCCCGGAGCTCGTCTTCTGCCAGGCATCTGCCCGCTCTCTGCAGGTGGCCCTTCCAGCTCTTGGAGGGGGGGGCAGAGACAGAGGAACCGCAAACGGAGGAGCCTTGGGTCCTGGTCGTCTGAGGCCCAGAAAAAACCATCACATCCTTCTGGGCTGCCTGCAGAGAGTTGGAATGGGGGGAGGGGGGCAGAGGTTCTGCAGGGACCCCCTCTCTTTCCCCCTTTTTAAAATGTTTACAGTTTTTCTTTAACAACCGAGCTCTTTTTTTTTGTGGGCAGTGTAATGACAGGGTTAATGTATTTTTCACACAGTAATAATGCAATTACATAGACAGGATTCTTATCTTCCAAGTAAGAGGAGTGGGGGGGGATCCCCACTCTTCCTTGGGTGCCTGGGGGAGGGAGGGCCATCTCCCCATTCCTTTTTAACATTGCCATGAGGCTGATGGGGAAAATTACCCCATCAGCATTCATCCAAGACGGAGGGGAAGCCTCGGTTTGTGGGCCCAACAATTGCAGGACATTCAAAGCATTAACAGGGGTCCTGGATTCTCCCACCTGAGAAGACCAGGTGGAAGCTTATTGCAACTCATGAACTCTCTTCTCATAAAGTAACAAAAGCAAGCAACATTATTAGTCCAACATTAATATGTAATATAATTTTGTAATTGAAATGTAATTTTGTGATAGAGCTGCTGATACAGTTCTACAGAGGAACCATTGAGTCTGTCGTCTGGGCTTGTGTCGGTCTTGTCAGGTTGCAGAACCAAACCAGACAGTTATAACTGTATGACAGTTCGGTTCTGCAACCTGACAAGACCGACACAGACCTCAGAGGTGAATTAGAACTGCAGAAAAAACAATGGCTGCCAACCTGCCTCCCATTGAGGACCTGTAGACTGCACGAATCAAAAAGAGGGCGGGGAAAATATTGACTGACCCCTCGCATCCTGGACAAAACTGTTTCCACTCTCACCCTCAAAAGGTCATACAGAGCACTGCACACCAGGACAACTAGATACAAGGACAGTTTTTCCTCGAACACCATCACTCTGCTAAACAAATAATTCCCTCAACACTGTCAAACTATTTACTAAGTCATAGAAACATAGAAGACTGATGGCAGAAAAAGACCTCATGATTCATCTAGTCTGCCCTTATACTATTTTCTGTATTTTATCTTAGGATGGATATATGTTTATCCCAGGCATGTTTAAATTCAGTTCCTGTGGATTTACCAACCACGTCTGCTGGAAGTTTGTTCCAAGGATCTACTACTCTTTCAGTGAAATAATATTTTCTCATGTTGCTTTTGATCTTTTCCCCAACTAACTTCAGATTGTGTCCCCTTGTTCTTGTGTTTACTTTCTTATTAAAAACACTTCCCTCCTGAACCTTATTTAATCCTTTAACATATTTAAATGTTTCGATCATGTTCCCCCTTTTCCTTCTGTCCTCCAGACTATACAGATTGAGTTCATTAAGTCTTTCCTGATACGTTTTATGCTTAAGACCTTCCACCATGCTTGTAGCCCGTCTTTGGACCCGTTCAATTTTGTCAATATCTTTTTGTAGATGAGGTCTCCAGAACTGAACACAGTATTCAAAATGTGGTCTCACCAGCGCTCTATATAGTGTTCTGCCAGCGTGTCCCAACTGCCCGTAATTACAGGGTAATTAGTCCAGAAAGACACACACCACATGATAGAAGGAAAACCAAAAGTCTTTATCAACAGAAAAGCAGAAAAAAATCCCTTTTTAAATGTCAAAGGGATTTTCTGCTACACATAAGGCACAGGTTAAATGCAATCCAATTTCTCACCCAGTAACTGGGAAATTGAGTCCAAATTCCAAAGTCCAGAAAGTCCACACACAGTCTTGAACAGGGAAACAGCAAAACCATGATCTGGCCTCACTTATCTCCGGTAATAATCCTTCAGTTGTTCTCTCCTATGCATTCACTCTCTGCATGCGTGGGTCTGTCATAAGTTCTTGTTCAGAATCCAGGGATGATAAGGAAGATTGATCTCCTCCTGGGCTGTTTGCCAAACTCCCCTCTTCCATGTCACTCACACTTCCTTGGTCAGAGGAGACTTCTATTGGGAGCAAAACAGGCCTGTGGCATGTGGATGTTTTCCCCACATCCACCTCCACATTCCTTGGGGCAGGAGCTGGGCCAGAGCTAACCACAACATATAGCGGGATCACAATCTCTCTCTTCCTGCTTGTTATACCTCTAGCTATACAGCCAAGCATCCTACTTGCTTTTCCTACCACCCGACCACACTGCTCACCCATTTTGAGACTGTCAGAAATCACTACCCCTAAATCCTTCTCTTCTGAAATTTTTGCTAACACAGAACTGCCAATACAATACTCAGATTGAGGATTCCTTTTCCCCAAGTGCATTATTTTACATTTGGAAACATTAAACTGCAGTTTCCATTGCTTTGACCATTTATCTAATAAAACTAAATCATTTACCATATTACAGACGCCTCCAGGAATATCAACCCTATTGCACACTTTAGAGTCATCAGCAAATAGGCAAACCTTCCCTACCAAACCTTCCCCTATGTCACTCACAAACATATTAAAAAGAATAGGACCCAGAACAGACCCTCGTGGCACACCGCTTGTAACCTGACTCTGCTCAGAATACTTGCCATTAGCAATAACTCTCTGATGTCTACGCTTCAGCCAGCTTGAAATCCACTGAACTGTCCAGGGATTAAGTCCAATCTTCACTAATTTATCTATCAGCTCTTTATGTGGAACCGTATCAAAGGCTTTGCTGAAGTCCAGATAGGCAATATCCACGGCACCACCTTCATCCAACACCTTTGTGACATAGTCAAAGAAATCAATGAGATTAGTCTGACATGACTTGCCTTCAGTAAAGCCATGCTGATTTGGGTCCAATAAGTGCGATACTTTTCAAGAGGACTCCCGCCGAGGAAGTGGTGATGGTCAAGGAGTTGCCACCGAGGAAAGGAGACTATCTTCCCGATCCAGTCAATTCTGGGAATACTGTAGTTGATGTGCCAACCACTAAGAGTGTGTGAACCCCACCTGCTGCAGCCCTCTCGAAGCTGACCCGGTGGGCTACGTATGTATGGGGTGACCTTCTTCCTGCAGCAGCCCCTGCGACTCTGGGCGGCCATTTGCATCACGGTGTGCCCTGGGGCAGTGGAGGGGGGCACACTTCCTGGGCCCAAAGAACAGCAGCTCCTGCTGGGTTATCCCGCTTTCCCCCCCCCCCCATGTGTTCTGTGGCTTCCTCGACTCAGGGGGCCCAGGGAAGCGGAGGCAACATGAGGGGACCAACGGTGGCCCCTGCCCTCCGGCTGCACTGGATTGTGCCTGCGTAAGTGGGAGGCCCCGAGGCCTCCCAAGAGAGGAGCTGTTTCCCACCGGGTAAACCTCTCGCCAGGCCTCCTCCGCCTGCAGAACCCCGACTTCCTCTTGCAACGGCAACTGGTAAGAGAGGAACTGGCGGCATCGGCAGCATTCATTCTCCTCTTCTGCCCGATGGCATCTGACAATCTGTTCCTCTTGGGGGGAACCCTTTTGAAAACTTGCTCCAGCCCCCCCCCCCCGCGAGGTCCCCCTGGGAAAGTGCAGCCGACACATCCAGGCTGGCAGCCAGTGGCTCCCTGGTGCCGTCTCAGGTTGTACCGCAGCCTCCAAGACATTCGGGTGGACACCTGCAGGGGAGCCTCCCACCCCTGGTGGCTCGTTTCCTTTGTGGTTTCCCTTCGTTGGAGGGCAGCGTCTCTGGGCAGCACACACTAGGGCAGAGATGGCGAACCTATGGCACGGGTGGCACATGGAGCCCTATCTGCTGGCACGCCAGCCGTTACCCTCACTCAGCTCCAATGCGCATGTGTGTGCTGGCCAGCTGATTTTTGGCTCACACAAGAGGCTCTGGGAGGGCGTTTTTGGCTTCCAGGGAGCCTCCGTGGGGATGGGGGAGGGCGTTTTTACCCTCCAGGGAAGCCTTTGGAGCTGGGGAGGGTGAAATCCGTGCCGACTGGGCCTACCAGGAGTTGGGAAAGGACTTTTCTGGCCTCCGGGGGGATGGGGGAAGCAGTTTTCACCCTCCCCAGGTATTGGATTATGGGTGTCGGCACTTGCACATGTGCAATTTCTTGCGCACGCACACTTTCGGCACCCAAGGGGAAAAAGGTTCATCATCACTGCGCTAGGGCGACGTTTTCAAGTTCCCCTTCTGCCTAGGACGGGCAGTAACCGGACTTCACAATAAAGCCGTACCTGCCTTGCCAAACGCGGCACTCCTGCCACACCCCTCATCGTTAGTTTATGGCTTAACCGGGGTGGTGGTGGAACAATTTGGCAGCCGTGTTGGTGCAAAAGATTGGCTGCTGAATGAATGCAAACGGTGCTTGGGTCTCCTTTGCAGCCAAGCCACTGTGTGAATATGACCCCCCCCTTTCTGGCCACCCCCTCCCCCTTCTGGGCAGTCCCAGGCCATGGTGGAGGGTGCCTCCTGGCTCCCTTTCACTGGTGTGATGGGCATCGAGCAGGTGGGGACCGAAAGGCCTTTCTGGAGGCCTGTCCATCAAATCGCCCCAGCCGTCTATTTCTGGCTCTGAGCAGCCAGCCGGGGATTAGGGCCGCTAGCCAAGAACGCAGCCTCATGCGCAGGCCAAGCTCTGCTCCCGGACTTTGTCTCTTTGGCGGAGGGCGGGCAGCTTCCCTAGCCGGGAACTGGTGCCATGGGTGGGTGGGAGGTCCTGGCTGATTGGCAAAGCACAGGCTGAACCCCACTGAAATCCTGATGCCCCCCTCCTGGTCGCAGCAGGGCTGGCAGCAGTGTTCCTGGGGGGGGGGAGATAACAAGTCAGTCGAGGTGACTGGGGCTAAACATCTTTGCCCATCCGTCTGGGAGGAGTTTGACTTGGTGACACCAGATGAAGTGGACAAGGCCATTGGAGCTGTGAGTTCCGCCACCTGTTTGCTGGATCCGTGTCCCTCCACCCCATGTCCAGTCAACGAAGCAGTGGAAGTGATGTGCTGGTGCCTCGAGGCTGTTGGGGTCTGGAAGGGTGTCAACAAGCTCAAACTCAATCCAGACAAAACGGAGTGGCTGTGGGTTTTGCCTCCCAAGGACAATTCCATCTGTTCGTCAATTACCCTGGGGGGAGGGAATTATTGACCCCCTCAGAGAGGGTTTGCAACTTGGGCGTCCTCCTCGATCCACAACTAACATTGGAACATCATTGTGGCTATGGGTGATTTCAACATGCCTGATGGTGACTGGAATATCCCCAGTGCCCTTACATGCAAAACTAAGAATATAGTAGAGGCCTTTACAGGAGCAGCTCTGGCACAGCTGGTTAAGACACCAACTAGAGGGGAGAATATTCTAGATTTAGTTTTTACGAATGGGAATTGGGTTTCAGAGGTCAAGGTGGGAGAAAATTTAGGTTGCAGTGACCATCTATGTTTGTGGTTTGATGTAAAAACTGATTGTGAGCAATCCTATACTGCAACCAAAGTATTGGATTTCAGAAAAACAAATTTTAATGCAATGGGGGAATATTTAAATAATGAATTAAAGGGGAGGGATAAAATGGCAGGAGTGAGCACCCAGTGGACTGTATTAAAAAAGGCCATCTTAAAAGCCACAGGACTGTATGTAAGGCAAATAACTAAAGGTAAAAGGAAGAAGAAACCGCTATGGTTTAGCAATGATGTAAGGGCTATAGTCAATGAAAAAAAGGCTGCCTATAGGAGGTATAAAGAGTCTGGAAGTATAGCTGATAGAGAGGTGTATAAAATGAGACAGAAGGAGGCAAAACAGATAATACATGCTGCTAAAGCCTCAAAAGAGGAAGAAATTGCCAAATCTGTAAAGAAGGGGGATAAAACCTTCTTCAGATATATTAGTGATAGGAAGAAGAAAAACTGCAGCATCACAAAGCTTAGTACCGGGAATAATACATGCATTAATGGGAATAAGGAGATCGCTGACCATTTCAATAGCTACTTCTGTTCGGTTTTCTCAAAAGACACCTTACAAAATAATACTATAGAGGGATATAGCATTGCTTCCAGCTATACGGATTCAGCTCCAGTGATCTTAGAAGCCGATGTCTTAGAAGAACTTGAACGATTAAAGATAAATAAGGCAATGGGTCCAGATGGCATCCACCCGAGTTCTTAAAGAACTCAGATCTGTCATTGCTACCCCCATGACTGATTTGTTTAACCAATCCCTGTTAACAGGAGATGTTCCTGAGGATTGGACAATGGCCAGTGTTGTGCCTATCCACAAGAAGGGCAGTAGAGAAGAAGCTGGTAACTACAGGCCAGTTAGCTTGACATCAGTGGTAGTTAAAATGATGGAGACTCTACTCAAAAAGAGGATAAATCAGCACCTAAAAACAATAACTTATTGGACCCAAATCAGCATGGCTTTACCGAAGGCAAATCATGTCAGACTAATCTCATTGATTTCTTTGACTATGTCACAAAGGTGTTGGATCAAGGTGGTGCCGTGGATATTGCCTATCTGGACTTCAGCAATGCCTTTGATACGGTTCCACATAAAGAGCTGATAGATAAATTAGTGAAGATTGGACTTAATCCCTGGATAGTTCAGTGGATTTCAAGCTGGCTGAAGCATAGACATCAGAGAGTTATTGTTAATGGCGAGTATTCTGAGCAGAGACAGGTTACAAGCGGTGTGCCACAAGGGTCTGTTTTGGGTCCTATTCTTTTTAATATGTTTGTGAGTGACATAGGGGAAGGTTTGTTAGGGAAGGTTTGCCTATTTGCCAATGACTCTAAAGTGTGCAATAGGGTTGATATTCCTGGAGGCGTCTGTAATATGGTAAATGATTTAGCTTTACTAGATAAATGGTCAAAGCAATGGAAACTGCAGTTTAATGTTTCCAAATGTAAAATAATGCACTTGGGGAAAAGGAATCCTCAATCTGAGTATTGCATTGGCAGTTCTGTGTTAGCAAAAACTTCAGAAGAGAAGGATTTAGGGGTAGTGATTTCTGACAGCCTCAAAATGGGTGAGCAGTGTGGTCGGGCAGTAGGAAAAGCAAGTAGGATGCTTGGCTGCATAGCTAGAGGTATAACAAGCAGGAAGAGGGAGATTGTGATCTCCTTATATAGAGCGCTGGTGAGACCACATTTGGAGTACTGTGTTCAGTTCTGGAGACTTCACCTACAAAAAGATATTGACAAAATTGAACGGGTCCAAAGATGGGCTACAAGAATGGTGGAAGGTCTTAAGCATAAAACGTATCAGGAAAGACTTAATGAACTCAATCTGTATAGTCTGGAAGACAGAAGGAAAAGGGGGGACATGATCGAAACATTTAAATATGTTAAAGGGTTAAATAAGGTTCAGGAGGGAAGTGTTTTTAATAGGAAAGTGAACACAAGAAGAAGGGGACACAATCTGAAGTTAGTTGGGGGAAAGATCAAAAGCAACGTGAGAAAATATTATTTCACTGAAAGAGTAGTAGATCCTTGGAACAAACTTCCAGCAGACGTGGTTGGTAAATCCACAGGAACTGAATTTAAACATGCCTGGGATAAACATATATCCATCCTAAGACAAAACACAGGAAATAGTATAAGGGCAGACCAGATGGACCATGAGGTCTTTTTCTGCCGTCAGCCTTTCTATGTTTCTATCTTTCGGCTGTGGTGAGGAGGGCGTTTTCCCAGGTTCACCTGGTGCACCAGTTGTGGCCCTATTTGGACAGGGAGTCATTGCTCACAGTCACTCATGCCCTCATCACCTGGAGGTTCGATTACTGCAACGCTCTCTACATGGGGCTACTTTTGAAAAGTGTTCGGAAACTTCAGATCGTGCAAAACGCGGCCGCGAGAGCTATTGTGGTGCTTCCCAGATTCACCCACGTTTCTACAACACTCCGTGGCCTGCACTGGCTGCCGATCAGTTTCCGGTCACAATTCAAAGTGTTGGTAATGACCTTTAAAGCCCTACATGACATTGGACCAGAATACCTCCGGAACCGCCTTCTACCGCACGAATCCCAGTGGCCGATAAGGTCCCACAGAGTTGGCCTTCTCCGGGTCCTGTTGACCAAACAATGTCATTTGGCGGGCCCCTGGGGAAGAGCCCTCTCTGTGGCGGCCCCGGCCCTCTGGAATCAACTCCCCACGGAGATTGGAACGGCCCCCACCCTCTCTGTCTTTCGCAAGTTACTCCAGACCCACCTATATCGCCAGGCATGGGGGAACTAAGACATCTGTGTATGTGCTGTATGGTTTTTAATTGTTGGAGTTTTTTATATATTTTTTATTATTAGATTTGTTCCATTGCTATACTGTTATTATTATTGTTGTGAGCCGCCCCAAGTCTTCGGAGAGGGGCAGCATACAAATCTAATAAATTATTACTATTGTTGTTGTTATTATTATTGTTGTTGTTGTTATTATTATTATTATTATTAAGAGTCGGGGTCAAGGTAGGAGGGCAGAGGCTGGATCCCTGCACGTCTGGGCGCCGGCTTTTCCTTTGGCCGCTGGTGGGGTCAGCTGAGGATCCGCCTCTGCCCTTCCCCGCCCTCCCCAGCCGGACGGTGCCAGGCGCAAGGGCAAGGAAACGGGCAGTCAGGGCGGGAGTCACGACCCCACAGGGCCAGGAGACCCTGCGCAGCCCCTTCTCTCCCACTTGGGTCCCCTCCTCTCCCCCCGCCACGCCCAGGGGCTCCGCTCCTCCCAGGGTCCCTGATTGGGGCACCCATGGCCTGGGGCAGACCTCCATCGCGGGGAAGATGCTGGGAGCACGGCAGGGCCCGGTGGGGAGGAGGGCAAGAGCCTGGCGTGGGGGAAGGGGGCAGCCAAGCGAGGGGGGGCTCCTTGGGGACCCTCCTAGCCGGCCGGTCTCCTGGGGGCTTGCAAGGGACGGAGGCTGCCACGGAGCTGGGGGTCTGCCCCCAAGAGCTGAGCTGGCACGCAGGCGTGGGGCTCTCCTCGAGGGCAGAGGGAGGAAGACCGAGCAGTGGGGCCCCAAAAGTGGGGGCTGCTCCCAGCCGCGAAGGAGGGTGTGCAGAGCAGCAGAAGAGCAGAGAAACCAGTTTATTGCAGGTTGACCCTTTCCAGGCAGCCTGGGGGGATCAGAGGCCGAAACCCCCCCTTGCCCCCCCCGCTCGCCCTCCCACTTCCCAGCCCTGGTCTCCCTGCCTGACTTGTTATATGCAGGTATCAAAATTACAAACAGGTGAGAGAAACCTCAGCTTGTGAATGGTCCCCAGATGCGCTCGGAGGCTGGTGCAAGGGGGGTGGGCTCAGGTGGGGTAAGGCAAGCGACACTGGAGGGGGTCTGGCAGGCACTTGGGAATCAAAGGGCGGGGCTGGCCCTCCGGCCACGGCCCCCACCCGCCCTTAAGGCAAAATGCTCGGCGGCAGAGGCTAGGAGGGGTGGGCCGAGACCTCGGTCGGTCCCCCCCCAGATTGCACAGCCCCGAGGGGGCTCCAGGGCCCCCCAAGACAATCGGGCTGCGCAGGCAGCCAAGGCACAGGGGGCGGCCCAGGAAAGCAGTCCAGGGTGTGGCACGAAGGGGCTGTGGGGCTCGCACAGAAGCGGTGGGCCCAGCTAGGAGGAGGGCGGCCCTCGCGTGGCGTCCAGCCGTGGGGCAACTCAGTTCTGCCCTTCGTCCCGCAGCTCGGAGGGGAGGAACTTGTACTGCTGCTGCCGGATCAGGGCCAGCTTCTTCCGCGCCTCCTCCAGTTCCCGCTCTTTGCGCAGCATCTCTTCCTGGGCGGCGATGATCTGAGCAGGAGGAGGAGGAGGAAGCGGTCAGCCCAGGCGGGGCCCCTCCGGCCCAGCCCCAGCCTCTCTCGGGGGGGAGGGGGAGCTTTACCTGCGCAATCCCCCCGACCATCCGCTCCTTCACCACCACGGTGGCGTTCTCCTCGTCCTCGAAGGCCGCCGCCTTCTGCGCCGCCTTCACCAGGTTGTCTGAGGCCCTCTTGACCGCGTTGCCGGCCGCCTGGAAGATTCGGGAGGGGGGGAGGGGAGGGGTTACCCCCTGGGCTGGCCTCGGCCTCCCTGTGCCTGCAGACCCCGAGGTGGAGGGAGGCAGTGCCCAGGGCCCCAATCCCTCCAGGGACCCCTGCGGCCTCTGCTGGGGGAGCCGGTCGGGCTGGAGGGGGCAGCGGGTTGAGGCACTTGCACTGTCTTCAGCGGGAACCCGTGTGCGGGATGGAGTTCTGGCCCCAGCTGGCCCAAGGAAGGGCAGTCCTGGCTGAGCCCACCAAGGCATGAACTGGACCCAAGAGGAGCCCCCCCTCCCTTACCCCCTCCATTGAGGGGGAAGGGCAGCGGCCCCCTCCGACCCCCCTCTGCCCTCCTCACCTGCAGGCGCTTCATGGCCTCGGAGTCCTGGTCGGCCTTCACCTTGCACGCCACCAGGAGCTGCGCCGTGGAGGCCGCCACCTGCTTGGCCGAGGAGATTAGCTTCTCTTCACTGGCGTGGCCTTGAACCGCCGCGTTGGCCGCTTCACAGAGGTTGTTGGTGGCGGCAGCCACCATCCGGGCCTTGGCAGGAGGAGGGAGGTGAGCAAGGGGTGAGGCGGCCCCCGAGTGCCCCAGAAGCCTCCGCCGTGGCCCAGGCCTTGCAGGGTGGGGGCCCCCCCTTCTCTGATTGACATAGCTCTGCAGAATGGCTGGGGGGGGGAGCCTGGGGGCCTCGGGCTAGAGCAAAGGGTGGGCGATGGGTGTGGGAGGGGCCTCCTCCCTCTGAAAGGGACAGAGGTCCTTCGAAGCAAGCAGTGGCCAGCCTCCCCCCAGCCCCCCTTCCACACTCACGGCTGAAATGAGGCCTTGGGACCACTGCCCGTCATCCAGGGCATTGGCTGGGATGGCGCCCACCTGGCAGAGAGAAAGAGAGAGAAAGGGGGGGGGCAGAGAGACGGGGAGGTCAGCTCCAGGCCAGACTCGAGGGCTTCCTGCTCAGGCGCCCTCCACCCACCCACTCACCTTGCCTTGGGCCACCAGCTCCCTCTGGGCTGCAGAGGCCGCCTTCACCAGAGCGCTCGTGGCCGCAGCGATGGACTTGGCTGCCTCCAAGATCTGCTCTTCAAAGTTGAGGCTCTCATCTGCTTGCTGGAGAGGGAGGGGACCATTATGGGGGGGAGGCCCTCCCCACCAGAAAACCCTTCCCCGGGGAGCAATGACGAGGGCTCTGAGGGAGCATGAAATGGGCGTGAAACATCCCCAGACCGGCTCTGCCCGGGAGAGGTTGGCACAGGGCCACGCCATCCGGGGGGGGGGGGGCGGGGGGGAGCCGTGGCCGGAGTTCTCCTAAGGCTGCCCGGCAGTTTTGAGTGCAGCGAGTGGAACCCCACCCCCTTCTTCCTTCCTCTCCTTTCCAGGTGGCAGGGAAGGGGCCGAGCTCAGCTGGAGGGGGGAGGGGCACCTTGGGCTTCGCTCGCGGCTTCAGCTGTTCCAACTTCTTTGCTGCAGCCTCAATGGCAGCCGCTGCCCCCAGCAGCTCGTTTTCTGCAATGACGGTGGGGTCCTCGGGGTCCACCCACTCCGTCCCTGCAGGAGACAAGAGGACGCAGGGCTCCAGAGCGGCCCCGGCTCTTCCGGCAGGAAGGCTTAGGGGCAGAGGGCCACGGCATTCCCACCCCACGCTTGACGGGCTCTCCCCCCCTCTTGCGTTGTGCGAGTGCAGCCTGTGGGGGTGGACCTGCCACTGAAAGGAAGGAGCAAATCCCCAAAAGCAGAGATGGGAGGGGTCTGGAGGGTGAGTCTGGAGGGGGCCCCCCACCCTGCAAGGCCTGGGCATCCCTGCCTACCTTTCATGGCTTCGGCCGCCTGGATGAGCTCCGTGACGCAGCCGGCCACCCGCTTGGAGTAGCCGGCCAGCTGCTGCTTCAGGTTGTGGCTGGGCTTCTGCAGGATCTGAGGGAGGAGACGGAGTCACGCCAGGCACCGTCAGGGCCCACCGGAGTCCCACCAGAGCCGGCTGCTGCTTTGGGGGCGGAAGGGAGCAGGGAAGTCGGGAGGGGCTGGGCAGGAAAGGGAGGGAGGCCTGGGGAAGCCAGCCGGGGGCCTCCAGGTGACCTCCACCCCATCCCCTGGGGCATCCCCAACTTCCTCAGCCCCTGGGCAGCCTGGCAGTGCAGGGAGAGGGACCCGGATGACAGCCAACCTGCTTCCGCCCCTGCAGTACAAAGACCAGCCCCCCCACAGGCTGGTGGCTCAAGGTCCCAACACGCAGGGGGAAGGCAGCTGTCCTTGGGCACCCCCAGGGCAGGGCACGCTTGCGGGTTGGGTTGCGGAAGGAGAGGGCACCTCCTGGAGGGCGGGAGAGGGAAGGGACGGTCACCCACCACCAGGACGTGCTCCAGGAGCTCCAGGTAGCCACTCGCGCACTCCTTCCCGAAACGCAGGGCTCGGTGCCGCACCTCACTGCCCACGTCCGGATGGCAGGCAGCTTCCTGAAAAAAGGCAGGCAGAGGGTGGCCGGCCTGGCACAGGAGGGGGAGGGGTGCCCAACTCCCCGGAGGGCCCTGCCAACCTTCTCTAGCCCTCCCCCCCGGGTTGCTTGTCAAATGAGTGTCAAACGATCAGAGGCCTTCGTCCCCTCCAACCCCCCCCCCCACGGCTCCTGGCTCTGCCTCCCCCTCCAACGAGAAATCACCCAGGGCCCACCTTGCAAGAGCGCAACATGTCTGCGATGGCACGACGGCTCAGGTTGGCTGTGGCGATCACGTCTTCCTGCCGGCAGGAGTTGCCAGCTGCCACCGCTTTGGCTGTTGCCATGGTAATGCCTTTTGTCATGCGAATGAAGTCTTCCGGAGTAGAGGTCTTGGCAGGGGGAACTTGGGAGCAGAACACCTGGAGGAGGAGGGGGGAGGGGTCAGCCTGGGAGGCTGAAGGGTCAGCCAGTGGTTTTGGGGAATAGGGAGTCCAGTCCTCACCGCCAGCTCCTGCCGAATGTGTTCAATGGTGGCCTCCAGGGCCCGTGTCCCCTTGGTAGCCTCGTCCTCCACCGCTTTGACGGTCTTCAAGAGCGACGTCACATTGGTGACCATCACCTGCTGACAACCAGCCAGAGAGATGCTCAAGGACAGCCGTCCTCCCCTGACATAGGACGATTCCGCCGGGCCCACCCTCAGACGGCACCCTGCTCCATCCTGACCTTCGCTGAGTTCTTCAGCTGGTAGACGGCAGGATCGTCCCCAGACTTGCCGGCGGCGGCTTTGGTGGCGCTGATCAGGTCTCCCAGGGCTTTAGCGACGTCCTTGACTGCGTTGATCAGGACCACCTGGGCACGATAGGAGGGCAGGATGAGGCAGAGCAGCCAGGACCCACCAAGGGCACCTGCCTGCCCGCCACTTGTGGCTGCCGAGTTCTGACCTGAGTCTCAGGGTCCTCAGAACCCAAACTGGCAGCACCCAGCTTCACCACCTCTGCCAGGCGTGTAATGGTCGTCACCGAAGACTGCGCCGCTTGGGCCAATTTTTCCTGGCTTGCAGTGGCGTTCTGCACCAGCACTTTGGTGTCTTCAACCAGGGCTTTGGCTGTCTTCAGGATGCCTTCCCTGCCAAGGAAAGAGCTCGTCAGAGTCCGCTGGAAGTATCCTGGTGGTCCCGCCCACGAACCCACAGGAGCCACGACCTGTGGTCAGCGAAGGTTTCCGCGTTCTCCCGGTTGAGGGTTCCAGCGGTGGCAAACATGATAGTGGTGTCCAGATCTGCGATGATGCCCGAGACGGCACTGGCTGCGGTGATACACGCCTGGGTGCCCCGGTTGCCAGCCTGGAGGGCTGCCAGCACATGTGAAACCTGATGGGAAACCAAGGCAGGAAACCCGCTAGGGTCTGTGGTCCCGATCCCTGACACGGCCCCCTGGGTGGGGGAGGGGAGGGTTGGGGGTATCCTTCCGTTCCCGTCTGGAATCACCTTCTCAGAAACCTTGCGGGCGCACTCAATCAACTCCTTCTTCGTGTAGGCGTCGGTGGGGCTGCACTGCAGGGCTCCAGCGTTGGTCACAAGAGCGGCACAGCCATGGCCCAGCTCCTGCACTCGGTTCTTTATGTGGGCGCCAATCTGGAGGGGAGCATGGAATGCGAGAACGGGCCTCACTGGCCGCCAGCTCTGCCTCGGGGACCTCACAGTGGGCTCCTTTCCCACAAACTAACCCTGACAAAGGGGCCCTAATGTCCCCCTCGGTCTCGGCCATTATGCCAGTCAAGCCAGGCTGGGAAAAGCGGGAACCGAACTACCCAGGGGGGCAGACGCAGACCTGGGCCTGCCCCCCCCCAGGAAACTGACCTGCCTGGCGCCCCCTCTGTTGCCGGCCAGGGTCTCTGCAGGGGGCTCTGAAGGCTCCTGGCAAGGCCACCCCCCGGGCCCTCCCCTCCCTCAGCTCTCGTGCCCTCCCTCACCTCTTCGTTCTCTGCCGTGAGGGCAGCGGGCTTGGCCTGCAGGGCGAGGTGTCCGTAGTCCATGGTGAGCTGGCTGGCCAGGATGCCCAGTTCATCTGGGTTGGTGGTGGATTTGGTCACCTGTGGCGGCAGCGCAAGACAGGAGGTAGGAAAGGAAACGGGGGTGGGAGAGACCAGGCCTGGGCTCCGGAAGGGGGTCTCCATGGGAACCAGCCCTCCAGCTCCTGTGCCCAGAGCCCTCCCCCCAAAGAGGTCACTCAATGAGCTCACCATCTCCTGCACAGTCACAGCGATGGCCTTGGCGGTCTTCACCATGGTGGTCTGGTAGTCCACAAAGGTGCCTTCAGGCTCCCCCATCGGGCCCTCGTCGAGCTGCCCAGCGGAAGGAGGAGAAAGACCAGGAGGGGGGGGTTACTTCCCTGATTCCCAGCCTCTGTTCCTCCCCCCCGCCCGCTGTTCTTTGGGCTGACACAGGGGTTACGCCCGTGAGGGAGGGAGGGGGGGGCAGGCAAGCTGGCTGATGGGGGTGAATTCAGCACCCCAAAAGACACAGCAGCAATGGCTTCCAGGGGCCTCCCGCCCCCTGCTGCCTCCCCTGGCTTGGCAAACATGGGCACGGGGGCTCCCCAGCAGAGAAGAGGCCCCATGGCCTGAGGGAGCCTCGGCCGTGGCTCACCTGGTTGATGGCCTGCCTGATAGAGTCCACCATGCCACCCACAACCCCTGCGGCGCTGGCGGCTTCGTTCAGGGTGGCCGTGAGGTCTTCCACCGCCTCCCTCATCATCTGCGCTGCCTCCTCCAGGGCCTCCTGCGTGTGGGCCGCCTGCTGAAGAGGGAGCCCCCCCTCGTAAGGCCCCGGTGGCACTCTGCACGCACCCCCTTCCCCGCGCCCCGGTGGCCAGCCCCGGGGGTACCTTGGGGTTCCCGCCGGCCTCCTTGGCCGTGTAGAGCATCTGCAGTCCGGACTCTGCCAGCGTCTTCGTCTGGTCCAGGAGGTTCATCTGCTGCTGGTGGTTCAGCATCTTGGAGGCGGCGCCCACCGCTGCCACGACCAGGGGTTCAAAATACTGGGCCAGCTGGGAGACCTGGGGGGGAATGAGGGGGGGGAAGGGGCACCCCTGAGATGCAGGGGTGGGGCAACCGAGGCACTGCTCTCCAGGCCGAAGGAGGGGGGCCATTCCAGAGAAGGAGGGGGCTGGGGCCAAGGGGGCCACTCACGGGGTCTCCCCCGTCTTCTTCAAGGCCTCAAGACACTTCCCCTCTTTTGCACCAAGCGGAGGCACCCCCGTCCACCCCACCTGCCTCACCCTAGAGCTGGCTGTGCGTGGCCCAGGCCAACAAACCACAATGGCGGTCTGTAGCAAAGGCTGCAGTGGCTGGGTGGGTGGGGGGCTTTGGGCCTGCCGAGAATCTTCTGCCCGGAGGGCACAAGCCTGGCAGATGATAGACTCTTCTGGCCTAGAGCAGGAGGGAGACCTCCAGGGCAGCCGGGGGGTGGGGGTAGCAGGGGTGTGTGTGCAGAGGTTCAAAGCTCTCCAGTGGGACTGGAATACCCCCCACTGCCTCATGAAGAAGGGGCTGAAGGACAGTCGGAGAGACACCGGCCACGGAGAGCCTGGGGCTTGCCAGCCTTCCCGCCCGGCCCTGGCCATGGGGGTCTCCTCCTCACCTTGTGGCCCAGCTGGGAGGCCTCAGCACGGGCAGCCCCGGCCACGGGGTCGATGAGGCTGCTGATCTCCTGGACCGCTGTGAGCATCTGGTTGTGCAGGGCCTGTGGAAGGAGCCAGCCGTGAGCACCGGGGGGTGGGGGGGGTCAGCAGGAGGACAAGCCCCCCTCCCAAGAAGCCGGAGGAGGACCCAATTCTGACAGTGGGGTGGGGGCTGCAGTCTCTTTACCCAGCCAGCCCCCCCCCTTTCCTGCATTGCACTGGGCTCCACCGGCCCTCCAACCTGAGGAAGGAGCGGCCACATGCTCTCCGCAGAGGCCCATCCCCTGGCTGCCCCCACCCCCCCAGCACCGGCTGAGCCCCTCACCTCCTGGGAGATGCCTTCGCGAGGTGCCAGCTGCTGGCTGATGGCTGCCAGGGAGGCCTGGTCCAGGTCGCGGACGCACTTGTTCAGTGTCTCAAGGGCCCGGTCGCACTCCCGCTGGCCAGGAGCCTTGTCCCTGCGGACAGCAAATGCACTCGTGGACCCCTCCCTGCTTGCCCCCCCCCGGCTGCCTCATCTCCTCTCCACTCCCCAGCCCTACTAGCCAGAGATGCCCACGTGCTGCCAACCGCTTGGAGGGCAGAGGGAGTCCCTTCTCCAGCCGTCTGGCAGTCCCCGAGTCTTAAGGTGATCTCCCCAGTTGTGGTCTCCCCCCCCCACGAGAGAAAGAGGGCCGGGCAGCCAGGGGGCCCCCACCTCATGTTGGTGATCAGCTTCTTGATTGAATCGGAGACGGTCCGCGAGTGGCCCGCCAGCACCGACCACTTGGAGGGGTCCTTTGGGTTGACCGCCAGAGATCGAGCGGTCTGGATGAGGCCGGCTGAGCTCTCCAGCATCGTCTTGGCCGAGGAGAGGATGGGCTCCATGGCCCTGCGGCCCTGCGGAGAATCGGAAGAGGGTCACCCCAGGGCAGCAGGCCAGGAGCGGACCCTCCCTCCTTCCGGGCCCCCAGCCACCGTTGCCCACCTCTGGGCTGATCTGAGCAGGGATGGTGGCAAACTCGGGATTGGAGGCGAAGGCGGTCAGGTTCTCCACCGCTTCAATCAGTGGGGCCGTGGCTTCGCGGCAGCGCTCGCGGTTCTCTGGAGTGAAAGCGCCATCCAAAGCCTGCCGGGAGACCCCGCTGGGCCTTTACCTTCCACACTGGAGCCCAGAACCAGCCACTTCCGGCTTCCACAGAAAGCGGAAACGCACCCACAGAGCCAGGCAGGAGAGGGTCAGCCGGCAGCAGTGGTCGCACCTGCCCTCCCCTGGCCAGAAACCCTCCCCCACCCTCTGCGGCACGACCTTGCAAAGCCCCTGAAATCTGCCTCTTGGCCCAATCTCCGCCAGGCCCAGAGAACGCAGTGCGAGCCTAGCTGCTCGGTTCAGCCGGGACCCTCTTGTCCCTGAGCCTCCTCCCTCCAGGCTCTGCGTAGGGCTCTCTTTTCTCTCTGCCGGACACCCCCTTTCCAGCTGGGAATAACCTGGGGTACCTTGATGGTCTTGACGAGGTTGGCTGTGCTGTTGGCTACCTCCTTGGCCGACTGGACAAACTGGCGCTTGGCCACTGGATTGGCGGTGCGGGAGGAGGCCAGTCGGCAAGTATTGCAAAGGGCGGAGGTGTGCTTGGCCACGATGGTAGCGGCCGACAAGACCTGCGGAAGGCAAGGAGGCCCCCCGCCTTAGCTCTCCCCACCAGGAGGCCCAACGAATCATGCCCAGGATGAAGGAGCCCCCCCGCCTCTGTGGGAGGAGCGCCACTGGCTGTGGGACTGCATTCCCAACTGCCTGGTTAAATCCCCCCAACCCCCCGCAACAGAGCTGGGAGGGACCTTGGAGGTCCTCTAGTCCAACCCCCTGCTCAGGCAGGAGACCCCATGCCATCCTGGACTTGTAGCCCTCCAGCACGTTTATGAAAACCTCCAGTGTTGGCGCACCCACGGCATCTGGAGGCCAGCAGTTCCTCTGACCAATTGTTCTCCTGAGAACCCTCTATCCTCCCTCCCAGCCCCTGGCAGCCGCTACCTGAGACTGCGTGCAGGCTGGGTCGATTAGGTTCTGGCAGGCCATCTGGATGGCTTGGTTGGCTCTGGCAAATTGGGTGGGGTCCACCAGGCCTTGCTGTCCGGCCTGGCTGTTGGGGTCAGAAACGCCCACTAAATACGCCGCCTGCAACAGAGGACGGACAGGGAGTCCTGAGATCAGGGAAGACAGCCCCTCCCCCGCCAAAGTCTCTGCTCCGCAGTTGGGAGCATTGCCTCCCCCACCACTGCCGCCTCGCGAGGGGCCTCCGCCTCCCACCTGGGCAGCCGCTTCTGTGAAGCCGCAGAGGGCCTTGGAGGCAGTGCTGACGGACTCTCCAAACTCGGGCAGCTTGCTGTTCTTGGCATTCTGGGAGATGCCAGCCATGGCCTCGCCCAGCACCTGCAGCAGACAGAAGGCAGGGAAGCATGGGTGTGAGGGTGTGCGCGGACGAATCTACGGAGCCCGAGGGCTTCCATGCCACTCAGAGAGAGCAGGTGTTAAGGGGGGAGGGGGCAGAAGAGGTTACAGGGGTCTGCAAAGCTCCCCAAGACGACCCAGAAAGGGGGTGGGCGCCCTCTGCCCCTTAACGTAAGAACACAAGAAGAGCCCTGCTGAATGGGGCCGCCAAAGCCCATTGAGTCCAGCCTTCTGTGTCCCACAGTGGCCCCCCAATTGTCCATGGGGACCTTGAGCAGAAGGAGAAGGCAAGACCCTCCCTTGACCCCCAACAAACGGGACCCAAGGGAACCCTGCCTGCCTCAACCAACATGAAGCTGGGCTTCCTTGGAGGTCTTCTAGTCCAACCCCCCGAGCTTTGGGGAACTCAAAGGCCTCAAGAGATTCTCCAGTCAAGAGTTTGGAGCCCCCACCCCCGCTCACCTTGGAGTTCTCCATGACGCTGTCCAGGCAGTTGAAATAGGACATATCACTGACGGCCTGGCTGGGGTTCTCCAGGAGTTCTCGCACCGTCTGGAGAGGAGAACCCGTCAATGTTAGTACTCTGTACAAGACAGTTTGCTTTGCAATATATAAACAAACTAACAATGAATGCTTGCATGTATTGAAGTACTATAGCTTTATGAGGTAGCATTGCAAATTGCCACCAGAGGGAGCCAGAAAGCCTGATACTCTCTCTGTTCTTTCTGCTGATTCACTGTGACTGATGTAGTAAGCTCTGTGTGTTCTATGGCAGTCTAATGTATTTGTAAGATGTAATATGTGTCTGATATGTAATATTCTTATTATACTCTGAGCTATTGACTGATTTGAATGTGAATGATGGGGCTGTTTAACGTGACTGTGCTATTTCTAAACATTATTTATATAAATTTAATAAATTAAATTAATTATCCACTTTAATATATGTGTCTTGTATGACTGAATAATTACTCATATCTCCTGGATATCTGCTGGAAGCCCATGCTTTCCTCCGTGCCTGTCCTTGAAGACTCAAGGGGGTTCTGCACCCTCCTTCACAGTCCGCTGAGCCTGAGGCCGCCCGCCCTGCCTGCCCCCCAGTCCCCCTCGCGGCACCTGCCCTTCTCCGAGTGGGGCTGGCTCACCTCCAGCTCCCGCAGAGCGTTGTCACACTCCTTCTGGCCCGGGGCCTGCTGGGTGCACATGGTGATCAGCTGGTTGATGCTGTCCGTCACAGCCCTGCCGGGGTTGGGGGGGAGAGGAAGAGACGCTGCCATTAAGCCTGCCCCGCCCTCAACGCACAGCCCACTTGTGCTGACCCCTCCATCCTTGCCCAAGAGGGGCCCCACTGAGGCATCTCTGCAGTTCTCAGGGAAGTGGGGAGGGGGGAGGTCCCACTTCCCGCCACCAACACAAGAGGGCCGTGTACCGGGCCGCTGCCGCCAGCTGGTTCTTGAGATTGGGCGCTGCAGGGTCTGCGGAGAGCGCTTTGGCTGCCAGGAGCAACTTGCTGGAGGAGAGCGAGATGCCCTTCAGGTTGGAGACCAGCTGGCCCTGGGCCTCCTTGGACTGCAGGGGGGGGCAGACGGAGGGAACCCTCAGGCTCTTGAACCACACCCGGCCACCAGCCCCTCCCTACCATCGCTGCGCTCCGTGACGGGCAGCCCCCTCGCCTGCCTAAGCTCTCTCCCTGCTCAGCTTGCTGGAAATGGGGCAGTTCCCAGAGCAAGGAGCGAAACCCCCCCGCCACCCGCCCCACTTCCCCCTTTTTGCCTCGGGACTTTACCACCCTTCTGGAACGCCAGCCTGAGCTCTTTAGTCCCCAGACCCCCAAGTGCAGCTGAGCAGCCTGCACAGGTATCGCCTCTACCCTCCCTCCACGGGACGTCAGGTGCAGAGGGATTTGGCTGGCCCCGCTGCATCCCACCCCGGGCCCTTTGCCAACGCCAACTTCTGGTCCGGCCCCCTGGGGCTGTGCTGGACCCCCTCACAGATTTCCACCCCTGCCCACCGCCCGGGCACTGGAACTACCTTGCAGGAAAAAGAGCACATTTGCATCTCTGGTGACACCCACCCACCCATTCTTGGCCTCACCCGGCCTGCCAGTCACAGGGCCTGATGCTTCACACCCTGATCCCTTCGCCATGGGCACCTTGGCATTTGCCTGGCCGCCCCCAGGGAACCTGCCCTGGACGCTGTCTGGAGCAGCTCCTGCCCCCCATTCGCATCCCGCCAGGGTTCAGCCCTCCCAAACGTCCCGCCTGGGCCTCCCGCCACACCCCCACATGGGCCTGAAGGCAGGGGGCTCCTTCTGCGGACACCCTGGAGAGCTTCCTCGCCCAGCCAGAGGCTCTTACCTGGGACTGCCCGGCCATCTCCACCCCAGCCTGCAGGAACTCATTGAAGTCCTGGCCAAACTTGCCGGAAGCCTTGGCAAGGTTCTGGGGGGTCCCGCGCGACGCCTGCACCAGCTCATTGGCCGACTGGTTCAAGCCGGCCGCAGCCTGGTTCAGCTGGCTCTGGGCCTCCTGGAAGTTCTTGGTGCTGGGAGGAAACTGGGGGCAGAAACAGTGGTCAAGCTTGGCCACCTGGGACCCGTCTCAACTCCTGACCAACCAAGAACCAGCGTGGCCTAGGTGGCTTCCCTCAAGGACTCGGCCACCGTATCTGGTTCTCCTGCAGCCCATCCCTCCAGTGGACCCCAGGTCTGAGTAATGGAAGGGCGGCCCCTTCCACTGCCTGGGAGCCGTGGCCCAGTTCCGCCAATCCACAGCCTGGGGGCTGCTGGTTAATCTCCCCAAGTCTTCTCCCAAAGCCAAGGAAGGAGAGCGGGGGCTGTGCCTAACTCCTCCCCCGCTCCAAGCCCCCAAACACCCAGCAACCCCTCTGATATCCTGAAGACTGAGGCACTGTGGAGCCTTGGGCCTTGTTTCATTCTGGCCCCGTCCTCCAGGGATCAGCTCCGGCAGGGCAGAGGCCCTCTGCAGAGTCCACATGGGGCCAGCCCAGGGTCCCCCACCCGCCCAGACCTAGAGCGCCCCCCCCACTCACAGACTCGGCCAGCAGCCTCTTGCTAGCCTCGCCAACAGTGCGGATGGCGGCGTCGACGTCCCGCTGACCAGGCAGGCAGTTGACACAACGGTTGAGGGCTTGGGACACGGCCTTGGCCACCTGCAGGGAGGACGCAGAATGTTTGGCCTGCCCTCCCACTCACACCCCCAAACAACTGCTGCCCCTAGCAAGGCCAAGCCCAGCCAGGCCCCCCTCTCACCTGTGCCAGTCGCTGCTGGCTCTCGGCATCCCCCGGCTTGGACACGGCCATGCGGGCCTCCCGGATGAGGCTGCTGGCTTTGTCCATGACGTCTCCGGCACAGTCCAGGGTGGCCGCCTGGGCCTGGGGGTCCTCCGTGTTGGCAGCCACCCCCCGCGCAGCCTGGCTGAGGGAGCGCAGTGCCTGGGCCACGTCCCGGGCTGCAATCCCTGGGGGAGGGGAGGGGAGCACGGGAGTCCTCGGGGATGGGCAGCCCAGGCGTCTCCCCCCTGCCCGGCCACCTACCTGCCCTTGGAGGTGAACAAGGGCCTCGTCCCCATCCCCAGGAAGGCAAACCCGGCTGGGCTGAGGTGTCCCGAGGGGAGGTGGGGGCAGCTGTAGGCTAAAATGAGCCCCTAACTCCTCAGGCCAGGGGGGTGGGGGTGGAAAAGGACAGGACAGGCCACCCACAAAGAGCCACAATTGTAGCCGCCACGGTCACAACCCCTGCAGAGCCAGGCACCTACCTGTGTAGTTCTCGTTGCCCTGGGCAATCTCTCCCAGCAGGTGAGCAATGGCGGAGCTGACCGCCTTGGTGCTATTGCCCAAGTCCTGGGCACATTTCTCCATCTGCGGCACAGGGGGGCTGTCATGAAGGGCCCGGAGCCCACAGGGGCCCCCTGCCTCCCCCTGCCTCCCCCAGCTCCCTTGAGCCCCCTGCCCCACGCACCGTCTCCCCTGGAAGGGGCTTCAGTTTGCCCTCCCGAGCAGCCGCCTTGGCCTCCTGCAAGTCCCTCTCCAGGCTTTGCACCAGGCTGAGGGCCGAGTCGATCTCCAGAGGGCCACAGGCCTCCTGTGCCTGGAGGGAGGAGGGGGGCCCATCCTGGTCACAAGCACACACTGCTCCTGCCCCCCACAATCAAAGCCCCCTGGGTTTCCCCACCCCTCCCCCAGCCCGGGAAAGAAGAGGCCAGGCTCAGCCTCCCAGACAGAGCAAGGTCCCTCCCTCCTGCTCTACCCCCCCTCCCTCCCCCATGGGGCCCCGCAGACAAAGTGGCTGACCTTCTGTGCTGCTGTGCGGAGTTCGGCAAGAGCTGCCGCCAGGTTTTTGGCGCACTGGCTGAGCTGCATGGCAGAGGCCTGATCCGAAACAGTGGGCACCGTAGCCTTGGCAGCAGCCACCATCTTCCCTCCGGGCTAGAAGTGAAAGAGGTCGGACAGGCAACACGGGCAGTGGCTGGGCTTGCGTAAGCCCCTTTCTAGCCACTGGCCGGGCCAGCGCGTCTGCTTACCTGCAGGAAGTTCTGGCTGGCGGCAATGAGGGCCAGCTGGGCACTGGGGCTGTCCGGCTGCGACTGGCTACCACGAACGCCCTGCACCAGCATCGGGATCTGATCGGCCACCACCTGCCAGGAGAGGAGAGGGGAGAACGTCTGGGTTTCCCCTACTGGGGCCCACTCCGCCCCACTCACGTTGGGGACAAGGGACCCGAGGGGTCTTTGAAGAGAGGGCCCCGCCCTCCCACCCCCTTACCTTGCAGCTCTGCACCAGGTGCTGCTGGGCGGAAGGATTCTTGCTCCCTCCCGCGCTGTGCTGGGCAGCCGCAATCATCTGCGTGGCAGCGGCAGCGGCTTGCTTGGCCGCATGCTGGACAGAAAGGCCCAGGTGAGACCCCCACTCCCCAAATCGGAAAGAGCTGGCAAAAGGGGAGGGGGAGCTTTGCCCTCCCCCGGAACTGACCTCCAGCCGATGCACCAGCTTCTTCTTGATGGCATTCTGGGCGGCTGCATTGGTAGCCATGCGCAGCCCCTCCGCCGCCTCCCGCAGCCGCTGCTGCTGCTCCTCGCTGTCCGGGTGGGCCGCAGCCCCCTGGCAGGAAGGATGGAGACCCATCAGAACACACCCGCCCCCAAATTCCTCTGCTCCAACCAGAAGGGGTGACTCTAATAAACCGCCACCCGCAAAGAGGGCTCTGGCACAGCCCACTCGCCTGCAAGCTGCGTGCCAGGGGGCAGAGCGTGCCTCTGCCTGGCACTGCTTGCCCACAGGATAGAGGTCCGTTTTCCACATTGTGCAGTTTTGGCCACAGAGCCAAACAGGCACCGCTGGCCTAAACACCCCAACACTCTGCTCCGTGCAGCTCAGCGCCAGACCTTTGCTGCCTCCACCATCTTAGCTGTAGCATCTGCCAGGATCTTGGCAGCACTCAGCAATTTGCGTGAGTTTTCCAGGTCGGTCTCCCCCTCCGCATCAGCCTTGATGGCGTTCACCAGGTCAGACGTTGCCTGGGCCAGGATGCGAGCCTGACGAACCATTTCACCTGGGGGGGGGGGTAGAGAGCAAGGAGAGGCCGTGAGGGTTTGCCCAACAAACACAGCCGGCATCGCCTTGCAACTCCGGGGCTCTGCAGACGGGGCAGCCTCCCAAGCGGCCTTCCTCACCAGCGTCGCCCATGGAGCTGAAGATGTTCTCGGTGACGTTGAGGATGGTGTCCGTGGCCTGGTCATAGCGCCCGACGGGCTGCCCACCCGTGGCGTGCTGCTTGATGTGCTCCAGAAGGTCATTGAGCGCCTGGGTCACGGCCGTGGCAGCCACCCCAACCTGTTTCAGCAGCTGCTCGTCAGAGGTGGCTGCCTGGGAGGCGTCCACACAGCCTTCCACCGACTTGGCCACCAGCTTCCCAGCCTCGATCAGTTGTTCCTGGCAGACAGGGGAGCTGATGGTGGGAGCAACCACCTGCCAAAGGAGGAGCAAGGGGCACAGGTCGGGAGCAGGCTCTCTGGCCACTGTCCGTCAGAGAAAGTAAGAGGGCAAGAAGGCAGAGGCCCCCCACCTGTCCAGACAGAGGCTGTGCTGCTGACCACCCAAATCCCAGGCAAGAAGGACCCACCTTGGTACAGGCCACCAGCTGGGAAGTGGAGAGGGCGCACTGTGTGGCTGCAGCGATCACCTGCGTCTGCAGCACCGAGTCTTCAGTCTTCTGGGCCACATTCTTGGCCTTCAGAACCAAAGCGGCCGCCGCACTGGCCACCGCCTTGGCAAGCTGCATCAACACATCCTGAGGAAGTAAGGGCCACATCAGGCCAAGGGGCCCAGGTCTCCTCCTCCTGGAGGTGGCCACACTTCCGCCACCAACCTGCCCAACCAGGAACCGTCACCACCAGAGCAGCTCAATTTCAGGCGCAGAGTGCCGCACACCAAGCCCATCACCAAATCCACGCAGACACAGCTTGGGGACCAGGAGAGCAGAAGGGGCTGCTGGGCTGGAGACCCCCTTGGGCCACTTTGTAAATCTTCCTCCCTCCCCCCATCTCCTCCTCTTCTCTCCTGGCCAACTGAAACTACTGCCCACATTGAGGAGGGGCCCTATTATCTCTGGGGGTTCAGAGGGCGCCAGGTCACCCCCGAGGAGGCAGGTCGGATCCATGCAGTGAGCGCAGTGGGGGGCCTGTATCACCCGGTCATGGGTGGCTTTCCCATGGGTTATTCAATCAGATGGTGGGGACGGGCAGCGGACAGAGTCGAGCCGGAGAGCGGCCTTGAGGAGGCCGCAGAGAGGAAGCATTGCAGGAACCCCTCGGCCAAGCACACCGATTGGGGGCGGGGTGGCAAGCACAGGAGTCCCGCAAGGAGGAGCACAGCCACAGGCCAGCTCAGGCCCTTTTACCATCTTGGCATCAAGGATGGACAGGGTCCGGAGGTGGCGGCTCTCCGCAATCTGCATATGAACATCCACAGCCTGAGAGAGATGGCGGCCAAGCCCACAAACCTCGACTGCCCGTGGCGGAGTCACCTTGCAGGCCGTCAGACCTCACGGAATCCCCACCCAACTCTAACCCCTGAAGGCTCAAGGCAGGAACCTCCCTTTCAGACCCTCCCGGAAGACACCCGGAGCCCCCCTCCCCTCCCCTCCCCTCTGGTTCTGCACCACTGACTGACTTCCGACTCTCAGGGAGCCCTTGCTGGGGTGGAGCAAACTCCCGAGTCTGTGGCCCTGGCAGTGCAGGCCTCACATTTGATCAGGAGGGCCTGCTGCCTTTTCTCCCCTCCTCTCCCCCTCGAGACTTCCCTGCAGCC
Organism: Erythrolamprus reginae; assembly: GCF_031021105.1. Lineage (NCBI taxonomy): Eukaryota > Metazoa > Chordata > Lepidosauria > Squamata > Dipsadidae > Erythrolamprus > Erythrolamprus reginae. The sequence continues at coordinate 355,147,153 of NC_091951.1, read as the reverse complement.
CCCCAGGCCTCATTCGGCTCCTGCTGAGCCAGTCTCATCTATCTGGGGTGGCTCCTGGCAGACCCCTCACCTGGAAATGGGGGTCCATGTCACTTTCCCCAATCTCCTGCAGCAATTCTCCGCTGGTCTGTCCCACTGCGCCAGCTGCCTGCAAGAGGTTCTGCCGTGGCTGGAAGGGAGGAAGACGGGTGCACCTCAGCGCCTGGTCCTCGGTCTGCCCACGTGCCCCGAGAAGGGCAAGCTGCCCACATGACCACACTCTGCTCTGTCGATGGCAAAAGTCCCCCTCACCCCCCCCGGATTAGGAAAGCAGCTGCCATAGGAGTCAGGGTGCCCTGAGAGGAAACACCCCCCCGGAAATCCCAAGAACAGCCCTGGCCCAGTGGGGCAGTCAGGAAAATGACTCTAGACCTCCATCCCCTCCCCCCCAGCCCTGCTGCTTGTCCTGGCAGGCCCAGAAGGGCAAGGACACCGCTGGAGGGAGGGAGGGGCTGAGTCTGCCTGCTCCGTTTCCTTTTGCAGAGGAGCTCAACGCAGCAGTGACGGCCTTCCCTCCACACCCCTTTACTGCACAACAACCCTGTGAGGGGTTCCATTGAAGTCCCCTCCCACCAGCTACCACCCCACGCTGGCTCTCCTGGCCCCAGCTCCCCAGCCGCTGCCTGTGGCCCCTTTGTCCCTGACCTCGGCGCTGGATGGCTGGGCGGTCTTCAGCAGTTCTGAGATGGCCCCTGCCAGGTTCTTAGCGGCCTGCAGGAGCTGCCGCCCGTTGCCCCCCTCGTCCTCCATCAAGGCGGCCAGCAACTTCACCCCCTTGGACATCTCGGTCAGGTTGGAGGAGATGGTGGTGACGGCACAGCCCACGGCTGTGTAGTCTGTTTCTGCTGGGTCCCCGGCGGTCAGGTTGACCACGGAAGCTGTGCCCGCGGTGATGGCGTCAACTTGGGAGTGGATCTCGTGCTTCGACTCGTCCATCTTGTTCTTCCGCCAGGCCTTGGAGGCCTACAGGGGGAGGGGAGAAGCCGGGGTCACCCCAGGGGTCCGGCCCAGGAGGGGCGTCTCCAGGGAAGGGAACACCCTCCTTCCCGGCCCTCTCACCGCATCCTGGCCCAGGGGCGGGAGGGTCTCGAAGTCATCCAGGCTGGACTCTGCAGCCTTCACGGCCTGCAGGCTGGAGTTGAGGGTGCCCGTGAGCGCCTGCTGAGCCGACGTCTGCAGGGCAGAACAAGAGGAAGACGGATGAACCAAAGCCCCCCCCCAATGCCCCCCCCAACAGCAGCAGCAGCAGCAGCAGCAGCAGGAGGGTTGGGTGAGCGGGGCGAATGGTGGGCTGCCTCCCTGTTTCCCAAGAACCAGAGGGGCAGCAAGTCTCAGAGGGCAGCAGAAACTCCCAGACCTGTGCGGGAGCAGCAGGGGAGACGAGGGGCGCAGTGGCCGGCACTGAGGCCATCAGCAAGTCCAGAGACAGGTGAAAGCCTGGCCCCCTCCCCTCCTTTCCTCCCTCCTTTCCTCCCTCCGTCCCTCCCTTCCTTTCCTCCCTCCCTCCTTTCCTCCCTCCCCCCTCCCTCCCTTGCCTTGTTTATCTATTGATTTTATACGCCTCCCCCCTCCGAGGACTCAGGGTGGCTTACCAGAGGGGGCATGTGGCCCCGATGCATCTGCCCGCTGGTGATCTGCTGCTGGGCCTGGGGCATGGTGCCCACCTGGAAGTTCTCCGGCCCGCTGGCACCGGGCCGTATGATGACCGGCAGGGCCACAGAGCTGTGCTCGGCTTTGTTCAGCTGGTTGAACTGCTGCTGCAGGAGGGTCGACCTGGGAGGCAAGCAGGGGGTGAAGTGCCGCCCCCCCTCCCACTGACTCCCCCTCCCACTCTGGTGGAGCCAGTCTTACTTCTTGGGGGACACCGAGTCCTCCAGCATGGTGGATTCCTCGTCGCCCTCCAAGCCAAAGTGGTCTTTGCTCTTTTTCTGCAAGGCACAGGCAGCGGTCATCCCTGCTCCCTGGCCGGACTGAGCCAGAGGGGGGGAGAGACATGGCCCCTCAGCCCCCACCCTGGACTCACCTTCTTCAAGATGATGTCAATGTAGCCAGCGATGAGCTGGGCAATCTGCTCCCCCTCAGTGGTCTGCACAGAGTAATAGCCGTCCTGGTAATCCCCAAAGTCCTGCAACCCCAAAGCCAAGCCGGTCACTGGAGGGGGGTATTTCTGGCTGGGGCTCCTGCCTCCCACAAGACCCAACTGCTGAAGGTCTTGTCCACCTCCCTCCACACTCCTGGCCGGCCAAACAAAGCCCCCCGTGCAGCCGCGCTCAGGAGTCAGTGGCGCTCCTGGTCAGTGTGGCTGGGAGAGGGGCAAATTCAGCCATTCAACTTAGCCGGGACCGCCTCCTGGCCCCTTAGGGGTCCCTTGGGGTGGCAATAGGTTTGGAAGGGGGGGTTGCCCACTGTCCCCAGCTGGCCCTGAACAGATAATCCCCAGAGCAGGGGGCCTTGGGAGGAAGGTGATGGCCCCCCACAGTCCCCCATCTGTGGGTCACGGGATCTCCTCCAACTGGGCACAAAAGGCGGCCCTGAAGCGGCTCCAGGCGTGGCTGAGGGGATGAAGCCTATTTGGCAGAGGCCAACTAGGAGAGAAAGTGGCCAGGAGACACCCCACCCTGTGCTGTGCTGGGAGGCAACGGCAGGTCTGACAGCGGACAGCGGCAAGGTGGACAGCCCGCAGAACGTCACAGCCACCACTGGGCACAGCTGCCCCGGGGGGCAGGTCTCTGGGAAGCCCCAGGTGGTTGGGGGCCCAGCTGGACTCTGCCTGATCCAGGGAGGGAGGGAGGGGGCTCCCCTCCCTTCCCGGTCTGCCCTTGGCTGCGGACGAGGGAGGGAGTCAGTTCTGGCTGAGGCGCCCTCACCAGCGTGAAGCTCTTGGGAGAGGCTGCCCAGCGCTTGATGTTGGTCAGGTTCCACTCCTGGATGACCTCCTTGGTCTTCTCGTCCACCCGCATAACGCACTCCTTGGTGATGCCCAGCAGACGCGGCACCAGCTTGTTTTTGCCCTTCATCTTCTCCTGCAAGGGAAGTGCCCAGGCCGTCGGGTGCGCCCCCTTCCCCTCCAGCCAGCCTCCACCCCAGGGTCTCCCGGGTGGGGGCCACTGGGGCCCCGAAGGAGCATGGCTTACTTTGACCAAGAAGAAGGAGACGCCGTAGGTCTTGAGCGAGCGGGCGAGTTTCACGTACCGGACCTTGGCCTCAATCTCGCTCATGCCGCCACAGTTCTTGTGGGCCTTGGGGGAGGGGAGGGAGGACAGTGGCTGCACCCTTTTGCTCCCAAATGACCGGCCTCTCCCTGGCCCCCTCAGCCCTCCCCCTCCTGCAGATTCCCTCCCCCCGTCAGCCAGCTCCTCCTAGAGTGGGTGGTGGGCCACAGCGCCCGCTTTCCAGAGCCGCCCTGCTCACCAGGAAGATCTTCCGCTCGCCCTTCTGCTTGATGTACTCCTTGGGCAGAAAGTCCTTCAAGCTGCACCGGGGGGAAAGAGGGGCTCTGTCAGAGAGGGGCCTTCCCGGGCCAGACTCCCCTCACCCAAACGCCCAGCTGAGGACACAGCCCGAGGAAAAGACCCAGGGGGCCCAAGCTATAGGCGGGCGGACTCACTCCAGAAACCCGGCCTTGTGCTTCTGCTCGTTGTGAGGACCGAACTGGATCTGGCACTGGTAGCCGGCAAACTCGCAGGCTTTGTCGAAGGAGACCGGGTGGGAGCCATTCAGGATGTCGTCTCGGGCCTGAAGACAGAGAAGCAGGATCAGCAGGGCCCCTCGTGGCCGGACCCCCTAAGTAGCCTCCCTTGCCCGCAGGTGGGCCAAACCGTCCCATGCCAGCCCCCAAAGCGGGGGGGGGGAGGGAAGAGAAGCCCCAGTAAAGAGAGGGGCGGCGAGAGGCACCTGAACGTAGAGGAGGTTGAGCTGCACGGGGTCACGGGAATCCACGTTCTGGTCGGAGTAGAAGAACTTCCGTCGGAGGAGCAGCGTCTCGTTGTCATCGATGCCCTGTTCGCGCAAAGTGCGTCCGTGATCCAGCCAGTTCACTGCACGAGGAGGCAGGGCAGGATGAGAGCCGCCGAGGTCCCCTCCGCCCGCCCCCACACCTCCCGAGCACTCCACCCAGCCCACGCACGCTCGTCATCTGTGTGGAGCTTTTGCTTCAGCCGCTCCATCTTCTTCTCGTCGCGCAGCAGGGTCTTGTCCTTGCGGAGCGTGCCCGTCTGCTCCTCCTTCTTCTCCTCCAGGATCTCCCGCACCAGCGAGTACTCATCATAGTTGGTGATGCCTGGGGGCACAAAGCAGACTTGCCAGGGACCCAGGTTGTCCTGTCCACGGCCACCACTGCCCAGCAGCCCACCTAAGCTTTGCTAACACAGTTGTCCCCCCTGGCCCAAGGGAGAGGGCAGAGGAAGGTCCCACGGAATGGAGGCTGCCTCCTGCCCCCTCCCCCTCCCCCTCATCAACCCAACAGTCCCCAAGCTGCTCACCAATCCGGGCGCAAATGGTCATGAGGATGTCAGTGACCGTCTTGGAGTCATCCACCATGACCGTCTTGACCGTCCCATCCAGCATGCGGATCTTCAGGGGCCGCTGCTTCTTCTTGTACTCCATGGTGTCCTGGGAAGCCACAACCCAGAAATTCCAGGGTCAGAATTGGGGGAAGAGGAGGGCACGGACACCCAAGGGGGCAGCAGAGACTGAGCTGTCCCTCTTGGGCTCCTCCTCCTGGCCCATCAGCCGGGGCTTCCTCCTAGGCTGACCTACTTGGGGCCATGGTGGGGAGCCTCTCCTCCTCCGCCTCGAGTAGCCAGCTCCATGGGGTGTGGTGTGTGTGTGTGTGTGTGTGTGTGTGTGTGCAGAGGTCAGGTCTCTGGGTCTCCTCTGAAGGATGCTTCCGGGCCCAGCCTTCTCCTCCACCAGCATCAACAAAGGGGGCCCTCCGTAGACAGGAGGAGGTACCCGTCGCCCTGCCTCTCTTACAGCACCAGTGGAGAAGCAAAGGCCGAGGCTGGGCCAGCCAGAGGGGCTCTGGACTCGGAGCCATGCCGTGGGCGTTTCTGAGGAGTGGCTCTACTCGTGGCCCCGTCTGCCCTGCTCAAGAGTGCCCTCACCTGGGGAGGGGGGCACAGGGAGTTACACTAGGCTAAGAGCCCTTCATGAACTGCTGTGGCTAACACCAGCCTTCAGCCTCTACCAATTCGCTCGGCTGATCGGAAATTCCCCTGCAGGGAAGTACTCACCCCATTGCGGAGCATGTAGTAGTCCAGAGCCTTCCCGGCCTCCAACCAGATCCCCTTCTTGGGGTCTTCATCCGAGAGGAAAAGGCCAAAGTCATGGGCTGAAGAGAGAACAGCAGGAGGGGGGTTGGGCCTCGGCCAGCGATGCCACCAAGACACAGGGACAAGGTGGAAGTGGGAACCGCCCCCCCGGCCCACTGCGGCTCGTGGCTGGCGGCTCTCCCCACCCTCCCTCGGCCTCCCCTCCTCTCACGCAAGCCTCCCAGGCCACTCACGCTGCCCCATCTGGGCCTCCGGCACCCGTTCCCGGATGATGCGGCAGGCGTCGTACACCATGGTGGAGGGCTCGAACTGCATCGTCTTCACCACGTTGCCAATGCTGATCTTGAGCGACAGGGCCACCATGATGGCACTTGAGACGTGGCCTCTCCTGCTTCACCTGCGGAGGGAGGGTGGGGTGAGTGGGGAGCAGGACAAGGCAAGGGCCCGCACGGGTGGCTCAAACCGGCAGCTCTCCTGCATGGAACCCAGATCCCCTCCTTTCCCACAGGGAGGGGCAGCGGCAGCCTCGGGAGAGGCAGGGGGAGGGGGCTGAGGCCGCAATTCCTTGCCCAACCCCATGGCCCCTTCCACAAGGGGGCTCCTCTGCTTCCAGAACGGACCCGGAGCCTCTCAAATAGTCAAGAAAACCCACTCCCCTCCCTCTCACCCCCACCCCTGGCACGGCTGCTGGAGGGGGGCAGCAGTCAAAGCAGAACAGGAGGCTGTCGTCCCATGACAAGGAACTTCCCCTTTACGCTCACCGCGGTGGAGCAGTGCGGAGGTCGCACGCCCAGGGCAGGGCAGGAGGAAGGTGCTGGGGCCCAGGGGGAGCCCGTGGGAGGAGATGTGCCACGTCATGCCCACAGGAGGAAGCCCCTCCGGGTGGAGCTGAGCTGATAAGCCCCCTGCCCCCCCCCCCCCCCGTGGCCAGAGGAGGCAGATTATGCCCAGATGGACGGCAGGAGGAAACCGCTGAAGGAAGCCAGAAGGCCCAGCCTCCCCCCCCCTCTCAGCCCCCTGACAGCTGAAGGCTTCCCCGATGGCTCTGGCCCCAAACGAGGCTCCGCAGGGGCCCCTCCCGGGCACAGCAGCCCCACAGGGGAGAAAGCGCTCCATCTTGGGCCCAAGGCCCAGCAGGCGCCTCCTGGAGGAGAGAACTGGGAAGGCAGCCCACCCCGGGACACCCAGGTGCTGTGCCCCCCCTGCCCCCTTTCCTCACGCCCCTCTGCTTTCCCAGAGTGGGAGGCTTGCAGGGGGCAGGAGGGACCCCCTTGAGCTCAGATCTGAGGGTGGTCACAAGGGGTGCCGGATGAGCCCCCCACCCCGATATGCCTGAAGCGCCCAACCTTTGTGCCAGAGGCAGCCGGCAGGGAGGGGGGTCACTTGCAGGGCTTGGAGGGGGCAGGGAGGGGCTTCTGCTCTGTCCTCCAGCCAAGCACCTCCTCTGCCCTCCCCAGCCCCACAGGACTCCGGGTACCTGATCCTGCCTGTCCAGCTGCCCAGTCCTTTGGGGTCCTTGTTGGGGGAGGGGAGGGGCTGGGTTGGAAGCCCACTTGCTTCAGCGTCTGGACAGGGTGAGGGTGTCTCCTCTCTGTGGCCCCCTTTCCTCTCCTCTGACCCCAAGGCCAGCCTCCCCCCTCCCCGCTTGGCCAGGCCACACCCATTCCTCAAGGCCCCTCCCCTCAATGGCCCTGGCCAATAGGTGGATTCGGATGGCCGGCCCCAAAGCAGCCACACAGGCCCAAAGGGAGGACGGACGTTTCCTCACTGTCCAGCGGAGGGGGTGGTCAGCACAACCAGGCCCCCCAGGAGGCTTCTAAGCCCCTCCTCCTCCTCCTCCCCAGCCATCATAACTCTCCCTCCCAAGGGGGCTCCCCTGAAGGAGGCCCTTCCTGCCCCTGCTGTTCCTGGCAGGTCTCGCTGGGCCTCGCTGCCTTTACTGCTGGGCTCCAGGATGCTGCCCCCCCCAGACTGACCCAGAAATCAGCAAACTCTCCCCCTGCCTCGGAGTGGGACTTGGGGGGTAATTTTGTTAACGTTGCCAACAATGGGAGTGAGGGGCCCGGCCAGCCTCTCTAGGGCACCATGCAGGGAGGGGCTCTGAACCCCCCTTCTTCCCATGAAACCCCTGGGCTGTTTGGAGCCCCCAGTCAGGAAGCAGCTGTCTGTGGGGGGAGTGCCCCCCGCCTCTGCCCAGACCCCTCCCTGGCCCCCTCCCTAGGAGGCAGGCACCCCCCCCCATGACAGGGAGACCTTCCAGAGGTGGAGTCTCCACATGCTCCCAGGGGGGTCCCCCCTGTCCCCCCCCCCCCGGCCTCAGCTCAGCCCCAGGCATGCCAGAGGCTCCATGGGCTGTGGGGGGAGGAAGGAGGGGCAGGCCTCTGCCTAAGCACACCCTCCCTCCCCCCTCTGAAAGAGGAAGCAACCAATGGGGGGGACCCTTCTGCCCTTCCCTTCCCCGTTCCCAGAAGACCTTCTCCCGCTGGGCTTCCCCTTTCTCTCCCTCTCACTTCCCCCCCAACCCTCTGACCCAGGGCCAACAGGAGAAGCAGGCCCTCCTCTGGGATGGGGGGGGGGACGGGAGCCCCCTGCTCATTGCTGGGCCTCCCTGCCAGAGTTCAGGGCCACAGCAGCCTTCCGTCCGTCCGTCCGTCCGTCCGTCCGTCCTGCACTCTGGAAGCTGCCCCAGTCCTGGACCTCCAACTGGGGCCCTTTCTGTGGGCTCCATCATCCCACAAGACCTCCTAAGGGGGGAGGACACAACTCCACCCGCCCCCCCCCACACACAAAGCCTCTGCCCCATTTCCTCCTGAGGCAACTCGTGAAACACATCAGGACCTTCACTGCCCCCCCCAGTCCAGAATCAAACCCACGTGTGCTCAGCCACCAGCCATGAACTCCCCCCCCAGTCAGTATCTGGGTTGCCCCCCACTCTGCCTGTGCTAGAAGTTGGGCAGAGAACACAGGAGGAGACGGAGGGGAGCCCCCCCCCCCCAGAGGGTCACCTGGCAAAGCAGGAAGGGGGGCAACTGGGGCAGAAGGCTTGCTGGGAGGCTACGGAGTGGGTGCCCTAGACTGCCTCCCCCCCGAGCCCCCCCGCCTCCGGCCTTGGCAGGGCCACAAAGAGCTCCTGCCCCCCTGCACAGACAGTGGCTGCAGCCATCACACACACACACACACTCTGGCACAAACAGGCTTATAACCCCCCCCACCCCCCCACCCCCGTTGTGCTCCAAACCATCTCTAATGCAGCTGGGGAATTGTCAACTGCATTGGATACCCTGCATGTTTGTGTGTGTGTGTGTGTGTGTGTGTGTGTGTGAGTGTGCCAATTTCTTAAAACGGAAGTGCAGGAGATCAACCTCTTCAGCAAGCAGCAGACGCTGCGGGGGGGGGGGAGCAGGGGGGGAGCGGGGGGGGAGCAGAGGCGGACTGGCCGAATGGGGAACCAGGCTGGGAAACCACCCACAGGAGGGGCCCTGCTGCCCCCTGCCCCCCCAGTTTCCCCAGAGAGACGCTCTGGGCAGGTGAGAGGGGCAGGCGGCCATTCAAAAGAGCCCCCTGGACCCCCTCTTGCCCAGGGTGGGGTCAGAAACACGGAAATCGGGAATAATTGGAACAAAAGAGCCGCCCGCTTTCTAGCTTGGATATATGGCAGCACCATCCAGAACTGACCTCTGCATGACTTGGGGCACAGAGTGGACGTCCCCCTCCCCAGCGGGACCCCAGCTCTGAACGCCCCTCCAGAAACACGGAGCAGCCCAGGAACGGAGGAGGAGCCGGGCCCACCTGCCCCCCTTCCCGGCGTCTCAGAAGGCAAGCGGGGAGCCCCGTCCAGAACAGGGACAGGGGGGCAGCTCCGCGGGGAGGGAAGGTGGTGGTGGTGGGGGGTGGAGCTGGGGCCCCCGACTCAAAGACCATCAGGCCAGCCTTTGGCTTCACCCCCTGGCAAGGCGGGGCCCCGGGGAAGCCCATTCCAGCCAGGAGGGCCCTGCAAGGGGCAGCTCTCCCCCCCTCGCTCTCCAGAAAGCCAAAGCAAAGCCAGGCCAGCCAAGCCGCGGAAGGGACGGAGGGAAGGAGGAGAGAGCCCCCCCACTGGCCCGGGGCCATCTCTCCTCCGCCAAAGAGAAGCGCAACAGGAAATGGCTCACCCGCCCGACTTCCACGGCTCTGCTGCTGCTGCTGCTGCTGTGGCTGCCTGAGCTGGAGCTGACAGGCCTCCCAACAGCCAGCGCGGGGGGGGGGGAGAGAAGAGCCTGCCTTGGGCTGTGCCATTCCGAGTTACTCAGCCGCCCCCTCCCTGGGCGCGGGGTCCACCCCAGCCCCACCCCTTCTGAGCAGGGCCCACTTTCCCGGGCTCTCCCTGCAGCAGCCGAGCGAGGGCCGCCACAGGCCGGAGCCCAACATCTGCAGCACACTGGCCGGGAGGGGAGGGAGGGAGCCCCCCCATCCAAACCTCTGACTCCACGGGCAGAAGGGCCGGGTCTCCTCTGGTCAGCTGCCCACAGGTCCACTTCCTGCCCCAACAGGCTCCCCTGAGGCCAGAGCTCCCTCCCCCTCCCTCTCTCGCCTCACCGGGCCCAAGGGAAGGAGGAGGGCCAAGGGGGCGGAGGCAGAGGGGCCACCGGAAGCCCCTTCTAGCACTCCAGGGTGCCCCCAAGAGCAGGGAGAGGAGGCCCCTGCCCCACAGAGCCAGAACAGGCTCCGGACTCCCTCCCCTCCCTCCCAAGGCCGGAAAAGGGAGGGGCGGGAGGGGGCCCTCTGGCCCAACCACTGCAGGGCCCCCTGGGCTGCGCCTCCCCTCTCCCCAATGGGGATGGAGGAGGAAGAGGGGCCGAGTGGGGAGTGTCGCCCTCCCACGGCAAAGGAGTCCAGAATGATTGCTACCACATATGGAACTCCTGGCCACCTCTGCCCCCCTCTCAGTCCAGTGGGTGGGGGGAGGCTGAGGGCCTCGATTCAGAGACCGAGAGAAGCACAGCACCAGGCCCTGGCAGAGGGCACGACCCCAGAGAGGGAGGGGGGGGCTAAGATGAGAAAAGTGAAGGGCAGCCCCCCCAATCCTAGATACGCGCCCCAGAGGCCCCCCCCCCACACGCAAGTGAAGGCGACCGAGTGGCAGTTGCAAAGGCTCTGCACCCAGCGGCCGGAGGCCCTTCTGCAACGGTGTGCCCGGTGACACCTAGTGGTGCCCTTTCAAGCTGAGCCCTGCAAGGCAACTTCCGTGTGGGAGAAAAGTCGGCTGCACGCTCTGCCCCCTCCGGCACAACGGCCGCCTGGCCCTCTCAGCTCCAGCGGCAGAATGCAGAAGCCGGGAAGGCCATGGGGGGGGGGGGCTACGCAGGAAGTCCATGGGGGGGGGGGGTCCACAGGCTTCCTGGAGTCCCTGGCAGAGCGGGCCAGGAAGTGCCGCCTTGGAAAGGAAGGGAAAGCGAAGAGCAAAGCAGTGACCCAAAGTGGATTATTACGGCAGAGAAACCGATTCCCCCAAATTTCACAGCTGTTTTCAGCAGGTTAAAGATCAAAAGGGCCCAAAGGTTTGACAAAGGCCGGAGCTTCCACTGCCCTTTGGGGTTTGGCTTTTTTTCCTGTAAACGGCTCGCCTGCTCATTCTGGAGCACCCACATTGCACAAGACACACACACACACACACACGGCGGATGCTACGAACCTACTAGAGCACTTCCTCTGTCTCTGTCTCTCTTTGACTGTCTCTTTCTCTTTCACTCTCTGTCTCTGTCTCTCCCTCTGTCTGTCTCTCTCTCTCCCTCTGTCTCTGTCTCTCCCTTTCTCTGACTCTCTCCTTCTGTCTGTCTGTCTCTCTCCCTCTCTCGCTCTGTCTCTCTGTGTCTCTTTCTCTCTCTGTGTGTGTCTCTGTCTCTCTCTGTCTCTTTCTCTCCCTCCCTGTCTGTCTCTCTCTCTCTCTCGCTCTCTGTCTGTGTCTCTTTCTTTCTCTCTCTCTCTGTCTCTCCCTCCCTTTCTCTGTCTCTCTCCCTCTGTCTGTCTCTCTCTCTTTCTCTCTCGCTCTGTCTCTGTCTCTCCCTCTCTCTGTCTCTCTGTCGGTCTGTCTCTCTCTCGCTCTGTGTCTCTCTGTGTCTCTTTCTCTCTGTGTGTCTCTGTCTCTGTCTCTCTCCCTCTGTCTGTCTGTCTCTCTCTCTTTCTCTCTCGCTCTGTCTCTGTCTCTCCCTCTCTCTGTCTCTGTCTCTCTCCCTCTGTCTGTCTGTCTCTCTCTCGCTCTCTGTCTGTCACTCTCCCTCTGTCTGTCTGTTTCTTTCTCTCCCTCCCTCTGTCTGTCTGTCTGTCTCTCTCTCTGTCTGTCTGTCTGTGTCTCTTTCTTTCTCTCTCTCTCTGTCTCTGTCTCTCCCTCCCTTTCTCTGTCTCTCTCCCTCTGTCTGTCTGTCTGTCTGTCTCTCTCTTTCTCTCTCGCTCTGTCTCTGTCTCTCCCTCTCTCTGTCTCTCTGTCTTTCCCTCCCTTTCTCTCCCTCTGTCTGTCTGTCTGTCTGTCGCTCACTCACTCACTCACTCTCTGTCTCTGTCTCTCTCTTTGATACACGAGAGGTGTGTGTGTGTTCCCGGCAGGCATGAAAAGTCTGCTAGCAAAAGCCGGGCGAGGCCTCCACAATTCAGCGCCAGCAGCTCCGGATTCCCTTCTCTTGGGACAAAGTCTTTCAGAAACCCAACAGAGCGCTCGCTCTTCATGCAAAGCCAAACGCCCCTCCCTCAGTCCCCCCCCCCCCGCCAAGGAGCACAGCGCCATAAAAGGGGCGATTTTGTTCACATTCGGCTCAATATTGAAACTCCGCCTTTTCCCCGCCTGGAATTTAAGGAGCAGGCGAGGTTCTCCCGCTTCTGCTGCGGCAAAGAATCACCACCCCGCAAAGTAGTCTGGCTGGGCCGGGGGGGGGGGCTGCAGGGGGGAGTGCAGGGGGGCGGGGCCAGCAGATCCTCCTTTCCGCTTTCCTTCTGCCCGAAGCCCAACTTTCCCGGAGGCCCCGCGCGGAGCGGCACGACGAGTCCAGCCGAGAGGGGAGGGCGGGGGGTGGGGAGCCCAAGGGCGGGAGACGGAGAGGGGGAGGAAGGGGCGCTCGCCTGGTCCAACGCTTCTTCCCCGCCGCCCTCCCGGGACCCTCCCTCTCCGCTGGGACCCCCCGCCCACCCGGGGGAAAGTTGGAGGCGGGCCCGGGAGAGGCTCCCCGCGCGCGCCCTGCAAACCCGGGAAGTGCTGGACGGCGCCCGGGCCTTCCCCGGCCACGGCCTTGGGGCTTCGGGCCCTTCCCGGAGGGCGGACGAGGGAGCACCGGGGCCGGAGCGCTGCCCCTCCCCGACCGTCGGGCGCGCGGCCAGCGGGGCCTCCGGGGGAGCTACAGCGGCGGCGGCGCGTTCTTACCTGCGGGGCAAGGCGGCGGCGGCGGCGGCAGGCGCTGGGCTGTGAGCGAGGACGGGGAGGGCCGCCCCACCTCTCGCCTGGCCCCGCCCCGCCCGCCAGGCGCCTCCCCGGCAGGGCGCATGCCCGGGACCGTCGCGGGGACCTCCCAGCCGCCGAGTCGAGGCCCCGCGAAACGCCTCTCGGCCGTGGAGGGCAGCCCGGGGGAGCGGAGCCCCCGCCGCCTTCACTCGCTGTCTCCGCGGTGGCCCGAAGGCTCCGGCACTTCCCCTCCCCGGATGCCTCGACGGACATGGAGGTTCGCTTTCCAGGCGGGCGGTTCTGGAAATGGACGTCCGGCCGTGCTGAGCTGGCCGCGGTTGCCGAGCGCCGCTCCGGAGCTTGAGATGCGCGCTTCTGCGGCGTTCAGCTGAGGGGAGACCGTCGGAAGGCGCCCGCTGCCCTCCCGCTCCGCCGCGGCTGCTCCTGGGTCCCGGGGCGGCGAAGACCCCGCCAGAGCAGCCCCCCCCTTCCCCCTTGGGGCAGCAGCAGCTCCGCGGGGCGGCTGCTTGGGAGGCGCCGGCAGAGGCGGAAGAAGACGCCGGGAGGCCCGGATCGGCAGACTGGTGCTTATCGTAGGTCGGAACCTCTCGGTCGCTGACGCTACCCTGCAGGTGGCGCCCCCACTCGCGAGCCGGTTGCTGGTTTGCTTCTGGGTCCGATTCAAGGGGTTGGAAGCCATCCGTGGCGGTGGCTTCCGCGTCACCCGATTGAGTTGGACAGCTCTAGAAATTAAATGAGTAAGTAGAGAACCATAACCCAAGGAACCGGTCCCAATAGGAGAATGAGTCGCATCCCACCAGATCCTCCCCTCCATCTCGGTTAATTGAATTTTAACTGTACGCTGTTTACATGTATATTTAATGTTTTATATAATGTAATTAATTACGCCTAGAGTTGCCTCAGTGAGATGGGAGGCACAGAAATGTCATAAATAAATAAATAATAACAATAACAACAATAAAATACCAAGTCTCAAGCCAATGTAGCAAGATAAAGCATCTACTCTATATGGATGACTTTAAAATGTATGCATAAAGGCCCCCTGAACTTAAATCAATACTCAACACAGTTCAACTTTTCAGCAATATTATCAAAATGAACTTTGGACTTGGAAAAATGTGCTATATTATCCATTCAGTGAGGGAAAAGGGGGGGGATAGAAGGAATAGAATTAGGAAATGGGAGCCTGATGAAAGCATTAGCAAAGGATGTTACAAACACCTAGCCCTGTTGGGAGCAGATAACATCTGAAATGGAAAAGAGTGAACACAAAAGGAATACATCAGGAAGGCCCACAAAATATTAACATCAGAGCTGAATGATGGAAACATAATTAAAGCCATTGTGTCAGTGCCAGTAATTTGCTACTCAGTTGAAATCATCCACTGCACTGGGGCTGAACTGGAAAACCTGGACCAAAACCCCCATAACCTCTTGGATATGTACCGTGCTTTGCATCCACGAAGCGACACTGACCGGTTGTGTTTGCCCAGAAGGCTTGGGGGGGGGGGACACATTGTTAAGACTCTGCCCCTAACTGTTGGGTTGGCAATATATTGGCTGCAGGTGTTACAGATTGCCACAAGATGGAGCTAAAGTTTCAGTGTTTCCCAACCTTTTTTGAGCTGAGGCACATTATTCACATTTACAAAATCCTGGGGAACATTGGGGGGGGGGGGGCTAAAAAACGTTTGGACAAAAAAAATCTCTCTTCCTCCCTTTCGCTCTATTTCTCTCTCCCTCTTTCTCTTCCTTCCTCTTTCTTTCCCTCTCTCTCGCTCCATCCCTCTTTGTTTCTCCCTTCCTTCCTCTCTTTTTTGCTCTCTTTCTCTCTCCCTCCTTCCCTCCCTCTATGTCTTTCCCTCACCCTCCTTCCCCCTCTTTCTCTCTCTTTTGCTTTCTCTCTCTCTCTCTTGCTGTCTTTCTCTCTTCCTCTCTCTCTTTCTTGGTATCTCTTTCTCTCTCTTTTTTGCTTCCTCTCTTCCTCTCTCCCCCCCTCTCTTTCTCTCTCTCCCTCTCTTGCTATCTCTCTTTCTTTCTTTCTCTCTCTCTTTCTCGTACACCACACCGCAGCAGCGGCATTGGGCAGTAGCCATGGGGCGGTGGCAGGGTGGTCAGCTGTGAGGCGGAGCTCCAGAATGGAGACACTGACGGCGGCGGCTGGACGTGTTGCTAGATGCCGTATATGCTGGCGTTGCGCTGGGCATGGGCGTGGGGCTGGAGCCTCCATCCCATCCCAGCCAGGAGGCAAGTGCCAGCCACGCAATGCCAGCATGTACAGCGTACAGCAACATGTCCAGTCGCCGCCGTCGGTGCCTCTGTCCTGGAGTTCTGGCTCGCAGCCGACCACCCTGTTGCCACCCAGCGGCTATTGCCCAGTGCCACTGCTGCCGCCACCTTCCCGCTGCCGCCACCTTCCCGCTGGGCCCCAAAGCTCACCTGCTGCCACCGCCAGGGAAACTCCAGCCGGGCGGGGCAGCTGAGCTTCCTTCTTCGCGGCACACCTGACCATGTCTCGCGGCACACTAGTGTGCCACGGCACACTGGTTGGGAAACGCTGCCTTAATACAATTCCGCATGTTGTGGTGATCCCCAACCATAAGTCTAGCGCCAATTCTCCCAACAGAGCTTGACCCTGATTGGCAGGAAGGTCATGAAGACACCCCCACTGTAAGCACCTGATTGGTCAAATTGTAGAAAGGCGCCAGAATAGAAGCTTTAGTTTTCTTTTCTCAGGCAAACCCTTGTGAAACAGTGCCGACCCCCAGCTGGGACCCCACTGGTTAAATGCTTATTTCTCTGTTGCTCTTGGCCTGGCTGCTCACTGTTTAGTATGCGCTGCTATGTCGCTGCAATCTCCCTCTATTGCAGTCATGGATTGCAGCTAAAATGTGTTTAAGCTTGATATCTTGGTTTGCATACAAAATAAAAGTTAAAGAATACAAAATTTTAAAAATCCCAAACGTACAAGGTAAAAACAATGCAAACTTTAAAAAACGTAACGTAACATTCAAAACCATTCAACTAAAATTATACCACGAACCTTCTATCGGCCGAAGCAGAGTGCCAGGGCTCAACGGTCCCAGGCCTGCCGGCAGAGCCGTGTTTGTAAAGCCTCCCAAAAGGCCAGCAGGGTGGAGGCAATGCGACCCTCCCGGGGGGGGACTAACTCCAGAGGACCGGAGCTGCCACAGAGAAGGCCCTTCCCTTCGGGCCCACCAGCCAACACTGTTTGGCTGACGGGACCTGGAGAAGGCCGACCCTCCCTGCGTGATCTGACCGGCCGCTGGGATACGTGAGGCACGAGACGGTCCTGTAAGTACTTTGGTCCTTCTGAGCCATGTAGGGTTTTATTCACAACCAGTCTCAATATAAATGTCTCTGTAAACAAGGATAAATAATAACAATAATAATAATTACTCTGCTCGTAGATCAAGAGGGGTTACAAACCCCTCAAACTGTGCAAGAAGAAAAACGATGTTTGAATGATTATGTGAACCAAAGGACAGAAAAATTGCTGCAGGCTGTGAAAATGGGGAACATTTTAAAAACAACAGAAACAAAGGCAGAACATAAGGAAAAACAACTGGATGACAGATTAAATAAATGGAAAACCAAAGCTTTGCATGGACAACACTCGAAAAATGTTGGAGGAAAACGCGATGGCAACCTTACCTGGGCCGAGCTTTAGATGGGGGCCATCAAGAAAGAAGCAGAAGGACCAGGACAAGCACCACAAACCGAGGCCATGAAGGAAAAGGCACAGGAATCCACTGACCATCCAAACTGCCGACTTTGCAACGAGAAAGTTGAAACGGTTTTACACAATATGTGAGTGCAGCAAAATCCTACAAACTGATTACAAAATTAGACATGATTGAGTTGCTAAATATGTAAAAAATACAACGTACCTGTATCCGAAAAGTCATGCCAGCACAAATTGGGAAAAGTTACTGAAAATGAGACGGTGAAGATTTTGTGGGATGTTCGAAAACAGACAGATCGTCATTTGGAGCACAACAGGCCAGATGTCGAGGTCGCTGAGGGCCGAGGAGTACCGTCCACTGATATGCCAGAGTCGAAGAAAAAGAACTGGAAAAAATTATGAAATATGGCAACTACACAGCTGTGGATGAAACCTGTGACAGTGATGCCCATTGTCATTGGGCCACTTGGTATCATGTGCAAGGATTCCACAAAACACATCAAGGAATTGAAGCTTCCTGCAATAACACCAAAAAATATTATTTAAAAATGCTCCTGGGAACATCGTACATCTTAAGTGGTATTTATAATGCATTTTTAAATGTCCAGTTGACTGAGTTTCACGTTCAGTGAATAAATATATAATTAATAATAATTTATTAGATTTGTATGCCGCCCCTCTCTGAGGACTCTGGGAATCTGGGAAAGCTCAAGATAATGAACGATTAAATGCACCAATCACCAAGTTTATATTCCGACCATTAATTCAGGGAAAACGGAGGCTGGAGAGTTTCATGCAAAGTTCAGTCTGAAATAAACAAGAGGAGGGTCTCCTGGTTAGAGGCTGGGATGCCAAATGGAGGAAACAGTGAGGAGGGAAACCTGGTTAGAGGCTGGGATGCCAAATGGAGGAAACAGTGAGGAGGGAAACCTGGTTAGAGGCTGGGATGCCAAATGGAGGAAACAGTGAGGAGGGTCTCCTGGTTAGAGGCTGGGATGCCAAATGGAGGAAACAGTGAGGAGGGAAACCTGGTTAGAGGCTGGGATGCCAAATGGAGGAAACAGTGAGGAGGGAAACCTGGTTAGAGGCTGGGATGCCAAATGGAGGAAACAGTGAGGAGGGAAACCTGGTTAAAGGCTGGGATGCCAAATTGAGGAAACAGTGAGGAGGGAAACCTGGTTAGAGGCTGGGATGCCAAATGGAGGAAACAGTGAGGAGGGAAACCTGGTTAGAGGCTGGGATGCCAAATGGAGGAAACAGTGAGGAGGGAAACCTGGTTAGAGGCTGGGATGCCAAATGGAGGAAACAGTGAGGAGGGAAACCTGGTTAGAGGCTGGGATGCCAAATGGAGGAAACAGTGAGGAGGGAAACCTTTGCTGTATGTAGGTACAGGGACCATTGCCAGACTTCAATCACAGGCAGCCTCCTGGGTTGACTCTGGTCATTGGGAGTTTTGACTGCAAAGTGTGTGGCTGCACCGCTCAGCAACCCCCGTAGTTGCAGCTGCCGTCATTCACCGAATGCCAAGGCTGTTGGGCAAAGCCGCTGGCTCCTCACAGGCAGAGCCCGAAGCCCCAGTTTGCAGGCGGGCAAATGGCTACTGCTGCCTGGGTGAGGGAGGGGAGTGTGTGGAGGGCCGGGCGGAGGAGCATGAAGAACATCATGGAACAACATTTATGGGACGAGACAAGGCTGACCTTCATCATGAGCTGCAGGGGCCCAGGGGTTGGAGTGCAGCATTGCAGGCAAACTCTGCCCTCAGCCAGGAGTTCAATCCTGAGCGGCCCAAGATTGACCCTCCTTGTGCAAGTCTGTCAAAATGAGGATGCCGATTTTTGGGGTCCCTGCGCTGACTCTGGAGACCCCTTGGAGCTATGAAGCCTCAGTAAGCAGCCTATGGGCTCGAGGGGCGTTGCTAAGTGCTCTCACCTTGGTTACAGAAGTGACCACAAGGAAATGAAAGAGAGAAAAGTAGGAGGAGAACGGCATCTCTTGCACTTACTCCATGATGACAGGGTCCTGACTCTTTCAAATTTGGGGCATTCTGTACCAGTGATGTTGAACCTTTTTTTGGCTCGGGGGCTAAAAGAGTGCGAAAGCGTGCCCTAGTATGCACTCGAGTGCCCACAGCCAGAATGCGATGTCCTCCCCCACCCCCAGACCCCACGGAAGCCTCTGGATGTCCCGTAGGCCCCCTGGGCCATTTTGTGCCATCTTCAGGGTTCAGGAAGGCCTCCCAATGCCTGGGCAGAGCAAAAAGCGGCCCAATTGGCCCACCTGGAGTTCGTTTCTGACATTCCGGTGGGCCTGTTGGGCTGGTCTTCACCATCCGCGGGGTTCAGGAGCCGTTCCCGAAGCCTGGGCAGAGCGCAAACGGCCGAGAACCAGCTGAAAATCTGGCACCTGCCTGCTGGAGTTGCCCGAGGGCAACACCCCACCCGCCCTCAGACACGGCCCGGCACGTGGCCTGCAGGTTTGCCCTCACTGTTCCATACAATATATCGGTGGAATTGGAAAAACATCAGGTTTTATTAGGGAATTTTCAGAAGTCTCCATTCATGTTCATTTGCGGATTTCGAAAAGCACAAAAAGATATACGGGTCCAAAGATGGGCTGCAAGAACGGTGGAAGGTCTTAAGCATAAAACGTATCAGGAAAGACTTCATGAACTCAATCTGTAGAGTCTGGAGGACAGAAGGAAAAGGGGGAGACACAGTTGAAACATTTAAATATGTCAAAGGGTTAAATAAGGTTCAGGAGGGAAGTGTTTTTAATAGGAAAGTGAACCCAAGAACAAGGGGACATGAAGTTAGTTGGGGGAAAGATCAAAAGCAACATGAGAAAATATTATTGTACTGAAAGAGTAGTAGATCCTTGGAACAAACTTCCAGCAGACGTGGTAGATAAATCCACAGTAACTGAATTTAAACATGCCTGGGATAAACATAGATCCATCCTAAGATAAAATACAGAAAATAATATAAGGGCAGACTAGATGGACCATGGGGTCTTTTTCTGCCATCAGTCTTCTGTATTTCTATGTTTCTATACAGATGGTCAGGGACTTATGGCCATTTGCTTAACGACCCTTCAGAATAACGATGGCCTCAGAAAGGAGGCTCCATTTCCTATAAAGCCCTTCAGACTGTTGCAGAATGGTGCGCGCACACGCACACACACACACACACACTCTCTCTCTCTCTCAGGATTGCAGCCTGGAGGGTTGGTCCCCTGTTTGTTCTGAGGAGCAGCTCCCAAGTGGCCCAGGAAGGATCCTGTGAGGGACCCTGAAGCCAGCAGGGACCCCCCCCCCTTTGAGCTGCCCCCCCTGTCCCTCCCCTAGGGACTGAGGAAGGATTTCAGCCCCCTCCCTGCAGCCGGGATTCCAGCTGTGGGGGGCAGAGAGCTGGAAACCTTTGGCAGCCCCCCCCCCCCCGAGAGAGGAGTCAGACCCCAAGCTGCGTTTTCAGCCCCAGAACGGACAGGCAGAGCACCGGGGGGGGGGCAGGCAGGGGGAGGGGCAGCGCAGGTCGGATGGGTCTCCCCATTGGACTGGATTCCAGGGAAGGTTTTCTGCTCCCAGGTAAGGAGTGGGGGGGAGGGGGGCGCTGAGGGAGGGGGGCTGCCTGCTGAGAATCCCTCCTGCCAAAAGTCCACGCAGTGTCTTCAGCCCCGAGTTCCTCCTCACCTGGGACTTTGCTTAGCAACTCATCTAGTAACAGCTGCAACAGCTGGAAGGGCAGGACCGCAGTTTTATTTTATTTTTATTTGTTTTGTCTGGTACGTGTTGGTGGCATACAAAGATACAATAATATTCATATACATGATATAGTAAAAAGGGGGGGAAGGGTACGGAAGGCCCAGCGGAGCCCCCCCTGTTGAGCGAAGCTGCCCTGAGATGCCTTGATGGGCAGGAGCTCCCCTGAGGTCCCGGTCTTCATCGGGGGGGGGGTGCTATCTGTGCCTAGTTAACCTGATGCGCCAGAGGTCTGGGTGCCATAACATAACATAACATAAGTAGAAGGTAGTAATAGAAAGGATAATAAGACAGTAGGACAGGGACATTAGGCACATAAGTGCACTTATGCATGGCCCTTACAGACCTCTTACAAAAGGGGAGAGGTCATTTATCCTAAATAAATGATCAAGAAGAATCTGATTATTATAGAATTTGGGAAAGGATTTATGTATGGTTAAACAGAAAGAATGGTAAATGATTGGAATAAAAGTAATACGTATATGAATTGATCTCTTTAAGAAAAGTTTAAAGATGAGATTTCTTTTCTCTGTATTGATCTTAGAAATTTTAGTGTTTTTCTTTTTTGTATTAGACGTCTATTTCGAGCGGGGCAATTGTAGCCCCTATATATGTTAAATGTATGTTTGTCTTGTTTGTCTTTTATGAAAATTAATAAAAAAATATTTAAAAAAGAAAAGAAAAGGGGAGAGGTCAATTGTAGATAATGTAAGGTTGAAGATTTTGGGGTTGGGGGAAGCAACCACAGAGTCAGCTAATGAGTTCAAGGTGTTGACCACTCTATTGCTGTAATCGTATTTTCTGCAGTCAAGTTTGGAGCGATTTACATTCAGTTTGTATCTATTGCGTGCTCTTGTGTTGTTGTTGTTAAAGGTGAAGTAGTCACTGACGGAGTACATTATGATGCATGATTTTATGAACAACAGTTAAATCAGTTCAGAGATGACGTAGTTGTAAATTTTCTAGATTTAGTATTTGAAGTCTGGAGGAGTAGGGTCATTTGTTATGTGAGGAGGAGTGAAGGACTCTTCTTGTGAATTATTTCTGGACTCCTTCCATAGTATTAATCTCTGGTATGCAGTGGTATTAATCTCTGGTATGCAGTGGTATTAATCTCTGGTATGCAGTGAACTATATTCTAGAATAGGTCTGACGAATGTTTTGTATGCTCTGGTTAATAAATCAGTGTTTCTAGAGAAGAAGCTATGTAAGATTAGGTTTACCATTCTTAATGCTTTCTTGGCCATGCTGTTGCAGGGGGCTCTAGCACCGAGGTCATTGGAAACGGGGACTCCAAGGTCTTTGACTGAGTGAGGGTCCGCTGCTAGTTCAGTTTTACCAAGTATGTATTTAGTATTCGGATTCTTTTTACCAATATGTAGGACGGAGCATTTGTTGCCAGTTGTTAGACCATTCAGCTTTTTTCTCTCTGCCCGGACTAGAGCACCTCCGAGGCCCCGTGACGCCGAGGGAGAGCCCGGCGCCCGCGCCCCATGACGTCAGAAGCCGCGGGAGGGGGTTCCCCCCAAGTTCGAGTGATGCCCGCGCGAGCCAGTGAGCGGCCGCGAGAGAGGCGGGCCGAGAGGAAGACGGGCCGAGCGAGCGAGAGCCTTCCTGGGGTGGCGTCATCTCTGCCGTGTTGGAAGGGGCGGCGCAGCGGGGTCGGAGCGGGACGGGAGCGAGCGGCGGCGGGGACTCTTTGCCGGCTTCCCTTGGACGGATCCCGCCCGGGCTCAGTCCCCCCTCGGATCCCGCTATGGCCGAGCAGGACCTGCTGGACTTCCTGCTGCGGGAGGAGCTGTTCCTGGGCCCCGAGCCGGAGCCCGAGCCGGAGGCGGGGGGCTTCCCGCAGGTGAGCGGCGGGCCAGGCAGAGGCGGGCGGGCGGCGCCCTCGGCTGGCCCCGGTTGCTCCTGCCGCCTCTCCTTCCCTCTCGCCCCGCAGGTCCCGGGCGGGCCGGACGACGAGCTGGAGGAGCTGCTGCGGTGCCTCTGGAGCCCCTTCGGGGAGGAGTCGGACAGCTCCGCCGAGCCCTCCGGCCAGAGCAGCCTCGCCGAGGACCGGAGCCCGTCGCCCGCCGGCAGCCTGCCTGGCACGGGCCGTGTGGCGTGGGAGCACAACTACTCGCTGCACCTGCCTGGCCCCGCGCCACCCCTCCAGCCTTCCTGGGGGGCGGCGGAGGACGACGTGGCCATCGATCTGGGTGAGCGGGGCTGGCTGGGCCGGGCGACGGGTCCGGGGGCTGCCGGGGGCCTTGTGCGTGGCGCCGAGGAGGGAGGAATGGCTGGGAGGGAAACGGCACCTGAGCGCAAGGCAGGCACCCGCCAGGCACCGCGGTTTCTCCTGCTCTAGTGGGGGCGGGGGGGGGGGCGCTCGCCCACTTGCCAAACTCTCACTTCAATAAGGCATTTGACAAAATAGGCCGCCTGCCTGGTAAGAGGGAACAATGTGGGAGAGGCCGCACCGCCCGCAGGTGGATTGGTAACTGGCTCAGGAGGGAAGTGGGCAGCTCCGGCTCAGCAGCTCCAGGACTTCGCAGAATTTTCCATCCAGAGGGAGATAGGAGGGAAATTCATCAAATTTAGTTTAGTTTAGTTTAGTTTATTTAGATTTGTAGGCCGCCCCTCTCCGAAGACTCGGGGTGGCTAACAACAATAAAAAACAATGTAACAAATCTAATATTAAAAAGTAATCTAAAAACCCCCAATTTAAGAGACCAATCATACCAACAAGCACACCATGCATAGATTCTATAAGCCTAGGGGGAAGGGAGAAAAAATATATATTTGCAGATGACACCAAGGGGGGAGGGGGATTGCTGCCTGGTGGTTCTCAACCCACCTAATGCCCCGACCTTTAAATA
The DNA here is from genome assembly GCF_031021105.1 of Erythrolamprus reginae. NCBI lineage: Eukaryota > Metazoa > Chordata > Lepidosauria > Squamata > Dipsadidae > Erythrolamprus > Erythrolamprus reginae. The sequence goes on along the minus strand of NC_091951.1, from coordinate 355,124,091 downwards.
CAGTTCCTCATGTTGTGGTGACCCCCAGCCATAAAATAATAAAATTATTAGGGAACTCGGGGGGCCAGGTCTGCTTTGCGTGAACACATGCGCAGCACCAAAAAATAATTTTAATTTTTTAAAAAAACAGTTGAAAACAAGATGTCGATGCATGCGCAGTGCTAGAAATTCAGCTTCTGCGCATGCTCAGAAGTCCTCATGGTACAGTCTCTCCACCCCCCCCAGTCGCCTATTTGCATGTGGGGGGACTCGCCTGGAGACCGGCGGAGTCTCGGTTCCTCAGACCTTCGGAAACATGTGTTCATGTGACCCCCAAAGCGGGTCAGAGAGATCCAGTGCCCGGATACTGAATGGGGGGACGGGGACTTGCCGTGAGGGGCCCCAGGGTGTCTGGGGAGCCACCGCTTAAGTGGGAGCCAGGCTCAACAGCTGAGCCCGTCCTGCGCTGCGTCAACAGGGGGATCCGGTCCAGATGGTGTGAAGTGTCAGGCTTCCTGTGACTCTGTGTCCCAGCCAGCTTCCCCCCCCAACAACCCCCTTGGATGAACGACCCCCACTGGCTGGGAACCACCGGAGCCCCTCCCCCTCAGGAGCTGGCTGGAGCCCCCACTAGCCAGACCTGCTCTGGCTGGCTTGGTGTCTTGAGTGGACCTGGCCTGGCCACAGAGGAGGTCAGCACGGGGGGGGGGGGGAAGAGGGGGTATGTGTGGCTGCTTCACCGCGCTGCCCGTTCCACCGTTTTCTTCCCTCTTCCAGAGATGTGGGCAGGTGTGGAGAGTGGCGATGGCCTCGGCCTTCCCCCTGCGGCACGCGTGGAAGAGCCCCTGGTGGGGGCAGGAGGAGGAGGGGCCTTGCAGGTAAGCAGCCTGGACAGACCGCCCATCTGGGGCCCCCCAGCTGCCATTGCCCCCCGGGCCCTGACCGTCCACCTGCTTTTTTGCTTTCCCAGCTGGACTTCCCCCTGCTGGTCCTGACGGACGAGGAGAAGCAGCTCCTGGAGAAGGAGGGCATCGCCATCCCCTCCCACCTGCCCCTGACCAAGGTGGGCCCTCCTCACCTGGTCAGCAGGGCAGCCACGGGGGTGGGGGAGGGGGAGGCCCTGTCGTTCTTCAGTCCAGGAGGGGAAGCCGGATGGGGCAGCCCACACCTGGCACCTCCTGGGCCGTGGAGGAGGGGCAACGGATGGGCCCAGGGCTGGGGAAAGCCTGGGAAGGCATGGGGGGGGGCTGGCTGACCCACCCCGACCCCATGTGTGCTGCCAGGCCGAGGAGCGGGTCCTGAAGCGAGTCCGGAGGAAGATCCGCAACAAGCAGTCGGCCCAGGACAGCCGGAGGCGGAAAAAGGTCTACATGGACAACCTGGAGAGCAGGTGGGGAGGGGGCGTGGGGGAGGGGGCGTGGGGGAGGGGGCGTGGGGGAGGGGGCGTGGGGGAGGGGGCGTGGGGGAGGGGGCGTGGGGGAGGGGGCCTGGAATCACACACACACACACACACCCCGCATAGGAGACAGCAGGGCCTTCCTCCGTCCCCCCCCTCTCTCTGGGCCTTCTCCCTGACCCGTCCTGCTCTCTGCAGGGTGTTGGCCTGCACGGCCCAGAACACTGACCTCCAGAAGAAGGGAGGGGAGGGGGCGTGGGGGAGGGGGTCTGGAATCACACACACACACCCCGCATAGGAGACAGCAGGGCCTTCCTCCCATTCCTCCGTCCCCCCCCCCTCTCTGGGCCTTCTCCCTGACCCGTCCTGCTCTCTGCAGGGTGTTGGCCTGCATGGCCTAGAACAGTGACCTCCAGAAGAAGGGAGGGGAGGGGGCGTGGGGGAGGGGGTCTGGAATCACACACACACACACCCCGCATAGGAGACAGCAGGGCCTTCCTCCTGTTCCTCCGTCCCCCCCCCTCTCTCTGGGCCTTCTCCCTGACCCGTCCTGCTCTCTGCAGGGTGTTGGCCTGCACGGCCCAGAACACTGACCTCCAGAAGAAGGTGCAGCTGCTGCAGAAGCAGAACACGTGAGTGTGGGAGGGGAAGGGGCGGCTGGGGGGGGGGCTGCTGCTCCCCTCTGGAGACTCCTGCAGGCCAGGTGGGGGAGGGGCCGTGGCAGCCGCAGGGCTTGATTTGCCCGCAGGTGGACCGAGTCCAGGGCAGCGGGGTGGGTGGGTCCCGGACACGGCCCCAGGAAGACCCGGCCTCGCTCTCTGGCAGGTCCCTCCTGGAGCAGCTGCGCCAGCTCCAGGCGCTCGTCCAGCACTCCTCCACCCAGACGGCCGCGGCCAGTACCTGCGTCCTGGTGAGTGTCTGTGGCTGCGGCCCTCCCTCCCCTGGGCTCCTCCCCCGGGACAGCAATGGGAGGGGCAAGGCCCCCCCACACGCTTGACGGCCTCCGGTGCCTCCTTTTTCTGCCCAGGTGCTGCTCTTCTCCTTCTGCCTGGTCCTCCTGCCCAGCCTCCACCCTCTGGGCGGCCAGAAGCAGCCGGTGGGGCAGCATGGAGGTGAGTCTCTAGGGCTGGGTTGGCCCTGCAACCACAACCACACACACACACACGGAAGGCCTTTTGCTTCTGGCCTCGGCTCCTGCAGTGACTGAGCCTGGGGCTGTGACCCCCGTGGCCTTTGGCCCTGCTGGCTGCCCAGGGGGCTTCAGTCGGTTGGAGCACCTCAGCACCCGAGGGGTGGAAGAGAAAGCGATTCCTTCCCTGGCCATGAAGAGCGGGGCCCCGGTGCAAGTGGCCCCTTGGCCACATGGTATTTTTAGGGGCTTGGTGGGATCCCCAAGAGGCAGAGGGCTGGTTTGGGGGCTCTTCCGATAGCTTCTTCCAAAGGAAGGGAAAGGGGGCAACAGGAGATGCCATGCTACTAAAAAGCACAAAGTTTGGGGGGGGAGGAAGGGGCAGGCAAAGGAAGCCCCCAGGGACCCCGAGGGGTGGGGGGCAACCCTTCTCCCCTGCAGTGCTGTAACTGCCCACTTTTCCTCCTTGCAGTGTTGTCCCGGAAGCTGCGTGAGTTGCCAAGTGGGGCTTCCCAGTCGTTGCCTGTTGCCCCCAAGCCAGCAGAAGCCACAATGGCCCCCTCCCATCCTGGCTCCCCAAGGCTGCCTTCCTCAGAGGGGGCTGTGTCCCCCAAAGCCTTTGGGGTTGCAGGGAACCACAACGGGTCTCTGGGAGGCCCACGGAGCGCCCTGGACACTGCGCCCCCCCTCTCGGCCAGCAACGGTAGCTCCTCCTCGGACTCCCCTTCTCTTCCGGCCGTGGAGGGGCTCCCGCTGGCCCCCAAGGAACCCCCCACTCCCCCAGGAAAGGAGAGGGCTCTCCCGCCTGCCTCTCTCGACCAGCAGCCAGACTGGGCAGACGGTGCCGCCAGCGTTATCCTGCAGCCCCATCGCTCCGATGAGATGTGAGGACTGAGGCTCTGGCCGCTTTGCCGGCAATGGGTCGATAGCGAGAGCTGGGAAGGGGGCTCTGGCTGGGGGGCAGGAGAGGCGGCAAGGGAGGCTTTACCCTGGCAGGGCTCCTCCGACTGGGCCTCCCTTCACCGGCCCTCCCTGGCTCAGAAGGAGGGCCGCAGTGAGATGCTGCCCGGACCCTTGGCCCCCATCCTCGCCGTCTGCCCTGCCTCCCCCCACCCCAGCTAGCGTGCGGCAAGGGTGGGGCTTGGCCCACCACAGAGTGGGAGGCTGTGCGGAAGAGGGAGGGCGTCAGAAGGTTTGCTCTGGCCCATCTTGTGCAGGGCAACTAATAAATGGCCCAGGAGCCCCTCCCTCTGGCCTGGCCCGTGTGTCTTGGAGAGGAAGCCCGACCCCTCCTTTCCTGGGGTGGGGGGATTATGGCCTCCTTGTCCATCCTCAGCCACCTCCCTCGGGTGTCCCCATGGCCACTAGGACTGTCCCCAGCCCTGTGGGTGGTCTTCGTCCCTCTCCCGGCCTTCCGGGTCACATGGACAGCCCCCTGGCCACCTTCCATGGGGCCCCATGCTCCTGGCGACAGCCCCTTGCAGCCCAGGGCCAAAGGGCTCTTGCCTGGGCTGCCCACTGGGCTGGCTTGTGCTCAGGCTGCAGCCAGCGGGGCTTCCCTGGGCTCTTCGGGCTTGGCTGGCCGCTGGGGAGGGGAGCACACGAGAGGAATAAGTGGGCCTGTGAAGGGAGGGCCGGACTGACAGGGCACCAAGGCTGACACGCAAAAGCCCCCCCCCCCCCCCCCCGTGTGACCCGGCTTTGACTTCTGTGGGAACGCAAAGGGTCAGCATTTGGTTCCTGGCATCCTCTCGATCCGTAACAGACAAAGGGCCCCTGGGGGAAGCTGCCCCACGTCCACCACTGGCGGGCGGCCTTACTTGGAGAGCCCGAGTGGTCCCTGTCCTCAGACCAGAGGAGTGGGGGATGCAGAAAGCCTAACAACCTGGGTGGGTCTGGCCCTGCCTGGGAAGGCCGAAGCGGGGAGCAGCCTGGAGGGGGCTTGGGGGATGTCCTCACACGGGGCAAAAGGCCAGGCATTCATTCAGGGGAGGGGGCAGAAATTATGATACAAGATGGCCATCTTCCTGGCTTGGAACGGCTGGGCCAGAGAACGCGGGCAGCCTTGGCCAGAGCCCGAGAGGGCAAAGCCCAGGTACACAACGGGCTCCCCAGCCGCTTCGGGTGAAGCCTGATGTCCACCCCCGCCCCACCCCTGCCCCCAAACCCGGCCACGGGGCACCCAAGCAGCCCTCGCTTTCCCTGGGGTGGAGCTGTCCGCCTGGGTGCCACCCATCTTTTAAGCAGGAGAGGGGGGGGCAGCTGCCAGACCCTTCAACAAGCCACCAGCAGCACTCCCCCCCCCCACTGACTCCGACCGGCTTCAAGGTGATGCAACCCCCCCTCCCTCCCCCCCTGCTCCCACGACTGGGGCTGCCCCCCCCCCCCCGTCCCACACAGGCCTGAAAGCAGCTATAAGGAGCTCAGCTGGCTTTACCCCCCCCCCGGCACAATCACCTTTCCTAAATGAAGAGGGTCCTGCGATGCTCCTGGAGGAGAAGGTGCGCGAAGTGGTGCCAGGACATAGATCCATCCTAAGATAAAATACAGAAAGTGTCTAAGGGCAGACGAGATGGGTCATGAGGTCTTTTCCTGCCATCAGTCTTCTATGTTTCTATGTTTCTAAGACCCCCTCCTCCTCCTTTGAGGAGAACCGTCACTTGGACCCACCCAATGCCATAGATTCCCGGGGGGGGGGGCTGGTCTAACTTGCAGGAGCCTCTGCTCAAACTGCCCACGCAGCCTGTCCACTTTGTTGGGTCCAACAGAATCAAAGTGGGGCCCTGGACACCCCCGACAGATCTGCCCCTCGCTTGGGATCCAACTGAGCCATTTTATCTGGCAGTTCATTGAAGACTCCTCCGCTTGACCCTGCAGATGAAACTCTGCCCCCCCAGGAAACGCCAGGTCACCTCTGCAGAGGCAGCGAGAGCAAGAGATACCGGCCCTTTGCTGCTCTCCCTGTGGCCAGGCAAACTCTCCTGACCCCCTGGACACAGGCCCCGCCGTCCACGGAATATCAGCTTCCCTCACTTTCCCCCAAGCCGCCTCCTCACGGATGCACACGTATGTGCCATGCGGTGACATCCTCTGGGGTGCAGGTGTGTTCTTTGCCTGGGCTTCCTTGAACCTGGTCAGGCCCCTGGCAACTTAAAGCAAATGGGATTATGTGGAGCCATAAATGCAGGTTAACCAGAATTCATTCTAGCAGGATCTGTTTCATTGATTAAAACCTTCCAATTTAAAGCTGTGGAAGTGAAGTCATTGACTTAACCCTGCAAGGATTGAGGAGGAGAGAGGCTGGCTCTCCCCTCGGGCAGGGGGGCAGGTCAGGAAAAGGGCAAACCAGAGCCAGCCTGCCTGCCCCTCCCCCAATGAGAGGTTCACGACCTTGTTCAAAGCTGGCCAGATGTGGGGTGAGAAAGGGAAGGGGACAGGCAGAAGAGCTCTGCCTGATGGGGACTGGACAGCTACCTACTCCAGGGGGAGGGGGGAGGTGTTGGCTAATGGGGGAGGAAGGCACCAGTGACCCTATGCATCCCAAGCCTCCCCTGGTCCCCTCCCAGAAGAGCAGCTGTGCTTCCCTCTGAGTTTACGAGTGGTTGTGTTTGGTGAGACTTCAGAACAGTCCAGTCTCCAACCTTCCCTTTATGGGGAAGGTGGTTGAGAAGGTGGTGGTGCTCCAACTCCAGAGGTCCTTGGAAGAAGCTGATTATCTAGATCCTCAGCAGTCTGGATTCAGGCCCGGCTACACCACGGAAACTGCTTTGGTCACGTTGATGGATGATCTCTGGTGGGCCCGGGACAGGGGCTTGTCCTCTGTCCTGGTGCTTCTTGACCTCTCAGCGGCTTTCGATACCATCGACTATGGTATCCTTCTGCGCCAGCTGGAGGGGTTGGGAGTGGGAGGCACTGTTCTTCAATGGTTCTCCTCCTACCTCCTACCGGTCAGTCGCAGTCGGTGTTAGTGGGGGGTCAGAGGTCGACCTCTAGGTCTCTCCCTTGTGGGGTGCCTCAGGGGTCGGTCCTCTCCCCCCTGCTATTTAATATCTACATGAAACCGCTAGGTGAGATCACCCAAGGGCATGGGGTGAGTTATCATCAATACGCAGATGATACCCAGCTTTACATCTCCACCCCTTGTCCAGTCAACTAAGCAGTGGAAGTGATGTGCCGGTGCCTGGAGGCTGTTGGGGCCTGGATGGGTGTCAACAAACTCAAACTCAACCCAGACAAGACGGAGTGGCTGTGGGTCTTGCCTCCCAAGGACAATTCCATCTGTCCGTCCATTACCCTGGGGGGGAACTATTGACCCCCTCAGAGAGGGTTCGCAACTTGGGCGTCCTCCTCGATCCACAGCTCACATTGGAACATCTTCTTTCAGCTGTGGCAAGGAGGGCATTTGCCCAGGTTCGCCTGGTGCACCAGTTGCGGCCCTATTTGGACAGGGAGACACTGCTCACATTCACTCATGCCCTCATCACCTCGAGGTTCAATTACTGCAACGCTCTCTACATGGGGCTACCTTTGAAAAGTGTTCGGAAACTTCAGATCGTGCAGAATGCGGCCGCGAGAGCCATCGTGGGGCTCCCTAGATTCGCCCATGTTTCTGCAACACTCCGTGGCCTGCACTGGCTGCCGATCGGTTTCTGGTCACAATTCAAAGTGTTGGTAATGACCTTTAAAGCCCTACATGGCATTGGGCCAGAATACATCCGGAATCGCCTTCTACCGCATGAATCCCAGCGGCCTATATGGTCCCACAGAGTTGGCCTTCTCTGGATCCCGTCGACCAAACAATGTTCGGTGGGCCCCAGGGGAAGAGCCTTCTCTGTAGCGGCCCTGGCCCTCTGGAATCAACTCCCCCCAGAGATTAGAACGGCCCCCACCCTCCTTGTCTTTCGCAAATTACTCAAGACCCACCTTTATCGCCAAGCATGGGGGAGTTAAGATATTCTTTTCCCCCAGGCCCTTACAAGTTATGCATGGTATATTTGTGTGTATGTTTGGTTTTACTATAAGGGTTTTTAGTGACTGTTTTAACAAAAAAAATAAGTAAAAATAAGCCTGAGCTCCTGATAAAAGCAGTCTTCTACTGAGAAATAGTCTTTCGCTCCCAAAAAGTTAAATAAATCTGAAGTCTTCCTGTATAGGTATCTTAGCAGCCTTCTGACCAATTGCTCCCCAAAAACTGTTAAGGAAAAAATTAAGCTGAACTCCCTTAAACTTTGCAGTCTCCCGTACAAATTAGTATTTGGCTCCCTCTTGTGGTCAGTGTTGAAATGACGCTCATGAATTACAAATCAGGGCAAATCATGTCCACCAATCGTATCACGTCTTAGTCTAAAACTTTCTAAAAGGTTGTAAGACAGAGAAAGAATAAAAAGAACCATTAAAGGGAGAAAAAGAAAAACCACAAAGAAGGATTCCATTCAACTCACAAGAAGGACAAAAAGGGTCTCTCCTCTTTCTCCTCCTTCTGCAGACACACCGCGTCGCCCTTCACCAGCCTCCCTCCCCTCCTCCCCCTCCTCCTGCCTTAAGTCAAGCGTGGGGGGGCACAGAAGGGGAGAAAGACCCTTCGGCTCCTCAGCCGAGCTGAATGGTTGACCGGCAGAATCGCCTGGCTGATGAATTGCACCACTGGGGCACACACGCACGCACGCACACACACACACCCAAGAGCCTCTTCGTGCAGAGTCTTGCAATGTTGCATGAAGAGTTTTGCAGTGGTCGAAATGGGAAGCGAGGGACCGCGGGGGGCGGCGGTGGAGGGGGGGGGTAGGCAGCGCCTCCCAGTCCAGGACAGAACGGAAGAGAAGGCGGATCTGGGCGAAGCTCCTCCCACCCACGGCTGCCACCGCTTCCCCCTGGCAGGAGTCCCCCCCCCATTGAACACCAGCCTTGTGGAGGAGTGCTTTTAAGGACAAGATCCTCCAGATTCAGGGGAGACCCAAACGCCCAGAGCTCCGGTTGAGTCCCTGCCGATCCCCCTGCCCGACTCCCTGGAGCGACGCCCCCTGTGGGATCCTAGGTCAGAGAAGATGTCCAGCCAAAACCGGCAAAGAGACCCCAGGGGGGGGGCAAGCTATTCTCCAAGGCAGTGTTTCCCAACCTTTTTTGAGCTGCGGCACATTATTCACATTTACAAAATCCTGGGGAACATTGGGGGGGGGGGCTAAAAAAAGTCCCGCTCGACTCACACCAGGACGGGTCTGGAACGCGTCACGCTGCTGCCCCATGGATCGGCTGCAGGTTCCCCCCAGTCCTCCAGGGCAACAGCTGTGCCAAATGGGCCGTAGAGACAGGAGGGGCCAAATCAGCAAAGCACAAGAGTCGCCCCCACTTCAGGCCCCCCCCCCCCCAGGGCCTGTCGTTTGCATGTGGAAAGCCCCCTGCCCCCAGGACCAAGCCAAGGACAACATAAGGGGGGAAGTACCCGAAAAGGACCCTTTCAGCCCAGAGTCGGCTTTGAGCCCACCCTCCCTCCAGGTGGGGGTCCTGCCCAGAAGCCTCCAGGCTGGCACCCTGGGAGCTTCCGAAAGAGCAGGGAGGCCGAGGTTGCTCAGGAAAAGATTTTATTAAAGAAGAGGGGCTGATGGGAGGGGGAGGAAGGCAGGAAGCGTAGACGCCTGGCTCTCTTCACCCGCTCACTTGATGCGGTAGAAAGTGTCGGTGCCAACCCTGCAATGAAGCGGGAAGGAGGAAAATGTCAAAATTCACGAAGGAAAATTCACGATTGCTGCCCCTCCCCCCAGACTGAGCATCTCCCCCCCCCCCCATTCCCTCCGTCCACCCACTCAGGTGACAGTGAAAAGGAGGGGGAGAGGAAATGCTTCTTGGGGGGCAGCCAGGGCTGGGCGGACCCTCAGCCACACATTGAAGGCCAAATCTGACAGGGGGGGGCACAGACCCAAAGGAGGCCGGGCCGGGTCTCTGCTGCCTTCGGAGGGCCTCCCTGGAAGAGGGTCCCCAGGGTCCCGAGAAGGTGGGCCCTTTGGGTGAAGCGCCACAGGCCTTGTGCTTGGGGGGAGGCACCCGGGTCGCCTCTGTGCCCCCCATACAAACATAGGGGCTGTGCTGGCTACCTCTCTCCAATTGGAGGATTGCAATTCATGGCCACCCAAACCAACTTCAACGGCTTCTCACTAAAGCACCTTACAAGCTTTGCTGAGTTTCTTTGTGGGAGGAGTGGCAGATATCGGGGGGGGGGGGCTTTCTAGTAATGGCAGCCTACAGCCCCCCTCCCGGAGCTGCTCAGTCCCGCCGGGTGCTGACAGGAGCCTGAGGCCCAAACGGTTGCTGCCTCTTGGGAAGGGGGAAGGGGAGGGAGAGGGAGGCCCTCCCAGGTAGCGCGCAGAGCAGTTCGGCCCCGGCTGTTCCTTACCTGGTGGCCGCCCAGTCCTCGGCCACGGATCCCACCTCCTCACGCAGCAGCCAGGTGGTCTTCAGGTGTTCAACTCCGTCAGCGTCCAGGAAGCACTGGCCCACGAAGACGGTCGTGGACTCTGCGGGGGGAGGAAGCACCCGGAGACCCCCCATCAGCAGCAGGAAACCCGGTTACAGCACTCGCGGGGGGGGCTGCATGTTCCACAGGTCAACGTAATCCACGATGAAGACCAACGAGATAATTAAGATGATAGACCAACATCATCAAAGTTTGAGCGCCGTCCTGGTCCTAACGTTCCCTTTTATTCATATCCACTTCATGGATTCACAGTTACGTTTACACTTATATCGGTTTAACTCTTGCTTGAATAAACGGACAAACAAACCCGCCCGGGTGATCTGCTCCACGCCGGTGGTGGCACCCGGAGTCTTTGGGGGGCTCCAGCCAAAGGGGGGGGCGGGGCGGGGGAGAGACGGCGACATTCAGTGAAAGGAATCTGCAAGGGGCCGATCCAAGGGAGGGGAGATCCACCAGTTTCCCTCCCCCACCCCTTCTATCTGCTTCCGTCGCAAAGAGCGGGCGGCTGTACCAGTGAAACTCCAGTTGACCGTGAAGCCGAAGGTGGGCTGGGCGCGCCTGGCCACCGGGTGCTGGACGCCCTGCAGAGGGGACGGCCGGATGACGGCGTCGGTGGTAGTCATGGCGGTCATGTAGGAGCCGCTGAAGACCCCGGAATTCCCGCTGTCGGAGATGACCATCTTGGAGCCCTGGTCGCTCACCCACCTGCCACTCAGGACGCACTGGAGGGGGGAGGGGGGAGGGGAGGGAAGCGGGTCAGGGTTGCGGCCGAGCCAGGCGGCCCAACGGGGGGAGAGGCTGGCAGCGCTGGCCTCATTTTCTCCGGGGATTTGAACCCCCGGCGCGCGGCCACGTATCCGATCCCCCCTCGGGCTGCCCACGCCGGGACGGTGGGGGGGGGGGCAGATGCGGCCCATCCCAAAGTCCCGCCTGTCGAGGCGCCCAGCATGAGACCCCGCGGGCGGATCGCTCTGCCCTCGGCCCAGCGAGCGGGAGCAGCAGCGCCGCCCGACCTCCCGTCGAGGGCTCCGAGGCTCTGGCGCTGAGCGGGACGGGTCCTGGGGCGGCCACCAACCCCGGGGCAGCGGCGCCCCCTGCGCAGAGCACGGGAGCGGGCGGGGGCTTTGCACGGGGAAGGCCGGGACCCTCCGACCGCCACCCCGCATCCTACCTTCGCCGCGGCGAAGCGCTCCGAGTTCCGGGCTTCGGCAGAGGTGCCGGAGGAGCCGAGCAGGAAAGCCAGGAGGAGCCCCAGAAGCGCCCCGGTGCCTGTCGCCATGCTGCTCTCCGGGAATCCAAACTGGCCAGCCGCAGGCGGGACGCCTCCTTATAAAGCCCCGCTTGGGCCACTACACGCCCCGTGGAGCTGCCGCCCGCCTCCCCCCCCACCCCTGGCGGCAGGGAGGGGCCGGGTCTCCGCCCGAGGGGACGGACCGAGGCTTCTGGGGACAGGCTGGCCGTGACTTCGGCCTGTGAGGGCGGCGGGGCGGGGGCAGGCCACGGAGGCCATCCCAGGGGTCCCCGTGCTTTTCTTGGTCTGCTGCCCTGAAAAGGCGTCTCCGTTTATGGCAAAAACTGCCGCTCTGCGGGGTGAAGGGTGGGGCCGCTTCATTCAGCGAGTAGCCCCAGGACCTGGAAGACCCTGCGGTGCCCAACCCTGCCTGGCCGGTCACCTCCAAATCCCTGGGGTGGGGGGAGGCGGCAGAGGTGTCTTTTCATGCAGCCAAGCAGCCACACGGGATAGCCCAGAGGAAGCGCTCGGGATCCAGAGGGATCCAGAGGGATCCAGAGGGATCCAGAGGGATCCAGAGGGATCCAGAGGGATCCAGAGGGATCTTGACAGCCTCGTGCACTGGGCCCAAGCAAATGGAATGAAATTCAGGGCAGAGAAAAGTCAAACCCTACACCCAGGTAAGCGTATAAACCTGGTGAAACCGCCCTCAATAGCAGCAGCTGCGAAAGGGACCTTGGAGTCTTGGTGGACAACTGACTAAATAGGAGCCAGCAGTGGGCAGCGGCAGCCAAAAAGGCCAACCCAATCCTCAGTTGCATCAACAGAGGGATACGATCTAGGATTAGGGAGGAGCTGACACCACTCTACAAGGCCTTAGTCAGACCACACTTAGGGTCCTGCATCCAGCTTTGGTCACCTGACTACAAAAGAGACCTTGAAACTCTGGAGAAAGTGCAGAAGAGAGAAGCCACCAGGACTGGTCAGAGGGTCGGAGGCAAAAGCACAGGAAGAGAGGTGGGAGGAACTGGGCCTGGATAGTCTGGCAAAGAGAAGGGCCAGGGGAGAGACATGATAAGGGTCACAATACTTGAGGGGTGGCCGCAGAGAGGAGGGAGGGGGTCAAGCTATTCTCCAAAGCACCAGAAAGCCTAACAAGGAACAAGGGATGAAAACTGACCTAGGAGAGATTCAACTCCCTGATGGTGAGAGCAATTAAGCAGGGGGACAGAAGTTGCCAGCGGAGGTTGTGGGAGCTCCAACACTTGGGACTTTCAAGGGGAGACTGGACTGACATTTGTCCGAAGTGGTGTAGGGATTCCAGCCTGAGTGGGGGTGGGGGTGGGATTTTGGATTAGATGACCTACAAGGTGAAAGAAAGAAAGAAAGAAAGAAAGAAAGAAAGAAAGAAAGAAAGAAAGAAAAGAGCCCCAGGAGGGCCTGGATGCTCTGCTGAGGGGCCATGAGCAAAAGGAGAATTAAGGCCATGACACCTTCTGCCCAGTTGGCCTTCTGCTCTTCCAGGCATGGGGTGTTTTGTCCCCCATGGTTTGGGGTGAGCCTATCTGGGTGACCTTCTTCTTATTCTTCTTATTATCAATTCCTCTCTTCCCACGAGGTCACCATGCAGACCAACCATCCTTGAGATCTGCTGAGCCAACAGCAACATTTGGGCTTTATTGGCCAGAGGTTCCCGGCTGAGACGCCTCCCTGTCGCCCCTCGGAGGGGGTGGGGGGGGATTTGGGCTCCGAAGGTTGAGCTCTTCCAAGGGCACTTTAAGCGCCTGCTGTGTCTTGGCAGCCGGGAGAGGCCTCAGAGAGGGGCTTCTCTTGAAGGCAGTTAGCATGGAGGTGGGGGGGGAGAGAATTCACCCCCACCTCCCCCCTGTTTATCTCCCTCCCCCCTTCAGATGCATAACAGGGCAGAAGTTTCCAAATAGAGAAGCAACCCAAGAGGTTCCACTGCAGGAGAAGCTTTGCAGCCGAGGGTTGACATGAAGGGTCCTTTGTGGACCCTTGCAGAGAGAACAGAATAGAATTTAGAACAGAATGGAGCGGAGCAGAGAAGAGAAGAGAATAGGAATTATTTATTGGCCAAGTGGAATTGGACTCACGAGGGATTTGCCTTTGGTGCAGATGCTCTCAGTGTACACGAAAGAAAAGATGCATTTGTCAAGAAGAGAAGAGTAGAAAACAGAAGAGAACAGAAGAGAATTCTTTTTTTAAAAAAATATACTTTATTTATAAATATAAAGAAAAAGGGAAATACGCGGGTAGGAAAGGATGAACAGAAAAAAAAGGAAAAGTAAAGAGGAAGATGTCCAGTCAACGAAGCAGTGGAAGTGATGTGCCGGTGCCTGGAGGCTGTTGGGGCCTGGATGGGTGTCAACAAACTCAAACTCAACCCAGACAAGACGGAGTGGCTGTGGGTCCTGCCTCCCAAGGACAATTCCAGCTGTCCGTCCATTACCCTGGGGGGAGAATCATTGACCCCCTCAGAGAGAGTTCGCAACTTGGCCGTCCTCCTCGATCCACGTTTGCCCAGGTTCGCCTGGTGCACCAGTTGCGGCCCTATTTGGACCGGGAGTCTCTACTCACAGTCACTCATGCCCTCATCACCTCAAGGCTCGACCACTGTAATGCTCTCTACATGGGGCTACCTTTGAAAAGTGTTCAGAAACTTCAGATCGTGCAGAATGCAGCTGCGAGAGCAATCATGGGCTTTCCCAAATATGCCCATGTTACTCCAACACTCCGCAGTCTGCATTGGTTGCCGATCATTTTCCGGTCACAATTCAAAGTGTTGGTTATGACCTATAAAGCCCTTCATGGCACCGGGCCACAATATCTCAGGGACCGCCTTCTGCCGCATGAATCCCAGTGACCAGTTAGGTCCCACAGAGTGGGTCTTCTCCGGGTCTCGTCAACCAAACAATGTCGCTTGGCGGGACCCAGAGGAAGAGCCTTCTCTGTGGCGGCCCCGACCCTCTGGAACCAACTCCCCCCAGAGATTAGAATTGCCCCCACCCTCCTTGCCTTTCGTAAGCTGCTTAAAACCCACCTCTGCTGCCAGGCATGGGGGAACTAAGATACACTTTCCCCTAGGCCTTCACAATTTTATGTATGGTATGTTTGTATGTATGTATAATTGGTTTTTATATAATGGGTTTTTAACTGTTTTTTTAGTATTGGATTTTGTTGTACTGTTTTACTGCTGTTGTTAGCCACCCCGAGTCTGCGGAGAGGGGTGGCATACAAATCAAATCAAATCAAATCAAATCGAATGAATGAATGAATGAATGAATGAATGAATGAATGAATAAATAAATAAATAAGATGGGGAAGGGGAATACACAATCAAGGGGTTTGGGTAAGTCAGCGGTCCCCAAACTACGGCCCATGGGCCGGATGCGGCCCGCTGAGGCTATTTACCCGGCCCGTGGCAGCATACAAGATTTTACCATCTATATGTACTAAGTTCCCGAATCTCCCCTCCACTCTGCTGGTGAGCGTCTGGCGGCGGCAAGGAAGAGGAAAGCCAGGGGGCAGGGAGGAAAGCACCCTATGGCAGAGCAGCAACAGTTCCTCTCCCTAAAGGCGAGAAAGAAATTGGCCAATTGCTTTCCTCCCCGCCCCCTGGCTTTCCACCGCCTCCTCCTCCAGAAGCCCTGCAAGAGCGTCTGGAGGGGGCAGTAAACAAGCCATCATGACCCCCCCGCGCACTAACTTGTTAATGGCCACGCCGTCGCGGATTGCAGGTAGGAGAGCTTCTACCCGGCCAGGCGACGGTGAGGCCCTTCCGATGCTTGACCGCCGCCCAGGCCCCGTGCTTGGAGCCGGGGGGCGACAGGCCTAGGTTACTTGGCCCCGGCGCGGCCGAAGCACGGGGCGGAATAGGGGGCGGCAGCTGCTTCAGGCCCGCCCCCGAGCTGAGCTTCCTTTGGCTTCCTTCGAGGCAAAGCTGCAGAGCTCACCTGCCGCCTCGAAGGAAGCCAAAGGAAGCTCAGCTCAACGAGGACCGGCTGTTGGTCCCTTGAAGCTGCCGCCGCTGCCGCCCACTGCAGAGATCCCTTTGCCTGAACGGAGGCGACGGCGGCAGGCTCAAGGGACCAAGAGTCGGTCTTTCTCGGGGCTGAATTGTTGCAGCCTCTGAGGCCGCCTCCGGACGAAGGGATCTCCTCGGTGGGTGGCCTTGGAGGCTGCAGAAACGCAGCTCCAAAAAGGACCGGCTGTTGGTCTCTTGAAGCTGCCGCCGCCGCCACCACCCACTGCGGAGATCCCTTCGCCCGAATGGAGGCGGCGGCGGCAGCTTTAAGGGACCAACAGCCGGTCCTTTTCAGCAGGGCCACCATCAGGAATTTTGGGGCCCCATACAGCCTAAGTGTCTGGGCCCCCCTGCCATTTTAAAACTATTTTAAGTCGCCAAGCCACTCCATCCCCCGAGGATCATTTCCCGCTTCACGCCAAGCGAGGCGGTCCCATAGGCCAGTGTTTCTCAACCTTGGCAACTTGAAGATATCTGGACTTCAACTCCCAGAATTCCCCAGCCAGCAAACGCGAGGAGCTGGAAAGGACGAGGGGAGAGAAAAAGCAGGGTACCAGCAGTCAGGCGGGTGTCTTGAGGGGGCACTCCCATCTGGAAGGAAGGGAAGAAAGGCGAGGGCGAGCTATGAAGGAAGGAGGGAGGGAGGGAGGAAGGGAGGGAGGGAGGGAGGGAGGAAGGGAGGGAGGGAGGAATGGTAAAAGGGGCGATCAAGAGAGGAATGGGTGAATGAATGGACGGAGGGTGGGAAGGAAGGAAGGAAAGAGGGAAGGGACAGGAACAGAAGAAGGGTGCAAAGAAGCAAGGAAAGGTGTGAAAGGGGAGAGTAAGAGAGGAAGGAGTGAAAGAAGGGAATGAGGGAGGAAAGAAGGGAGGAAGGAAAAGGAAAGCAAGAAATGGAGGGAGGAAAGGAAGGAAGGAAGGAAGGAAAGAAAAAAAGAAAGGGGGAAGGGACAGGAACAGAGGAAGGAAGCAAGGAAACTTATGAAAGGGGAGAGTAAGAGAGGAAGGACTGAAGGGAGGGAGGGAAGAAGGTAGGAAGGAGAAAGAAAAGAAGAAATAGAGGAAGGGAAGGTAAAAGAGAGAAAGAGAGCAAGAAAGAAAGCAAGAAAGAGAGAAAGAAAATGAAAGAGAAATAAAAATAGAGAGGGGGAATGAAAGAAATGGAAGGAGGGAAGGAAGGAGAGAAAGAAAGAGAAAGAAAGAAAGCAAGAGAAAGAAAAAAGAATGAAAGAGCAAGAGAGCAAGAGAGAAAAAGAAAGAAAGAGAGAAAGAAAGAAAGAAAGAAAGAAATGCAACTGCAAAGGCTCACTGAGCATCTCTCACTCTCTCTCTCTTTCTATCCCTCTTTCTTTCTTTCTCTTCCTTTCTCTCTCTCCTCTTCCTTTATCTCCCCTCTCTCTCTCCCTCTCTCTTTCTCTCCCCCCTCTCTCCCCCTTTCCCTCTCTCTTTCTCTCTCTCCCTCTCTTGCTATCTCTCCCCCTTTCCCTCTCTCTTTCTCTCTCTCCCTCTCTTGCTATCTCTCCCCCCTCTCCCTCTCTCTTTCTCCCTCTCCCTCTCTTTCTCTCTCTCCCCCTCTCTCTTTCTCTCCCCCTCTTTCTCTCTCTTCTTCTCACTTTCTCTCTCTTGTTTTCTGTCTCTTTTGCTTTCTCTCTCTCTCACTCTTTCTCTCTTGTTTTCTTTCTCACGCTCTTTCTCTCTCTTGTTCTCTCTATCTTGCTATCTCTTTCTCTCCCCCCCTTTCTCTCACTCTCTCTTTCTCACTTTCTCTCTATCTTGCTGTCTGTTGCTCTCACTCACTCTCGTTCTCTCTCCATTCTTCTCAGCGGTGACGCGCACACGCCCTGCCCGCCTCACATTTGCCGAGAGGACTTTCGCCCCGGGCTCTCAGCAAGGGGGTTGCAGGAGAGACGCGGGGCAGACGTTCTCTCAGCGGAGGCCGGCAAAGGTGATATTCAATGTCGGGGGCGAGCGGGCGGTTGCGCGTGCTCCCTATCTCCCTGCTAGCCCACTCGGAATATTCAAAATAAGAAAAGCCTTTGCCGGCAAAGGCTTTTCTTATTTTGAATAAGGAAGGAAGAAATGGAGGGAGGGAGGAAGGAAGGAAGGAAGAATGAAATGAATGGAGGGGTGGAGGAAGAAAGGACTTTTTTGGGGGGGGGGAATTTTTTTTAATTTTTCTCTCAACATACATTCAAACAATACAGTGTACCATCTAATTTTCCCTGAATAAAATGTCAGTAACTAATATCAATCATCAAAAAAAGTTGCAAAAGTGTTTTTTTCTAATGTTGTCATCCAGGTACATAATTTTATTTTAATTAAGTTCCCTCCTTAATGTTCCTTCAAAAAGTACAACACCAATTATATTTCTAACTTATTAACCATTATGCCAAAGTGCTTCCTTCTTTCTTTATATATTTTTCTATAAACATTTTTGTACATTTTCCTATAAACCAAGAAAAACTTTTATAGCCAATCAGATGTTAACAAAAGAAAATTAAAAATAAAACAAACATGTATGAATTTCAGACTTCTTCCCGCCCCCCCTCTAAATAGTACGTTCCCATTTTGTTTTTTTATGTTAAAATAAGGTATGTGCAGTGTGCAGAGGGATTTGTTCATAGTTTTTTTTAATAGTCCGGCCCTCCAACAGTCTGAGGGACAGTGAACTGGGCCCCGGTGTAAAAGGTTTGGGGACCCCTGGGGTAAGTAATAACATTGTACATTGTAGATTGTGGGTCATAATACATATATTTCTTAATATCATTATTGTGTTCCTTAAACTATGTAAATAAACAATAAATAAACAGTATCCTTACTATTATCAAAGTTATCTTAAATTTCTTACATCTCATTTCAATAATCTATCAATTTCTAATATTCATGTGTAGCTATATATATTAGGTAATAGGAAATGAATGAGAATATTTTATAAATGTAAAAAGTAAAGACAAAAAGGTACCAGATTAGTAAGAAGAAGGATTGATGAAAAGGGGGGGTGGGGAATAAAAGTATGAAGAAAGAAAAAGGAGAAAATGTGAAAAGAAAAAAGGAACTCTGTGTATAGCGCAGACGCTTTTAGGTATTACGACATTGTGTGAGAGGATAGTAGGAGGTGTATATGTATAATATAGTAAGTATATTTTTGGGTAGAGAAAGAGAAGGTGTAGTAATGAGATCGTTATTAGTAAGTATTAATAATGATATAATGTATGATGTATATTCTATTAGTTTAAAAACGGATAAAAAGAGATATGGTATAAAAGTTTTTTTCAAATTTTATTACAAATTAATTGGTTTTTGGAATTAACTTTTTAAGTTAGTTTAGGTTTGGTTTGAACGTTCGAAAGTAAGATAAGGTTAAAATAGTATCATAGTATAAGAGTGATATTTTTTTGCTGAAACCCATTTGTACCAATTTTCCCATGTTTCATAGTCTTTTTTGTTTTGTGTTTCCATTGCTATTTTTGACATTTCCGCACATTCTATAATTTTCGTGATGACTAGCAGTAGTGGCGGCGTTTGGTCCCGTTTCCAAAAAAGGGCAAATGAGGTCCTTGCTGCTGTCAGAATTTGCAAAATGAGGTATTTTTGTGCTTTCATAAAATTTTGCCTAAATATGCCAAGGAGATAAAGTTCGGGTTTGAATGGTAGGTTGATTGACATGACTTGGTGTTGTGGTTCCGTCTGAGGCCCCTCAGGGAACGGCTGATCTTCTGTCGGTTTCCAGCTCAGAGGGAGAGGCTGAGGAACAGGAGGTGCAGGCAGACGAGGAGGAGGAATCCCAGGCTGAAGAAGAGGAAGGACAGCCAGAGTCCCCCCAGAGGGAGCTCTCCCCAGCAAGCAGCCTGGATTCCTTAGAGGAAAATGCACAAGCCATAATTGATCTGCGACAGAGAAGAGCTACTCAGAGAAGGGATCAATTGGCTAAGTATTTTCAGCATTAAAGAGGCAACAGCTGGGTTTGGGTGTGGTGCTCTTTGGAAAGGCTAAAAGGCAGACCCACCCTTCCTGGCTTGTGGAGTTTTATCTTTGAGAGTCTTGGGACCTGGCTGTGAACTTTGGCGTCTTGGAATCCTGGTTTGTGCCTTTGACTACTGTAACCTTGGGGTGGGTGTGCCAGCAAGAAGCTTGCTGTATTGTCTGGACATCAGGACTCTGCTGTAAAGTATTATAGCCTGTCTGTTGGGAAGAACAGGTTTTCCTCTGTGTTTATTTTTTCCAGCTATAAAGTACTTTTGGCTTTTACCAGAGTGTCTGGCTGTTTTTTCCAGTTGGTGTTGAGGTCTGGGGGAACCCAGACAGAACAGTATAAAACTCCACCAACCACCAGACACCTGGTGCTCATTTTGGAGGGGTGGTTTGGTTGTTTCTTTTTCTTGCTCTCTGCTGCTGGTTCCTTGTTGGACATCTTTTGCTTTTTGGCTTCCTGTTTTTGCCTGCCACCATGGATGTTTCTGCAGCTGACATGCAGGCTGTCTTTGCAGAGTTGCGAGGGGACATTGCTCAGTTGACCCAGACAGTCCTGCTATTACAACGCCAAGTGGAGGTTTTGTCCCAGGCGGCCCCACCCCAGGCGGCACCTGTGGTACCTCCTCCAGCACCTTTGCCCAGAAGGAAATGTTTTGTGGCGATGCCGGAAAAGTACTGGGGGGACCGGCGGCTGTTTTCTACGTTCCAGAGCCAGGTGCAGCTTTTTATCAACGCCCAGATGATGCACTTCCCAGGGGATGACCACAACGTGGCGTTTCTGTGTAGTTTGTTGGCTGGCCCTGCAGCGTCGTGGGTGGCATCTTACCTGGCCCGGGATGACCCGCTACTCCAGAACTACAATGCTTTATGTGACCTGCTGCGTCACCAATTTGCGGACCCGGTGCAGGAGCAGATGGCCACGCGGGCGCTGAAGCAATTACGCCAGGGTTCGCGCCCCCTGGCGGACTATATGGCTGACTTTCGGTCTCTGGCCGGGCAAGTCCAGTGGAATGAGGCTGCCCTGATCGAGGCCTTTCAGGATGGACTATCAGACACTATGTTGGATGAACTGGTGCATGAGGTGATGCCCGGCACGTTGGACGCTTTGGAGCGGCATTGCTTGGCAATAGAGGCCAGGCTGTTGGCCAGGGAAGTCCGTCGAGCGGGACGGTCCAACCCCCGTGCGTCAGGCGTCCCGCCGACACCTGTTCCGCGGCGGGGGTTGTCGACCGTAGGCACCCCGGCTCCGGTCCCTGCGCCCCGACGTTTTTCACCAGCGCTGCCTCCACGCCTGATGGATCGTGTTGCTGCCGGGGAGCCGATGGACGATGGATGGAGTTACACCCGACCCCGACAGACCCCGGAGGAACGAGGGCGTCGGCGGGCAGCTGGGTTGTGCTTCTATTGTGGGGCCCCGGGACATTTTGCTGTCGTTTGTCCCCACAAGAGGCGGAGCACGGTGGCTGCCGTCGTTCCCGTACCCTACAGTTCTCCCGTGCTTCCCATGGCGTCCCCCGTGCAGTTCCAGGAGACAACCCCTTGTGTCCCCGTCCCTGCCATGAACTCTCCGATGGCGGGGCCTTCGTCTGGATGTCCTCCATCGCCGGAATGATCGGGAAACGAGGGGGGCCCGGCTTGGTGGCAACACTAGGTCGGGCGGGGATCCCACTTTCTTCTGACTCCACGACTCCTGACTCCGGACTGTTTCGACACCTGATGCTTGCGGTGACTCTGCATATCGCGCAACGGACTCGGACTTATCCCGCGTTGGCCCTCGTGGATTTGGGGGCGACGACTAATTTCTTGGACGAAGCCTTTGCCCAACGTCATTCCTTGCCCCTTTGTCCTGTTACCCCGCCATTAACTGTGGAGACCATCGATGGGTGGGTCTTGCTGGCTGGTCCCATCCGTTTCCAGACCCTGCCGGTGCGGATGTGCATCGGAACTCATGAGGAGGCCCTACAGTTTTATGTTACCAAAGGGCTTCATTTTCCCCTCGTGTTGGGGTTGTCATGGCTGCGTGCACATGACCCGCATGTGGTGTGGTCCCAGAACCTGGTCACATTCTCCAGTTTGCAGTGCGTGGACCATCACCGACATGTGTGCGCAGCCCACGGCCCAGTAGTTCCCGCGATCCAATTACCCCGTTGCCTCGAGGAGTTCGCCGATGTGTTCAACGAGAAGGAGGCAGATCGGCTACCACCGCATCGGACGTATGACTGTGCCATCGACCTGCTCCCTGACGCCAAGCTCCCAGCTGGTCGTTTGTACTCCATGTCCGAGCCGGAGCTTGTGGCTCTCAAGGAGTTTGTGGAGAAGAATTTGGCCAAGGGATTTATTCGGCCATCCAAGTCCCCTTTGTCTGCCCCTGTTTTGTTTGTGAAAAAGAAAACGGGCGATCTTCGCCTCTGCTGTGACTATCGCCACCTTAACGCCATCACGGTGCGGAATAGGTACCCCTTGCCCTTGATCCCTGAACTCATGGACCGGTTGCGGACGGCAACGGTATTCACCAAAATCGATTTGCGCAGTGCGTACAATTTGGTCCGGATGTGGGCCGGGGATGAGTGGAAGACAGCGTTTGGCACGCGTTACGGCCACTTTGAATACACAGTGATGCCATTTGGCCTCACCAACGCCCCGGCCGTGTTTCAACATCTGATGAACGACGTGTTCCGGGACATGTTGGACCATTTTGTGGTGATTTACCTTGATGACATTTTAGTGTATTCCTCGACCCATGCCTTGCATTTGGACCATTTGCGCCAGGTCCTGCTCCGGTTGCGGGAGCAGCATTTGTATGCCAAGCTGGAGAAGTGCCAATTCTTCCAGACTACCGTCGAATTCCTTGGGCACATTTTGTCTCCAGGTGGCATTTCCATGGACCCGGGCAAAGTGGCCGCACTTCAGTCTTGGCAACCTCCACGACGGGTGAAAGACGTACAACGTCTTTTGGGGTTTGCGAACTACTATCGGGCTTTTGTTCCGGGGTATGCCACGTTAACCACGCCCTTGACTCGGTTGTTACAAAAACAAGTCCCGTTTGGTTGGGGGGAGGCGGAACAGCGGGCTTTTGATGCCCTGAAAGCGGCGTTCATGGCGGAACCGCTTCTGCGCCATCCTGATCCCGCTCAGCCGTTTGTGTTGGAAACAGACGCTTCAGATGTAGCGGTTGGCGCAGTGCTCCTCCAAGCCCATCGTCCCGGTGACATGTTGTTTCCGTGTGCCTACTTCTCCCGGAAATTGTCTCCCTCGGAAAGGAATTATACTATTTGGGAGAAGGAACTCTTAGCGGTGAAAGCCGCCTTTGAGCATTGGCGGCATTACCTGGAGGGGGCCCGTCATCAAATCGAGGTACGGACGGATCACCGGAACCTCGAGTATTTGCAGACAGCTCGGAAATTAAACCAGAGACAGATCCGCTGGTCCTTCTTTTTTGCGCGGTTCAATTTCCGCATCAGGTACACTCCCAGTGCCCAGAACCCTCGAGCAGATGCCTTGTCACGCAAGCCGGAGTACACGCACCCGAAGGAGCCGGCTCCTCTGCAGACAGTTTTACCCCCTGCAGCTTTGGCTGCCACTCAGGACCCAGTGGACTTGCGTCGCTGTTTACGGGAGGCGCAGCGGGAGGATGGGTTTGTAGCGCAGAGAGTGCGGGAGTTAACACCCAATTCCCCCTGGACGTTTCAAGACGGTCTGCTTCGGTACCGGGGGCAGCTGTATGTTCCCACCGGCCCAGTGAGAGGGTTGATTATGACCCAGTGTCATGACTGTCCAGTGGCGGGGCATTTTGGCCTGTTCAAAACATTGGAGCTGGTCTCTCGGACATTCTGGTGGCCACGCATCCAAGATGATGTGCGTTCCTATGTGGCCACCTGTGTCCGGTGTCGTACGGCCAAGGGGGTGACTGGAGCCCCACCGGGATTACTGCAACCTTTGCCCACGCCTGAGAGACCCTGGGGTGCCGTGTCCATTGACTTTGTAACTCATTTGCCTTCCTCTGCTCACTTCACGGTAGTCATGGTGGTGATGGACATGCTCACCAAGATGGTCCATTTTGTACCTTGCACTAAGGTGCCCACTGCCCAACTCACGGCTCAAATGTTTATCAGCCACGTGTTTAGGTTACATGGGCTTCCGGATCGAGTGGTCTCTGATAGGGGAACACAATTCACAACCCGGTTTTGGCGGGAATTGATGTCGGCCCTGAATGTGTCCGTGTGCCTCGCATCGACGCAGCACCCCCAGACCGATGGAGGCACAGAAAAAGTTATAGGGATACTGGAGCAATACCTGAGGTGTGTTGTGGCGGATCGCCAGACTGATTGGTCCCGGTTCCTCCCTGTAGCGGAGTTCGCTTTTAACAACTCCCGCCACTCATCGACCCGGCTCACGCCCTTTTTCGCAAATTATGGATTCCACCCTCGCTTCTTTCCCTTGACCCTCCTAGATTCCCCGGTGCCTGCTGCTGAGGACTTTCTCTCGGAGCTGCAGGCGGTCCACGAGATGGTGAAGAGATACCTGAATAAAGCCAAGGAGGACTACAAGAGGGTGGCTGATCGCTCCAGACGGGATGTGCCCCCCTTGGTGGTGGGGGATCAGGTGTGGCTGTCCACGAAATACGTAGCCTCTGAATTACCCCGACACAAATTAGATCCCCGGTTTTTGGGTCCTTTTCCCGTTGAGCGGGTGATCAATCCGGTGGCCTACCGGCTCACCCTGCCGGCCAACTTGCGGGTTCACCCTGTGTTTCACCGTTCACTGTTAGTCCCTGTCCCTCCCGATTGTCCGCTCCGTCCCAATGTTCCCATGTTTCCTGCCCCGTGTGTTCGTGACCACCTCCCTGAAGCTATGGTACATGACATTGTGGATTCCCGTTGGGTGGACGGTTGCTTCCAGTACAAGGTGCAATGGGTGGAGGGGGACCCTGATGATTGCTCCTGGGTGGAAGCGGCGTTGTTGGACGCTCCCGACCTGATTTGGGATTTTCACGCCCGGTTCCTTCAGAGACCGCGTCCTCTCCGCTGGCAGGTGGGGAGGGGCCTTCCACGGGGGGATGGTGTTGTGGTTCCGTCTGAGGCCCCTCAGGGAACGGCTGATCTTCTGTCGGTTTCCAGCTCAGAGGGAGAGGCTGAGGAACAGGAGGTGCAGGCAGACAAGGAGGAGGAATCCCAGGCTGAAGAAGAGGGAGGACAGCCAGAGTCCCCCCAGAGGGAGCTCTCCCCAGCAAGCAGCCTGGATTCCTTAGAGGAAAATGCACAAGCCATAATTGATCTGCGACAGAGAAGAGCTACTCAGAGAAGGGATCAATTGGCTAAGTATTTTCAGCATTAAAGAGGCAACAGCTGGGTTTGGGTGTGGTGCTCTTTGGAAAGGCTAAAAGGCAGACCCACCCTTCCTGGCTTGTGGAGTTTTATCTTTGAGAGTCTTGGGACTTGGCTGTGAACTTTGGCGTCTTGGAATCCTGGTTTGTGCCTTTGACTACTGTAACCTTGGGGTGGGTGTGCCAGCAAGAAGCTTGCTGTATTGTCTGGACATCAGGACTCTGCTGTAAAGTATTATAGCCTGTCTGTTGGGAAGAACAGGTTTTCCTCTGTGTTTATTTTTTCCAGCTATAAAGTACTTTTGGCTTTTACCAGAGTGTCTGGCTGTTTTTTCCAGTTGGTGTTGAGGTCTGGGGGAACCCAGACAGAACACTTGGTCTATTAATTTTTTAATGGTTATCCAGTATTTTTTCGCGTGTGTGCAGGTCCACCATGTATGGTAGTATGTTCCAGGTTTTATTTTACATTTCCAACAGTTAGGTGAAAAATTAGGGAACATTTTGGATATTCTTGCTGGGGGCAAATGCCATCGGTAGAACATTTTTATTTGATTTTCTTTGTAAGACATTGCCGTAGTCATCTTGTAAGTGTTTTTAATAGGAAAGTGAACACAAGAACAAGGGGACACAATCTGAAGTTAGTTGGGGGAAAGATCAAAAGCAACATGAGAAAATATTATTTTACTGAAAGAGTAGTAGATCCTTGGAACAAACTTCCAGCAGACGTGGTAGATAAATCCACAGTAACTGAATTTAAACATGCCTGGGATAAACATATATCCATCCTAAGATAAAATACAGAAAATAGTATAAGGGCAGACTAGATGGACCAGGAGGTTTTTTTCTGCCGTCAGACTTCTATGTTTCTATGTTTCTATAATTTACTGTCCAAATTTTCTCCCATTCAATTAAATTAATCGTATAACCAAAATTTTGAGCCCAGGCTATCATACATCCCTTAACTTGTTCTTCACAGTTTTCCTGTGTTAATAAATAATTGTATAATTTAGAAATCATTTTTATTGAGGGACCGAAAAAGATTATATCTATCGCATTGTCATTTTGAAAGCCGAATTGTTTTTTATGTTCTTCATATTTTGATTTAATTTGTAAGTATGAAAGCCAATCTATATTTATCCCTTGATCCTGTAATTGTTGTTTTGGTATAAGAAAATCAGATTTATCAAGTAGTTGATGGTATCTCAATATTTTGGTATGGGAGAAGAGGTTAGGAAAGGTTAATAATTCGTTTCGGGATAGCCATTTTGGTATTGAGGTGTAATAATTCTTCTTAATTGTATACCAAATTGTTATTAAGGTTTTGCGGAGATAGTGGTTTTTAAAATATTTAGGTACTTTATGGTAATCCATTGTTAAAAATGCATGCCACCCAGCAAGAAGATCATAGCCCTCTAGAGTTAAAAGTCTTGTATTCTTGAGTATAACCCAGTCTCTTATCATTGATAAGATTGTAGCTTGGTAGTACTGTATGTGTAAAAATCAGGAAGTCCAAGGCCACCTTTAGTTCTATGGTTTTGAAGGTTTTTCAGTTTTATTCTGGCCTCTTTTTTTGTCCAAATGAATTTCCTTATTTCTTTGTGGAGAGAATTGAAGAATGATTTATTTAAATTAGTTGGGGCTACTTGGAATAGGTATAGGAACCTTGGGAGAATATTTGATTTAATGGCAAATATTTTCCCCATTAGGGATAAATTCAGTTTGGACCATCTAGTAAGATCTTTTTGTCTCTTTAAGCAATTGCTCGTAATTGTTTTTCTTTATAGTAGTATAGTTTGAGGTCATCCATATACCTAGGTATTTAATTTTTTTTGTGACTTTTATGATAATTAAGTTTTCCAAAAAGATTACCTGCTTGGGTATCATATTTTTAGTTAAAATTTGAGTTTTAGTCTTATTAATTTGGAGGCCAGATATTTCACCGAATTTATCTATTTCACCAAATAAAATGGGTGCAGTTTGTATTGGATCCTGAACAATGAATACAATATCATCCGCAAAAGCCTGCAGTTTGCATTGTTCTTTTTTGACTGTAATGCCCTGAATTTGGGTGTTATTTCTTATAGTTTTCAAAAATGTTTCTATTGCTAGAATGAAAATAAGTGGAGCTAAGGGACATCCTTGCCATACACCTTTTGTTATGGGAATTCTGTCTGTAATATCGTTATTAAAAAGAATTCTGGTGAATTGGTTAGTATAAATGGCTTGGATTAAATTGGAAAATTTGGAGCCAAAATTCATATATTCAATTTGCTTTATGAGGTATTTGCCACTGAAGATTATCGAATGCCTTTTTTAGGTCCATAAATATTAATGCAACTGTTTTATCGTAATGTTTATCGTAATATTCGATAGTGTTCAGTATCATTCTTGTATTTGTTGCTATATTCCTTGATGGAAGGAATCCGTTTTGATCTGGGTGGATAATTTTGTTTAGTATCTTCTTGAGTCTGTCTGCAATTATTGATGTGAATATTTTGTAATCTGTGTTGAGTAGTACTATAGGCCTATAGTTCTCTAGCAGGTGTTTATTTTTGGTGTCTTTAGGAATGAGAGTTATGTAAGCTTCAGACCAAGAAGTAGGGAGTTTTGCGTTGGTGAGTGTGTTGTTGTAAATATCTAAGAATATAGGTGCGGTTATTTCTAAGTGCTGTTTATAAAATTCAGATGGAATTCCATCAGGGTCTGGAGTTTTATTGTTTTTTTGTTTGGTTATTGCAGCTTCAATTTGTGTAATGGTGATTAACTTATTTAAAGAAGTTCTTTGATCATCTGTTATCAGTGTTTTTTGTTCATTTGTTTGTAAATAGTTCAATAATAAATCACCATCCAGATTTGAAGTTTTATAAAGTTGTTGGTAAAAGTCCTGGATAATTTGTTTTTTATCAGAGTTAGCTGTTTTTAAGTGTCCAGAAAAATCTACTAAAGTGTCTATATTCCTATCAAGTTTTTGGTGAGCTAATTTGAGAGATAACCAACAGCCTGGTTTATTAGCAAATTCAAAGTATGTTTGTTTCGCCATTTTGATTTTTTGTGCAATATGTTGTTGCGTTATTAAGTTTATTTCGTGTTTAATTGTTTTTATTTCAAGTAAGATTGTATTATTTTTGGGGTCATTGTGTAGTGTTTTTTCGGCAAGTTGAAGAGATATATTTAGTTTTTGTAATTGAGCATGTTTTTCTTTATTTTTATTTGCGGAGTAAGAAATATAAATGCTACGTATGTAGGCTTTGGTAGCATCCTATGCTATTTCATTGGGTATTTCACTGTTGAGATTAATTTTAATAAATGAGGGGAGATCGTTTTGTATTTTATGTTGAAATTCTTTTTGATTAATAATCGTTTGGTACATAGACCATCTATGGAAGGTATTATAATTGGTGTCTTTAAGTATTAACAATAAAGGGTTATGATCTGCCCAAGTTGCATTTAGTATTTGTATGTCTATAATTTGGTTTATGATTTCAAGATTGGACCAAGCCATGTCAATGCGTGAACATGTTTTGTGGGGGGGAGAAAAGAAGGTGTACTGTATAGTTTCTGGATGGTAGTATCTCCAAATGTCTTTTAAAGCAAATTCATAAATTGTTTGATTAAAGGTTGAAGGTAAGATATTACAGGTATGGTGTTTAGTGTTGCCTTTGTGATCTTTATTTCTATCTACTATTGCATTAAAATCTCCAATTATTAAGAAGTTGGTCAAATTTAATTCTAATATTTTTTTGTACAAATTGTTGAAATAGGTAGATTGTTTAATAGATGGTGCATATATTGTTATTATAGTTATTGTTTTCTTGTTTTCTAGTTTTAATTAAACAATCAAAAATTGGCCATTGTCATCAGCATATATTAATTTGGGGGAATAAATTTTTTTAACGTATAAAACTATACCTCTTTTTTTTCAGCAGCAGAAGCACAAAAGAATTCAAATTTGGGAAAGGCTAATAGGGTAGTTTCGTCTTTTTTGATATGGGTTTCTTGTAGAGATATTATATCATAATTATATTCAGACAATTTGTGGAATATTTTCAATCTCTTTTTATGCGAGTTCAAACCATTTATATTGGTTGAGAATAGTGTAATTTTGTTTTGTTTATTACTGGGGTATGATTTCCTTTGGTTTCTCTCTTCTTGCTTCAGTCCTTGCCTGGGTAATCGGTCCTTGTCTGGTAGATTCGCCATCTGGGTTTTGGGGTGGTTTGTCCTTGTCTTGAAGGTTATAATCAGAGCTCATTTCTTCGGTCGGAGGCATCTCTCTGGTATCAGTTTCTTTTGGGATGGTCTGGTCGGTCTTCAGAATATGGGCGTAAAATTCTTTAGCGTCTTCGGGAGAGGTAATTTTGTATTTTTTATCCAGAAGGGAGATCATCATTCCTTCAGGTATGAGCCATCTAAATTGTATACCATTTTTGTTTAATTTAGTTGCTAGCGTTTGATATGGCTTATGTTTTTCTCTCACCCGTCTTGGGATTTGACGCAAGACCACGATGTTTCTGCCTTGGTGTATCGCTGGGTTCTCTTTAGAGATGTTATAGACTTCGTCCCTCGTTTTTCTTTTAAGGAAGCGAACATGTACCTCTCTATGGAGCCTGTTTCTTCTGGCATAGGAAGTGGAAATTCGGTACACCTCATCGATTTGGGTAATCATTTCTTCAGTAGTTTTACCAGTGATGCTTGCTATTATTTCTGCCATTGTGGTGGGGAGATCATGTTGTTCAGATTCCGTTATATTCTGGAAACATAAAAAGAAGGCTGATTTTTCTCATTCAAGATTTATAAGAGATTCTTCCAAAGATTTATTGATGTATTCCGCCCTGGCTTCAGAAAATTGGAGTCTGGTATCCATTCTATAAGTAATCTCTTCGACATTTGTTATTCTTTGGGAGTTTTGCGCAATGGTTTCATGAACGCCTTCCATTCGGTCATCTAATTTCCCCATACGTTCGTCAAGGTGGCCCGCATGGTCTTGAATATTCTTAATATCTTCTTTCATTATTGTTCCTCTTAAGGATTCAAAATTTGTATCTAATGAGTCTTGCATTTTAATCATCATTTCAAATAGGGAATTTAGTGTTATCCTTGGGGTCACTTGCGAAGGCTGTGAAAGGGTTGTTTTGTCTGACGAGATGGATTCTGCAGGACGTTGTTGAGTTGGGGTTGCTGATTGGTTAGTATTTTTCTTCCCTGATTTCATTAGAGTTGGTTGATTTGGAGTAGACATCTTTATGTTACTTGTAGATATAAGTCAATGTGGTGAAGTGATTATATGAAATGCTTAAGTTATGTAAAGTTAGTCAGAAATTAGAGAATATATGTATGGAAAAATAAAAATATAGTTTAGTAGAGTTGAGATCAACTGAAAAGTTCTGTAATATTAATTAACTATGTAATAAGTAGGGTTAGTCAAGTATTGGTGTAAAAAAGTCAAAGTTATATGAAATTCAAATCCCTATATTAGAAATTCAAGAAATCAATAAATTGCTAATTCATTCAGAATAATCAAAGTACTAATATCTACTACAATAATTCAGTATAAGAAAGCAAAAACAATCGGTCAATTAATCAATCAGTTGACAGAATAATTTACTATATATTTCAATCTATAGTCATTTAATTAAATCTTTGTTTAAATTTAGTTAAAAGTAATAATGTCTAAGTTCATATGAAATAAATCTATATTTATCACAATATATATTATTTTAACTAAATCAGTAAATAGATTGGGTAGATCATATAAATATAAATATCAAGGTATCCTGAATATTAAACAATATTTAATTTCTATAGTTTTAAATCAATAGTGTTTCTATCTTCATATTGAGAGTATATCAGAAGTAAATAGGAATCAAAAATACAAGTCAAAAATTTAGTTCAGTGAATTCATATATCAGTAGGAATCAGTAGGAATTGAGACAATATTTCAATAAATCAATAAGTCAATAAATCAATATGTCATATAAGATATCATACAATCATGTTTCCAGAAGGTCAAATGAAGTAATGTAAATAGAAATTAGTTCAGTCTTGTTGGTTTCCAATAGTTTTTCCAGTAGATAGGTATAAAGTTGAGCAAAGGTTGGTAGATAAGGAAAGCAAATATTATATTGTTCAAAGAAGCATAATTTAATCCTTGTCTGTAGATGGATAAAAGTTAATAAAATTTGTGGGGTATTAATACAATTAATCCTTAGTCTGAGGAAAAAATAGAAGAATTGAGGTTCAAATTTATAATTGTAAATGTCCCAAAGTCCCAACGTAGAGAGGAAGGAAATGAAGCTAAAGGGGAGGTGGCAAGGATCTCCAAAAGTTCTAATATCCAAACGTCGAAAAAAAAGTCCACAAATATAAAATTGAAGAAAACAAAAATAAAAGGTAAATTTTATTTATTTAGTAAGCAATGTAAAACAATGATAAGTCAGTGTAAAAAGTAAAAAAAAGAGGCAAAGAAGGTCAGGGTAGGTGGGGGTAAAGGTATTCCAGTTGTTCTTTAATTCTAAACTGTTTATTCCTTTCAAACTGGTCAAATAGAGTTTTTCTTTTTGGGGTTGAAACCTTCTCTTACCTTCTAGCACGTTCTTTTAACTTTCTCCTTTGCGAATCTCAGATGAAGTCTATAGCACTAATGTAAGGGCGAAGTTGGAATCACAATCGCAACCACACAGAAATATCGTACTTTAAACCTTCAGTTGATTCTGCGGAGACATCATCCCCATATTGCCATGAGTAAAGGTGGAATCGAAGTCGCCGCCTCCCAGTTCTTTCAAGAGCTCAAAAAGAGCCGATGCGGAGATCTTTGCAAAGGGAATTCCTCACAAAATCACAATTTCCAAAAACCGTCCTGGATCTTTCAAATAGCAATCCCAAAATGTATTATGTCATAATTTGCAGCTTCCAAAATAAAGCAGAGGCGTCGCGTTTCCGGATCGGCAAAAAGGCTGATCTCTTTGGACGACAATCAGGGGGGTTTCGCCGCTCCCCAGGGGGTGCGCTGACCACCCCCGGGTGCGCTGGAGTTTCCCCTCAAAGACCTTGGGCTCTACAGGTCTGCGGCCGCCCATTAAGGTTATCGTCGTTCTCGAAAAGCCGAATGAAACCCAGAGGACCAGGAAACACACAGCACCAACGCTACGTCACAACCAGAAGTCCCGGGAAGAGAATTCTTTATTGGTCAAGTGGAATTGGACCCACGAGGGATTTGCCTTTGGTGCAGATGCTCTCAGTGTACACGAAAGAAAAGATACATTTGTCAACAATAGAAGAGAAAAGAAGAGAACAGAAGAGAAGGGAATAGGAATTCTTTATTGGCCAAGTGGGATTGGACACACAAGGAATTTGTCTTTGGTGCAGATGCTCTCAGTGTACACGAAAGAAAAGATGCATTTGTCAACAATAGAAGAGAAGAGAACAGAAGAGAAGAGAAGGGAATAGGAATTCTTTATTGGCCAAGTGGGATTGGACACACAAGGAATTTGTCTTTGGTGCAGATGCTCTCAGTGTACACGAAAGAAAAGATGCATTTGTCAAGAATAGAAGAGAAGAGAACAGAAGAGAAGAGAAGGGAATAGGAATTCTTTATTGGCCAAGTGGGATTGGACACACAAGGAATTTGTCTTTGGTGCAGATGATCTCAGTGTACACGAAAGAAAAGATGCATTTGTCAAGAATAGAAGATAAGAGAAAAGAAGGGAACAGAAGAGAAAGTAATAGGAATTCTTTATTGGCCAAGTTGAATTGGACCCACGAGGGATTTGTCTTTGGTGCACTTGCTCTCAGTGTACACGAAAGAAAAGATGCATTTGTCAAGAATAGATGAGAAGAGAACAGAAGAGAAGAGAAGGGAATAGGAATTCTTTATTGGCCAAGTGGGATTGGACACACAAGGAATTTGTCTATGGTGCAGATGCTCTCAGTGTACACGAAAGAAAAGATGCATTTGTCAAGAATAGAAGAGAAGAGAAAAGAAGAGAACAGAAGAGAAAAGAAGGGAATAGGAATTCTTTATTGGCCAATTGGAATTGGACCAACGAGGGATTTGCCTTTGGTGCAGATGCTCTCAGTGTACACAAAAGAAAAGATGCATTTGTCAAGAATAGAAGAGAAGAGAACAGAAGAGAAGGGAATAGGAATTCTTTATTGGCCAATTGGAATTGGACCCACGAGGGATTTGCCTTTGGTGCAGATGCTCTCAGTGTACACGAAAGAAAAGATGCATTTGTCAAGAATAGAAGAGAACAAAACAGAAGAGAAGGGAATAGGAATTCTTTATTTGCCAAGTGTGATTGGACCCACGAGGGATTTGTCTTTGGTGCAGATGCTCTCAGTGTACATGAAAGAAAAGATGCATTTGTCAAGAATAGAATAGAAGAGAAGAGAAAAGAAGAGAAAAGAAGAGAAGGGAATAGGAATCCTTTATTGCCCAATTGGGATTGGACCCACGAGGGATTTGTCTTTGGTGCAGATGCTCTCAGTGTACACGAAAGAAAAGATGAATTTGTCAAGAATAGAAGAGAAGAGTAGAAAATAGAAGAGAAGGGAATAGGAATCCTTTATTGGCCAATTGGGATTGGACCCACGAGGGATTTGTCTTTGGTGCAGATGCTCACAGTGTACACGAAAGAAAAGATGCATTTGTCAAGAATAGAAGAGAAGAGAACAGAAGAGAAGGGAATAGAAATTCTTTATTAGCCAAGTAGGATTGGACCCACGAGGGATTTGCCTTTGGTGCAGATGCTCTCAGTGTACACGAAAGAAAAGATGCATTTGTCAAGAATAGAAGAGAAAAGAACAGAAGAGAAGAGAAGGGAATAGGAATTCTTTATTGGCCAAGTGGGATTGGACACATAAGGAATTTGTCTTTGGTGCAGATGATCTCAGTGTACACGAAAGAAAAGATGCATTTGTCAAGAATAGAAGATAAGAGAAAAGAAGAGAAGAGAACAGAAGAGAAAGGAATAGGAATTCTTTATTGGCCAAGTTGAATTGGACCCACGAGGGATTTGTCTTTGGTGCAGATGCTCTCAGTGTACATGAAAGAAAAGATGCATTTGTCAAGAATAGAACAGAATTGAAGAGAAAAGAAGAGAAAAGAAGAGAAGGGAATAGGAATCCTTTATTGGCCAAGTGGGATTGGACCCACGAGGGATTTGTCTTTGGTGCAGATGCTCTCAGTGTACATGAAAGAAAAGATGCATTTGTCAAGAATAGAACAGAAGAGAAGAGAAAAGAAGAGAAAAGAAGAGAAGGGAATAGGAATCCTTTATTGGCCAATTGGGATTGGACCCACGAGGGATTTGTCTTTGGTGCAGATGCTCTCAGTGTACACGAAAGAAAAGATGCATTCGTCAAGAATAGAAGAGAAGAGAACAGAAGAGAAGAGAAAAGAAGAGAAGAGAGCAGAAGAGAAGGGAATAGAAATTCTTTATTAGCCAAGTAGGATTTGTTGTATCCTTGTAAATAGTTTGGTTCCGTGTGGAAACGCTGTCTGAGCTAGAATCAGGAAGTCGCTCCTGATTGGCTGAGACGCGGCTGCTCTCTCTCTGGCGGGAACCGCAAATGTATAAAAGGAGCGGTTTCTCCCAGGTAGAGCAGACGGTATCCGCTGAATGTCACTTACCTTTGAGCTGAATAAAAGGAACCGTCTTATACCTAGCCCTGTCTCTGGGTTTATTTCACTGGCGACGACGGACGGAAGAACCACGCGTGCACGATGAACAACCTTCAAATCGGCCGGGCTCCTGAGTTCTTCGATCCGGAGAAATCTTCCTGGGACGCCTACATAGCCAAGTTCGAGATTTTCCTCGAGGCCGCGGGAATAAGGGACGCCGATGCCGTACGAAAACGGGCCATCTTCCTGAACTACTGCGGTCCAGAAATCTTCAATCTCGCCCAGACTCTCACCGATCCGCTTCCAGCCAAATCCGTCGCTTGGGACGTCCTGCAAACCAAGCTCGCGAGCCATTTCAAGCCAACGAAACCAGCCGTCGTTTTCCGGCACCAATTTTCCAGAATGGCTCAGCTCGAATCGGAATCCATCAATCAATTCGCAACGCGACTTCGAACGGTGCTTGCAAAATGCAAGTTTGATAACCCGGAAGCTTGCCTCACCGATGCCTTAATCTTCGGCATGAGAAATACCACGGTCAGGAACAAACTCCTCACCGAAGACAAGCCGTCTCTACAGGCAGTAATCAAGGTGGCACAAACCGCGGAGGTCGCCGACGCTGCTGCCAAAGAGCTGAAGGAACATGACAAACGAGAAGTCATCGCCAAGATCGACTCCACGTTTTCCCACGCCAAGGCCCCAGACGACCTCAGCCCACCAGCTCTCAACGAGGACAGCTTTTCCTGCTACAACAGGACCAGCCGAGACAACCCAGATACCCTCGCCCCGTCGCCCCCTGCGCCGGCTGCCGAGGAAACCATCCGCGCCAACGATGCCCCTTCCGGGACGCCATTTGCCGCCACTGCAACTGACGCGGCCACATCGCCGAAGCCTGCAGAGCATCTGTGCCTGAGGAAACCTTCTCCATTCCTCGTCCTCAGCATTTCCAGAATCAAACACCTCAACCGTGCGAAAACCGGTCCTTCCGGTTTTCCGGCCGCAAGAACTACTCAACCGCTAACCGCGACTACTCAAGAGGTAACAATCAATTTTCCGTAAATAACACGGCAACAAAAAATGGGGGCAAGATTGTAATTTCACTACTTTTGAACAACAAGCCATGCTCTATGGAACTTGATACGGGGTCTAAATACACCATTATGCCGTGGGAAAAGCTTATAATGTACATGCCTAGCCTCTCTAAATCTGAGCTATTACAAACCTCATTGGTAATTAGAGATTTTCAAGGGGGAATAATTCCTGTTCTAGGCCAAGTGAATGTACCTATCATGTTTAAGAATGTTAAATGTACCATGCCTATGATTGTTGTTACAGGGGCTAGACACTCTCTCCTGGGGTTGGCTTGGATGGAACCTTTGGGAATTGAAATTTCTGGTATTTGTACTGTTAACTCTGATAGCATGCCTAACTTTTTACAAGAATTCCCAGAAGTGTTTAGCCCCACCTTGGGATCATATAAAGGGCCCCCTATCTCGTTTTCTATTGACCCCAAGGTCCCGCCTGTCCGGCTCAAACCTCGCAGGGTACCCCTTCCGCTCCTCCCCAAACTTGACCTACAGCTGGATAAGCTCATAAGCCAAGGCATTTTAGTTCCTGTAGAGCAGGGGCCATGGGAAACACCCATAGTCACGCCTCTGAAACCAGATGGCTCCTTAAGGGTTTGCGCTGACTATAAATCTACGCTCAACAAAGCCCTCCAACATCACCCTTACCCCATTCCTGTGGTACAACAGCTCCTTCACTCCCTGGGGGAAGGGAAAAGGTTCGCAAAAATCGATTTAGCGCAAGCTTACCAGCAACTCCCTGTCGATGAACCGACAGCACGTGCACAGACAATTGTCACCCACAGGGGTGCCTTTAAATGTACCAGATTACAGTTTGGAGTAAGCATAGCCTCAGGGATTTTTCAAAGCATAATGGAACGGTTGTTATCAGGGATTAAAGGGGCCATTCCCTATTTTGATAACATCTTAATTGCAGGGGAAAACCAAGAGCAGCTCAACAAAAGAATAAGGGAAGTACTTCAGAGGCTGCAGGACAAAGGGCTAAGAATCAAACCTGACAAATGTGTGTGGGGAACCAACAGTGTAGAATTCCTAGGATATAAAATCGATGGGGAAGGTATCCACCCCACCACTGAAAAATTGAGAGCCATTAGGGAAGCCCCAGAACCACAAAATAAGACAGAATTGCAAGCTTTTTTAGGCCTTCTTAACTTTTACTCCATCTTTTTAAAACAGAAGGCAACAGCAGCAGAGCCTCTACACCGTTTGCTCCAGAAAGAAACCGTTTGGACATGGGGGAGAACTGAACACGAAGCCTTTGTACAAATAAAACAGTTGCTAACTTCTAAAAGTGTAGTAGTCCAGTATAGTACTTCACTACCCATCAGGCTTACGTGCGATGCTTCCCCATATGGCGTGGGAGGGGTCTTGGCACACGTTTTGCCTAATAATACAGAGGCCCCAATTGCTTTCTTTTCCAGAACTATGACCAATACTGAGAGAAATTACAGCCAACTAGATAAGGAGGCTCTAGCATTAGTGGCTGGGGTGAAGAAATTTCATAATTACCTTTTTGGCAGGAGTTTTGAATTGGTTACCGACCACAAGCCTTTACTAGGCCTCTTAGCCCCCAACAAACCGACTCCCCCATTTATGTCCCCAAGGTTAATCAGATGGGCCCTTTTCCTCTCAGGATATCAGTACGAACTCATTCATAAAGGGGGTAAAAACATCAACCACACAGATGGTCTCAGTAGGTGCCCCATGGCAGAGTTAGTAGAGGACCCTGCCCCGTCTGCTGATGTCCTAATGATAGAACTCGAAGACAACCCACTAACTACTGCAAGGGAGGTGGCTGCACACACGCAGCAAGACCCTATCCTAAAAAAGGTGGTAAACTGTGTACTTAAGGGGTGGCAGAATGACTCTGTGGAACCTGAATTGTGTGATTTCAAAACCAAAAGACTGGAATTGTCATATGTGAGAGGTTGCCTGTTGTGGGGTGATAGAGTAATCATTCCTGAAAGTCTAAAGATCAAAGTACTCAAAATGTTACATGTGGGCCATCCTGGGATTGTCAGGATGAAGGGCCTAGCTAGGGGGCACTTATGGTGGCCAGGTTTGGATACTGATATTGAAAACTGGGTAGCCAAATGTGACCCATGCCAAGAGTCGCGGCCTAACCCCCCCAAAACAACTCCAGCAGAGTGGGAACAACCTGCAGGGCCTTGGTCCAGGGTCCATATTGATTTTACAGGGCCAGTGGGGTCACAATACTTCTTAATAGTAGTTGATGCATTTTCCAAGTGGGTGGAAATCATAGCAATGAACAATATAACTACGAGTGCCACCATTAAAGTTCTGCGCCGTTTGTTTGCCACCCATGGTTGCCCTGATATATTAGTGTCTGACAATGGACCCCAATTGACAGCCAGGCAATTTGAATTGTTCTTAGATAACTTAGGAATCAGACATGCACTCATCTCACCTTACTTGCCCTGGGCTAATGGTTTGGTAGAACGTTACGTTCGGGTGGCAAAGGAGGCATTGCGCAGGTCAGGCCCTGGAGATGTACAACAGAATTTGGACCAATTTTTGTTAACCCAGCATATTACCCCAAACTCTCACACGCACATAAGCCCTGCTGAGATACTAATGGGGAGGAAACTGAGGTCCCCACTGGATAGGTTACACCCAAGGTTTTGTACCCCTAATCCTATGTATGTGAACCCTGAGAGACAAATGTAATTGGGTCAAAGTGTTTTTGTAAAGAATTTTGATGGGGGTGTAAATTGGATGAAAGGGACAATTGTACAACAGACTGCTCCAAAAACATACATTGTAAAATTGGAAGATGGTCGAATGTGGAAGCGGCACATTGACCATATAAGAAAGCGCATGGGAAACTCATCAGAGCAAACCGCTGAAACAGACTCTCCCACTTTAACAGACTGTAACGCGCAACCCGATTTAATGGACACGCAAATGGACTTATCGGGTCAGGAAGGATCCTCCAGCGACGCCGAACCATCGTCATCCTCCGAGGTCGGTGTTGTGCCTGCCAGATCAACCCAGCAGGCCGGAGCCCAAACCAGGCCCCAGCCGCGCCAGGGAAGCACAAGCGAACCAACCTCCACCGTCGGCAGCGAGGACTCAATTGAACTGCGCAGGTCGGAGCGAGCCTCACGAAGACCCAGCAGATTGGAGGACTTCGTCACGTGGCTGTCGTGATTGATGTATCCTGACTAAGGAGGGAGGGGTGTTGTATCCTTGTAAATAGTTTGGTTCCGTGTGGAAACGCTGTCTGAGCTAGAATCAGGAAGTCGCTCCTGATTGGCTCAGACGCGGCTGCTCTCTCTCTGGCGGGAACCGCAAATGTATAAAAGGAGCGGTTTCTCCCAGGTAGAGCAGACGGTATCCGCTGAATGTCACTTACCTTTGAGCTGAATAAAAGGAACCGTCTTATACCTAGCCCTGTCTCTGGGTTTATTTCAGGATTGGACCCACGAGGGATTTGCCTTTGGTGCAGATGCTCTCAGTGTACACGAAAGAAAAGATGCATTTGTCAAGAATAGAAGAGAAAAGAACAGAAGAGAAGAGAAGGGAATAGGAATTCTTTATTGGCCAAGTGGGATTGGACACATAAGGAATTTGTCTTTCGTGCAGATGATCTCAGTGTACACGAAAGAAAAGATGCATTTGTCAAGAATAGAAGAGAACAAAACAGAAGAGAAGGGAATAGGAATCCTTTATTTGCCAAGTGTGATTGGACCCACGAGGGATTTGTCTTTGGTGCAGATGATCTCAGTGTACACGAAAGAAAAGATGCATTTGTCAAGAATAGAAGAGAAGAGTAGAAAACAGAAGAGAAGGGAATAGGAATCCTTTATTTGCCAAGTGTGATTGGACCCACGAGGGATTTGTCTTTGGTGCAGATGCTCTCAGTGTACACGAAAGAAAAGATGCATTTGTCAAGAATAGAACAGAA
This sequence comes from Erythrolamprus reginae, assembly GCF_031021105.1. Lineage (NCBI taxonomy): Eukaryota > Metazoa > Chordata > Lepidosauria > Squamata > Dipsadidae > Erythrolamprus > Erythrolamprus reginae. The sequence continues at coordinate 355,084,916 of NC_091951.1, read as the reverse complement.
GAGAAGAGAAATGAAGAGAAGGAAATAGGAATCCTTTATTGGCCAATCGGGATTGGACGCACGAGGGATTTGTCTTTGGTGCAGATGATCTCAGTGTAAACGAAAGAAAAGATGCATTTGTCAAGAATAGAAGAGAAGAGTAGAAAACAGAAGAGAAGGGAATAGGAATCCTTTATTTGCCAAGTGTGATTGGACCCACGAGGGATTTGTCTTTGGTGCAGATGCTCTCAGTGTACACGAAAGAAAAGATGCATTTGTCAAGAATAGAACAGAAGAGAAGAGAAATGAAGAGAAGGAAATAGGAATCCTTTATTGGCCAATTGGGATTGGACCCACGAGGGATTTGTCTTTGGTGCAGATGCTCTCAGTGGACAAGAAAGAAAAGATACATTTGTCAAGAATAGAAGAGAATAGAAGAAAACAGAAGAAAGGGAATAGGAATTCTTTATTGGTCAAGTGGCATTGGACCCACGCGGGATTTGTCTTTGGTGCAGATGCTCTCAGTGTACACAAAAGAAAAGATGCATTTGTCAAGAATAGAAGAGAAGAGAAGAGAAGAAAACAGAAGAGAAGGGAACCGAAGAGAAGAGAAAAGAAGAGAAGAGAAAAGAAGAGAAGGGAATAGGAATACTTTATTGGTCAAGTGGGATTGGACCCACGCGGGATTTGTCTTTGGTGCAGATGCTCTCAGTGTACACAAAAGAAAAGATGCATTTGTCAAGAATAGAAGAGAAGAGAAGAGAAGAAAACAGAAGAGAAGGGAACCGAAGAGAAGAGAAAAGAAGAGAAGAGAAAAGAAGAGAAGGGAATAGGAATCCTTTATTTGCCAAGTGTGATTGGAACCACGAGGGATTTGTCTTTGGTGCAGATGCTCTCAGTGTACACGAAAGAAAAGATGCATTTCTCAAGAATAGAAGAGAACAGAAGAGAAGGGAATTGGAATCCTTTATTGGCCAAGTGGCATTGGACCCACGAGGGATTTGTCTTTTGGTGCAGATGCTCTCAGTGTACACGAAAGAAAAGATGCATTTGTCAAGAATTGAAGAGAAGAGAACAGAAGAGAAGAGAATAGAAGAGAAGAGAACAGAAGAGAAGGGAATTGGAATTCTTTATTGACCAATTGGAATTGGACCCACGAGGGATTTGTCTTTGGTGCAGATGCTCTCAGTGTACACGAAAGAAAAGATGCATTTGTCAAGAATAGAAGAGAAGAGAAAAGAAGAGAAAGGAATAGGAATCCTTTATTGGTCAAGTGGCATTGGACCCACGAGGGATTTGTCTTTGGTGAAGATGCTCTCAGTGTACACGAAAGAAAAGATGCATTTGTCAAGAATAGAAGAGAAGAGAAGAAAACAGAAGAAAGGGAATAGGAATTCTTTATTGGTCAAGTGGCATTGGACCCACGAGGGATTTGTCTTTGGTGCAGATGATCTCAGTGTACACAAAAGAAAAGATGCATTTGTCAAGAATAGAAGAGAAGAGAAAAGAAGAGAAAGGAATAGGAATCCTTTATTGGTCAAGTGGCATTGGACCCACGAGGGATTTGTCTTTGGTGCAGATGCTCTCAGTGTACACAAAAGAAAAGATGCATTTGTCAAGAATAGAAGAGAAGAGAACAGAAGAGAAGAGAAAAGAAGAGAAGGGAATAGGAATCCTTTATTGGTCAAGTGGGATTGGACCCACGAGGGATTTGTCTTTGGTGCAGATGCTCTCAGTGTACACGAAAGAAAAGATGCATTTGTCAAGAATAGAAGAGAAGAGAACAGAAGAGAAGAGAAAAGAAGAGAAAAGAAGAGAAGAGAAGGGAATAGGAATTCTTTATTGGTCAAGTGGGATTGGACCCACGAGGGATTTGCCTTTGGTGCAGATGCTCTCAGTGTACACGAAAGAAAAGATGCATTTGTCAAGAATAGAAGAGAAGAGAACAGAAGAGAAGAGAAAAGAAGAGAAAAGAAGAGAAGAGAAGGGAATAGGAATTCTTTATTGGTCAAGTGGGATTGGAGCCACGAGGGATTTGCCTTTGGTGCAGATGCTCTCAGTGTACACGAAAGAAAAGATGCATTTGTCAAGAATAGAAGAGAAGAGAACAGAAGAGAAGAGAAAAGAAGAGAAAAGAAGAGAAGAGAAGGGAATAGGAATCCTTTATTGGTCAAGTGGGATTGGACCCACGAGGGATTTGTCTTTGGTGCAGATGCTCTCAGTGTACACAAAAGAAAAGATTCATTTGTCAAGAATAGAAGAGAAGAGAACAGAAGAGAAGAGAAAAGAAGAGAAGGGAATAGGAATTCTTTATTGGTCAAGTGGGATTGGAACCACGAGGGATTTGCCTTTGGTGCAGATGCTCTCAGTGTACGCGAAAGAAAAGATGCATTTGTCAAGAATAGAAGAGAAGAGAAGAGAACAGAAGAGAAGAGAAGGGAATAGGAATTCTTTATTGGTCAAGTGGAATTGGACACACAAGGAATTTTTCTTTGGTGCAGATGATCTCAGTGTACACGAAAGAAAAGATGCATTTGTCAAGAATAGAAGAGAAGAGAACAGAAGAGAAGAGAAAAGAAGAGAAAAGAAGAGAAGAGAAGGGAATAGGAATCCTTTATTGGTCAAGTGGCATTGGACCCACGAGGGATTTGTCTTTGGTGCAGATGCTCTCAGTGTACACAAAAGAAAAGATGCATTTGTCAAGAATAGAAGAGAAGAGAAGAAAACAGAAGAAAGGGAATAGGAATTCTTTATTGGTCAAGTGGCATTGGAGCCACGAGGGATTTGTCTTTGGTGCAGATGATCTCAGTGTACACAAAAGAAAAGATGCATGTGTCAAGAATAGAAGAGAAGAGAAAAGAAGAGAAGAGAACAGAAGAGAAGAGAAGGGAATAGGAATTTTTTATTGGCCAAGTGGGATTGGACAACCAAGGAATTTGTCTTTGGTGCAGATGCTCTCAGTGTACACGAAAGAAAAGATGCATTTGTCAACAATAGAAGAGAAGAGAAAAGAAGAGAAGGGAATAGGAATTCTTTATTGGCCAAGTGGGATTGGACACACAAGGAATTTGTCTTTGGTGCAGATGATCTCAGTGTACACGAAAGAAAAGATGCATTTGTCAACAATAGAAGATAAGAGAAAAGAAGAGAAGAGAACAGAAGAGAAAGGAATAGGAATTCTTTATTGGCCAAGTTGAATTGGACCCACGAGGGATTTCTCTTTGGTGCAGATGCTCTCAATGTACACGAAAGAAAAGATGCATTTGTCAAGAATAGATGAGAAGAGAACAGAAGAGAAGATAAGAGAATAGGAATTCTTTATTGGCCAAGTGGGATTGGACACACAAGGAATTTGTCTTTGGTGCAGATGATCTCAGTGTACACGAAAGAAAAGATGCATTTGTCAACAATAGAAGATAAGAGAAAAGAAGAGAAGAGAACAGAAGAGAAAGGAATAGGAATTCTTTATTGGTCAAGTGGAATTGGACCCACAAGGGATTTGCCTTTGGTGCAGATGCTCTCAATGTACATGAAAGAAAAGATGCATTTGTCAAGAATAGAAGAGAAGAGAAAGGAAGAGAAGAGAAAGGAATAGGAATTCTTTATTGGTCAAGTGGAATTGGACCCACAAGGGATTTGCCTTTGGTGCAGATGCTCTCAATGTACACGAAAGAAAAGATGCATTTGTCAAGAATAGATGAGAAGATAACAGAAGTGAAGAGAAGGGAATAGGAATTCTTTATTGGCCAAGTGGGATTGGACACACAAGGAATTTGTCTTTGGTGCAGTTGATCTCAGTGTACACTAAAGAAAAGATGCATTTGTCAAGAATAGAAGAGAAGAGAACAGAACAGAACAGAACAGAAGAGAAGGGAATAGGAATTCTTTATTGGCCAAGTGGAATTGGACCCACAAGGGATTTGCCTTTGGTGCAGATGCTCTCAGTGTACACGAAAGAAAAGATGCATTTGTCAAGAATAGAAGAGAAGAGAACAGAAGAGAAGAGAAGGGAATAGGAATTCTTTATTGGCCAAGTGGAATTGGACCCACAAGGGATTTGCCTTTGGTGCAGATGCTCTCAGTGTACACGAAAGAAAAGATGCATTTGTCAAGAATAGAAGAGAAGAGAACAGAAGAGAAGAGAAGGGAATAGGAATTCTTTATTGGCCAAGTGGAATTGGACCCACAAGGGATTTGCCTTTGGTGCAGATGCTCTCAGTGTACACGAAAGAAAAGATGCATTTGTCAAGAATAGAAGAGAAGAGAACAGAAGAGAAGAGAAGGGAATAGGAATTCTTTATTGGCCAAGTGGAATTGGACCCACAAGGGATTTGCCTTTGGTGCAGATGCTCTCAGTGTACACGAAAGAAAAGATGCATTTGTCAAGAATAGAACAGAAGAGAAGAGAAGAGAAAAGAATAGAACAGAAGAGAAGAGAAAAGAAGAGAAGAGAACATAAGAGAAGGGAATAGGAATCCTTTATTGGTCAAGTGGGATTGGACCCACGAGGGATTTGCCTTTGGTGCAGATGCTCTCAGTGTACACGAAAGAAAAGATGCATTTGTCAAGAATAGAAGAGAACAGAAGACAATGGAATAGGAATCCTTTATTGGTCAAGTGGGATTGGACCCACGAGGGATTTGCCTTTGGTGCAGATGCTCTCAGTGTACACGAATGAAAAGATGCATTTGTCAAGAATAGAAGAGAAGAGAACAGAAGAGAAGAGAAAAGAAGAGAAGGGAATAGGAATCCTTTATTGGCCAATTGGGATTGGACCCACGAGGGATTTGTCTTTGGTGCAGATGCTCTCAGTGTACACGAATGAAAAGATGCATTTGTCAAGAATAGAAGAGAAGAGAACAGAAGAGAAGAGAAAAGAAGAGAAGGGAATAGGAATCCTTTATTGGTCAAGTGGGATTGGACCCACGAGGGATTTGCCTTTGGTGCAGATGCTCTCAGTGTACACGAAAGAAAAGATGCATTTGTCAAGAATAGAAGAGAAGAGAACAGAAGAGAAGAGAAAAGAAGAGAAGGGAATAGGAATCCTTTATTGGCCAATTGGGATTGGACCCACGAGGGATTTGCCTTTGGTGCAGATGCTCTCAGTGTACACGAAAGAAAAGATGCATTTGTCAAGAATAGAAGAGAACAGAAGACAATGGAATAGGAATCCTTTATTGGTCAAGTGGGATTGGACCCACGAGGGATTTGCCTTTGGTGCAGATGCTCTCAGTGTACACGAATGAAAAGATGCATTTGTCAAGAATAGAAGAGAAGAGAAGAAAACAGAAGAAAGGGAATAGGAATCCTTTATTGGTCAAGTGGGATTGGACCCACGAGGGATTTGTCTTTTGGTGCAGATGATCTCAGTGTACACGAAAGAAAAGATGCATTTGTCAAGAATAGAAGAGAAGAGAACAGAAGAGAAGAGAACAGAAGAGAAGGGAATAGCAATCCTTTGTTGGCCAATTGGGATTGGACCAACGAGGGATTTGTCTTTTGGTGCAGATGCTCTCAGTGTACACGAAAGAAAAGATGCATTTGTCAAGAATAGAAGAGAACAGAAGACAATGGAATAGGAATCCTTTATTGGTCAAGTGGGATTGGACCCACGAGGGATTTGCCTTTGGTGCAGATGCTCTCAGTGTACACGAATGAAAAGATGCATTTGTCAAGAATAGAAGAGAAGAGAAGAAAACAGAAGAAAGGGAATAGGAATCCTTTATTGGTCAAGTGGGATTGGACCCACGAGGGATTTGTCTTTTGGTGCAGATGATCTCAGTGTACACGAAAGAAAAGATGCATTTGTCAAGAATAGAAGATAAGAGAACAGAAGAGAAGAGAAAAGAAGAGAAGGGAATAGGAATCCTTTATTGGTCAAGTGGGATTGGACCCACGAGGGATTTGCCTTTGGTGCAGATGCTCTCAGTGTACACGAAAGAAAAGATGCATTTGTCAAGAATAGAAGAGAAGAGAACAGAAGAGAAGAGAAAAGAAGAGAAGGGAATAGGAATCCTTTATTGGCCAATTGGGATTGGACCCACGAGGGATTTGCCTTTGGTGCAGATGCTCTCAGTGTACACGAAAGAAAAGATGCATTTGTCAAGTATAGAAGAGAAGAGAACAGAAGAGAAGAGAAAAGAAGAGAAGGGAATAGGAATCCTTTATTGGCCAATTGGGATTGGACCCACGAGGGATTTGCGTTTGGTGCAGATGCTCTCAGTGTACACGAAAGAAAAGATGCATTTGTCAAGAATAGAAGAGAAGAGAACAGAAGAGAAGAGAAAAGAAGAGAAGGGAATAGGAATCCTTTATTGGCCAATTGGGATTGGACCCACGAGGGATTTGTCTTTTGGTGCAGATGCTCACAGTGTACACGAAAGAAAAGATGCATTTGTCAAGAATAGAAGAGAAGAGAACAGAAGAGAAGAGAACAGAAGATAAGAGAAAAGAAGAGAAGAAAACAGAAGAAAGGGAATAGGAATCCTTTATTGGCCAATTGGGATTGGACCCACGAGGGATTTGTCTTTTGGTGCAGATGATCTCAGTGTACACGAAATAAAAGATGCATTTGTCAAGAATAGAAGAGAAGAGAACAGAAGAGAAGAGAACCGAAGATAAGAGAATAGAAGAGAAGAGAACAGAAGAGAAAGGAATAGGAATCCTTTATTGGTCAAGTGGGATTGGACCCACGAGGGATTTGCCTTTGGTGCAGATGCTCTCAGTGTACACGAAAGAAAAGATTCATTTGTCAAGAATAGAAGAGAAGAGAACAGAAGAGAAGAGAAATGAAGAGAAGGGAATAGGAATCCTTTATTGGCCAATTGGGATTGGACCCACGAGGGATTTGCCTTTGGTGCAGATGCTCTCAGTGTACACGAAAGAAAAGATGCATTTGTCAAGAATAGAAGAGAAGAGAACAGAAGAGAAGAGAAAAGAAGAGAAGAGAAGGGAATAGGAATCCTTTATTGGCCAATTGGGATTGGACCCACAAGGGATTTGCCTTTGGTGCAGATGCTTACAGTGTACACGAAAGAAAAGATGCATTTGTCAAGAATAGAAGAGAAGAGAACAGAAGAGAAGAGAAAAGAAGAGAAGGGAATAGGAATCCTTTATTGGCCAATTGGGATTGGACCCACGAGGGATTTGCCTTTGGTGCAGATGCTCTCAGTGTACACGAAAGAAAAGATGCATTTGTCAAGAATAGAAGAGAAGAGAACAGAAGAGAAGAGAAAAGAAGAGAAGGGAATAGGAATCCTTTATTGGCCAATTGGGATTGGACCCACAAGGGATTTGCCTTTGGTGCAGATGCTTACAGTGTACACGAAAGAAAAGATGCATTTGTCAAGAATAGAAGAGAAGAGAACAGAAGAGAAGAGAAAAGAAGAGAAGGGAATAGGAATCCTTTATTGGTCAATTGGGATTGGACCCACGAGGGATTTGCCTTTGGTGCAGATGCTCTCAGTGTACACGAAAGAAAAGATGCATTTGTCAAGAATAGAAGAGAAGAGAACAGAAGAGAAGAGAACAGAAGAGAAGAGAACAGAAGAGAAGAGAAAAGAAGAGAAGGGAATAGGAATCCTTTATTTGCCAAGTGTGATTGGACCCACAAGGGATTTGTCTTTGGTGCAGATGCTCTCAGTGTACACGAAAGAAAAGATGCATTTGTCAAGAATAGAAGAGAAGAGAACAGAAGAGAAGAGAACAGAAGAGAAGAGAACAGAAGAGAAGAGAAAAGAAGAGAAGGGAATAGGAATCCTTTATTTGCCAAGTGTGATTGGACCCACGAGGGATTTGTCTTTGGTGCAGATGCTCTCAGTGTACACGAAAGAAAAGATGCATTTGTCAAGAATAGAAGAGAACAGAACAGAAGAGAAGAGAAAAGAAGAGAACGGAATAGGAATCCTTTATTGGCCAATTGGGATTGGACCCACGAGGGATTTGTCTTTGGTGTAGATGCTCTCAGTGTACACGAAAGAAAAGATGCATTTGTCAAGAATAGAAGAGAAGAGAACAGAAGACAAGGGAATAGGAATCCTTTATTGGTCAAGTGGGATTGGACCCACGAGGGATTTGTCTTTGGTGCAGATGCTCTCAGTGTACACGAAAGAAAAGATGCATTTGTCAAGAATAGAAGAGAAGAGAAAAGAACAGAACAGAAGGGAATAGGAATACTTTATTGGCCAAGTGGAATTGGACCCACGCGGGATTTGTCTTTGGTGTAGATGCTCTCAGTGTACACGAAAGAAAAGATGCATTTGTCAAGAATAGAAGAGAAGAGAACAGAACAGAAGAGAAAAGAAGAGAAGGGAATAGGAATCCTTTATTGGCCAATTGGGATTGGACCCACGAGGGATTTGTCTTTTGGTGCAGATGCTCTCAGTGTACACGAAAGAAAAGATGCATTTGTCAAGAATAGAAGAGAAGAGAAAAGAACAGAACAGAAGGGAATAGGAATACTTTATTGGCCAAGTGGAATTGGACCCACGCGGGATTTGTCTTTGGTGTAGATGCTCTCAGTGTACACGAAAGAAAAGATGCATTTGTCAAGAATAGAAGAGAAGAGAAGAGAACAGAAGAGAAAAGAAGAGAAGGGAATAGGAATCCTTTATTGGCCAATTGGGATTGGACCCACGAGGGATTTGTCTTTGGTGTAGATGCTCTCAGTGTACACGAAAGAAAAGATGCATTTGTCAAGAATATAAGAGAAGAGAACAGAAGAGAAAAGAAGAGAAGGGAATAGGAATCCTTTATTGGCCAAGTGGAATTGGACCCACGCGGGATTTGTCTTTGGTGTAGATGCTCTCAGTGTACACGAAAGAAAAGATGCATTTGTCAAGAATAGAAGAGAAGAGAACAGAAGAGAAGAGAAAAGAAGAGAAGGGAATAGGAATCCTTTATTGGCCAATTGGGATTGGACCCACGAGGGATTTGTCTTTGGTGCAGATGCTCTCAGTGTACACGAAAGAAAAGATGCATTTGTCAAGAATAGAAGAGAAGAGAACAGAAGAGAAAAGAAGAGAAGGGAATAGGAATCCTTTATTGGCCAATTGGGATTGGACCCACGAGTGATTTGTCTTTGGTGCAAATGCTCTCAGTGTACACGAAAGAAAAGATGCATTTGTCAAGAATAGAAGAGAAGAGAACAGAAGAGAAGGGAATAGGAATTCTTTATTGGTCAAGTGGGATTGGACCCACGAGGGATTTGCCTTTGGTGCAGATGCTCTCAGTGTACACGAAAGAAAAGATGCATTTGTCAAGAATAGAACAGAAGAGAAGAGAGGAGAAAAGAAAATAAGAGAAGAGAAGAGAAGAGAAGAGAAGGGAATAGGAATCCTTTATTGGCCAATTGGGATTGGACCCACGAGGGATTTGTCTTTGGTGTAGATGCTCTCAGTGTACACGAAAGAAAAGATGCATTTGTCAAGAATAGAAGAGAAGAGAACAGAAGACAAGGGAATAGGAATCCTTTATTGGTCAAGTGGGATTGGACCCACGAGGGATTTGTCTTTGGTGCAGATGCTCTCAGTGTACACGAAAGAAAAGATGCATTTGTCAAGAATAGAAGAGAAGATAAAAGAACAGAAGAGAAAAGAAGAGAAGGGAATAGGAATCCTTTATTGGCCAATTGGGATTGGACCCACGAGTGATTTGTCTTTGGTGCAGATGGTCTCAGTGTACACGAAAGAAAAGATGCATTTGTCAAGAATAGAAGAGAAGAGAACAGAAGAGAAGGGAATAGGAATTCTTTATTGGTCAAGTGGGATTGGACCCACGAGGGATTTGCCTTTGGTGCAGATGCTCTCAGTGTACACGAAAGAAAAGATGCATTTGTCAAGAATAGAACAGAAGAGAAGAGAGGAGAAAAGAAAAGAAGAGAAGAGAAGAGAAGAGAAGAGAAGAGAAGGGAATAGGAATCCTTTATTGGCCAATTGGGATTGGACCCACGAGGGATTTGTCTTTGGTGCAGATGCTCTCAGTGTACACGAAAGAAAAGATGCATTTGTCAAGAATAGAAGAGAAGAGAAGAAAACAGAAGAAAGGGAATAGGAATCCTTTATTGGCCAATTGGGATTGGACCCACGAGGGATTTGTCTTTTGGTGCAGATGATCTCAGTGTACACGAAAGAAAAGATGCATTTGTCAAGAATAGAAGAGAAGAGAACAGAAGAGAAGAGAAAAGAAGAGAAGGGAATAGGAATCCTTTATTGGCCAATTGGGATTGGACCCACGAGGGATTTGTCTTTGGTGCAGATGCTCTCAGTGTACACGAAAGAAAAGATGCATTTGTCAAGAATAGAACAGAAGAGAAGAGAAGAGAAAAGAATAGAACAGAAGAGAAGAGAAAAGAAAAGAAGAGAAGCGAAGCGAAGGGAATAGGAATCCTTTGTTGGTCAAGTGGGATTGGACCCACGAGGGATTTGCCTTTGGTGCAGATGCTCTCAGTGTACACGAAAGAAAAGATGCATTTGTCAAGAATAGAAGAGAAGAGAACAGAAGAGAAGAGAAAAGAAGAGAAGGGAATAGGAATCCTTTATTGGCCAATTGGGATTGGACCCACGAGGGATTTGTCTTTGGTGCAGATGCTCTCAGTGTACACGAAAGAAAAGATGCATTTGTCAAGAATAGAAGAGAAGAGAACAGAAGAGAAGAGAAAAGAAGAGAAGGGAATAGGAATCCTTTATTTGCCAATTGGGATTGGACCCACGAGGGATTTGTCTTTTGGTGCAGATGCTCTCAGTGTACACGAAAGAAAAGATGCATTTGTCAAGAATAGAAGAGAAGAGAACAGAAGACAAGGGAATAGGAATCCTTTATTGGTCAAGTGGGATTGGACCCACGAGGGATTTGTCTTTGGTGCAGATGCTCTCAGTGTACACGAAAGAAAAGATGCATTTGTCAAGAATAGAAGAGAAGAGAAAAGAACAGAACAGAAGGGAATAGGAATACTTTATTGGCCAAGTGGAATTGGACCCACGCGGGATTTGTCTTTGGTGTAGATGCTCTCAGTGTACACGAAAGAAAAGATGCATTTGTCAAGAATAGAAGAGAAGAGAAGAGAACAGAAGAGAAAAGAAGAGAAGGGAATAGGAATCCTTTATTGGCCAATTGGGATTGGACCCACGAGGGATTTGTCTTTGGTGTAGATGCTCTCAGTGTACACGAAAGAAAAGATGCATTTGTCAAGAATAGAAGAGAAGAGAACAGAAGACAAGGGAATAGGAATCCTTTATTGGTCAAGTGGGATTGGACCCACGAGGGATTTGTCTTTGGTGCAGATGCTCTCAGTGTACACGAAAGAAAAGATGCATTTGTCAAGAATAGAAGAGAAGAGAAAAGAACAGAACAGAAGGGAATAGGAATCCTTTATTGGCCAATTGGGATTGGACCCACGAGGGATTTGTCTTTGGTGCAGATGCTCTCAGTGTACACGAAAGAAAAGATGAATTTGTCAAGAATAGAAGAGAAGAGAACAGAAGAGAAGAGAAAAGAAGAGAAGGGAATAGGAATCCTTTATTGGCCAATTGGGATTGGACCCACGAGGGATTTGTCTTTTGGTGCAGATGCTCTCAGTGTACACGAAAGAAAAGATGCATTTGTCAAGAATAGAAGAGAAGAGAAAAGAACAGAACAGAAGGGAATAGGAATACTTTATTGGCCAAGTGGAATTGGACCCACGCGGGATTTGTCTTTGGTGTAGATGCTCTCAGTGTACACGAAAGAAAAGATGCATTTGTCAAGAATAGAAGAGAAGAGAACAGAAGAGAAAAGAAGAGAAGGGAATAGGAATCCTTTATTGGCCAATTGGGATTGGACCCACGAGGGATTTGTCTTTGGTGTAGATGCTCTCAGTGTACACGAAAGAAAAGATGCATTTGTCAAGAATAGAAGAGAAGAGAACAGAACAGAAGAGAAAAGAAGAGAAGGGAATAGGAATCCTTTATTGGCCAAGTGGAATTGGACCCACGCGGGATTTGTCTTTGGTGTAGATGCTCTCAGTGTACATGAAAGAAAAGATGCATTTGTCAAGAATAGAAGAGAAGAGAAGAGAACAGAAGAGAAAAGAAGAGAAGGGAATAGGAATCCTTTATTGGCCAATTGGGATTGGACCCACAAGGGATTTGTCTTTGGTGTAGATGCTCTCAGTGTACACGAAAGAAAAGATGCATTTGTCAAGAATAGAAGAGAAGAGAAGAGAACAGAAGAGAAAAGAAGAGAAGGGAATAGGAATCCTTTATTGGCCAATTGGGATTGGACCCACGAGTGATTTGTCTTTGGTGCAGATGCTCTCAGTGTACACGAAAGAAAAGATGCATTTGTCAAAAATAGAAGAGAAGAGAACAGAAGGGAAGGGAATAGGAATTCTTTATTGGTCAATTGGGATTGGACCCACGAGGGATTTGCCTTTGGTGCAGATGCTCTCAGTGTACACGAAAGAAAAGATGCATTTGTCAAGAATAGAACAGAAGAGAAGAGAGGAGAAAAGAAAAGAAGAGAAGAGAAGAGAAGAGAAGAGAAGGGAATAGGAATCCTTTATTGGCCAATTGGGATTGGACCCACGAGGGATTTGTCTTTGGTGCAGATGCTCTCAGTGTACACGAAAGAAAAGATGCATTTGTCAAGAATAGAACAGAAGAGAAGAGAGGAGAAAAGAAAAGAAGAGAAGAGAAGAGAAGAGAAGAGAAGGGAATAGGAATCCTTTATTGGCCATTTGGGATTGGACCCACGAGGGATTTGTCTTTTGGTGCAGATGATCTCAGTGTACACGAAAGAAAAGATGCATTTGTCAAGAATAGAAGAGAAGAGAACAGAAGAGAAGAGAAATGAAGAGAAGGGAATAGGAATCCTTTATTGGTCAATTGGGATTGGACCCACGAGGGATTTGCCTTTGGTGCAGATGCTTACAGTGTACACGAAAGAAAAGATGCATTTGTCAAGAATAGAAGAGAAGAGAACAGAAGAGAAGAGAAATGAAGAGAAGGGAATAGGAATCCTTTATTGGTCAATTGGGATTGGACCCACGAGGGATTTGTCTTTTAGTGCAGATGATCTCAGTGTACACGAAAGAAAAGATGCATTTGTCAAGAATAGAAGAGAAGAGAACAGAAGAGAAGAGAAATGAAGAGAAGGGAATAGGAATCCTTTATTGGCCAATTGGGATTGGACCCACAAGGGATTTGCCTTTGGTGCAGATGCTCTCAGTGTACACGAAAGAAAAGATGCATTTGTCAAGAATAGAAGAGAAGAGAACAGAAGAGAAGAGAACAGAAGAGAAGAGAACAGAAGAGAAGAGAAAAGAAGAGAAGGGAATAGGAATCCTTTATTTGCCAAGTGTGATTGGACCCACAAGGGATTTGTCTTTGGTGCAGATGCTCTCAGTGTACACGAAAGAAAAGATGCATTTGTCAAGAATAGAAGAGAAGAGAACAGAACAGAAGAGAAAAGAAGAGAAGGGAATAGGAATCCTTTATTGGCCAATTGGGATTGGACCCACGAGGGATTTGTCTTTGGTGTAGATGCTCTCAGTGTACACGAAAGAAAAGATGCATTTGTCAAGAATAGAAGAGAAGAGAACAGAAGACAAGGGAATAGGAATCCTTTATTGGTCAAGTGGGATTGGACCCACGAGGGATTTGTCTTTGGTGCAGATGCTCTCAGTGTACACGAAAGAAAAGATGCATTTGTCAAGAATAGAAGAGAAGAGAAAAGAACAGAACAGAAGGGAATAGGAATACTTTATTGGCCAAGTGGAATTGGACACACGCGGGATTTGTCTTTGGTGTAGATGCTCTCAGTGTACACGAAAGAAAAGATGAATTTGTCAAGAATAGAAGAGAAGAGAACAGAACAGAAGAGAAAAGAAGAGAAGGGAATAGGAATCCTTTATTGGCCAATTGGGATTGGACCCACGAGGGATTTGTCTTTTGGTGCAGATGCTCTCAGTGTACACGAAAGAAAAGATGCATTTGTCAAGAATAGAAGAGAAGAGAAAAGAACAGAACAGAAGGGAATAGGAATACTTTATTGGCCAAGTGGAATTGGACCCACGCGGGATTTGTCTTTGGTGTAGATGCTCTCAGTGTACACGAAAGAAAAGATGCATTTGTCAAGAATAGAAGAGAAGAGAAGAGAACAGAAGAGAAAAGAAGAGAAGGGAATAGGAATCCTTTATTGGCCAATTGGGATTGGACCCACGAGGGATTTGTCTTTGGTGTAGATGCTCTCAGTGTACACGAAAGAAAAGATGCATTTGTCAAGAATAGAAGAGAAGAGAAGAGAACAGAAGAGAAAAGAAGAGAAGGGAATAGGAATCCTTTATTGGCCAAGTGGAATTGGACCCACGCGGGATTTGTCTTTGGTGTAGATGCTCTCAGTGTACACGAAAGAAAAGATGCATTTGTCAAGAATAGAAGAGAAGAGAACAGAAGAGAAGAGAAAAGAAGAGAAGGGAATAGGAATCCTTTATTGGCCAATTGGGATTGGACCCACGAGGGATTTGTCTTTGGTGTAGATGTTCTCAGTGTACACGAAAGAAAAGATGCATTTGTCAAGAATAGAAGAGAAGAGAACAGAAGAGAAAAGAAGAGAAGGGAATAGGAATCCTTTATTGGCCAATTGGGATTGGACCCACGAGTGATTTGTCTTTGGTGCAAATGCTCTCAGTGTACACGAAAGAAAAGATGCATTTGTCAAGAATAGAAGAGAAGAGAACAGAAGAGAAGGGAATAGGAATTCTTTATTGGTCAAGTGGGATTGGACCCACGAGGGATTTGCCTTTGGTGCAGATGCTCTCAGTGTACACGAAAGAAAAGATGCATTTGTCAAGAATAGAACAGAAGAGAAGAGAGGAGAAAAGAAAATAAGAGAAGAGAAGAGAAGAGAAGGGAATAGGAATCCTTTATTGGCCAATTGGGATTGGACCCACGAGGGATTTGTCTTTGGTGTAGATGCTCTCAGTGTACACGAAAGAAAAGATGCATTTGTCAAGAATAGAAGAGAAGAGAACAGAAGACAAGGGAATAGGAATCCTTTATTGGTCAAGTGGGATTGGACCCACGAGGGATTTGTCTTTGGTGCAGATGCTCTCAGTGTACACGAAAGAAAAGATGCATTTGTCAAGAATAGAAGAGAAGATAAAAGAACAGAAGAGAAAAGAAGAGAAGGGAATAGGAATCCTTTATTGGCCAATTGGGATTGGACCCACGAGGGATTTGCCTTTGGTGCAGATGCTCTCAGTGTACACGAAAGAAAAGATGCATTTGTCAAGAATAGAACAGAAGAGAAGAGAGGAGAAAAGAAAAGAAGAGAAGAGAAGAGAAGAGAAGGGAATAGGAATCCTTTATTGGCCAATTGGGATTGGACCCACGAGGGATTTGTCTTTGGTGCAGATGCTCTCAGTGTACACGAAAGAAAAGATGCATTTGTCAAGAATAGAAGAGAAGAGAAGAAAACAGAAGAAAGGGAATAGGAATCCTTTATTGGCCAATTGGGATTGGACCCACGAGGGATTTGTCTTTTGGTGCAGATGATCTCAGTGTACACGAAAGAAAAGATGCATTTGTCAAGAATAGAAGAGAAGAGAACAGAAGAGAAGAGAAAAGAAGAGAAGGGAATAGGAATCCTTTATTGGCCAATTGGGATTGGACCCACGAGGGATTTGTCTTTGGTGCAGATGCTCTCAGTGTACACGAAAGAAAAGATGCATTTGTCAAGAATAGAACAGAAGAGAAGAGAAGAGAAAAGAATAGAACAGAAGAGAAGAGAAAAGAAAAGAAGAGAAGCGAAGCGAAGGGAATAGGAATCCTTTGTTGGTCAAGTGGGATTGGACCCACGAGGGATTTGCCTTTGGTGCAGATGCTCTCAGTGTACACGAAAGAAAAGATGCATTTGTCAAGAATAGAAGAGAAGAGAACAGAAGAGAAGAGAAAAGAAGAGAAGGGAATAGGAATCCTTTATTGGCCAATTGGGATTGGACCCACGAGGGATTTGTCTTTGGTGCAGATGCTCTCAGTGTACACGAAAGAAAAGATGCATTTGTCAAGAATAGAAGAGAAGAGAACAGAAGAGAAGAGAAAAGAAGAGAAGGGAATAGGAATCCTTTATTTGCCAATTGGGATTGGACCCACGAGGGATTTGTCTTTTGGTGCAGATGCTCTCAGTGTACACGAAAGAAAAGATGCATTTGTCAAGAATAGAAGAGAAGAGAACAGAAGACAAGGGAATAGGAATCCTTTATTGGTCAAGTGGGATTGGACCCACGAGGGATTTGTCTTTGGTGCAGATGCTCTCAGTGTACACGAAAGAAAAGATGCATTTGTCAAGAATAGAAGAGAAGAGAAAAGAACAGAACAGAAGGGAATAGGAATACTTTATTGGCCAAGTGGAATTGGACCCACGCGGGATTTGTCTTTGGTGTAGATGCTCTCAGTGTACACGAAAGAAAAGATGCATTTGTCAAGAATAGAAGAGAAGAGAAGAGAACAGAAGAGAAAAGAAGAGAAGGGAATAGGAATCCTTTATTGGCCAATTGGGATTGGACCCACGAGGGATTTGTCTTTGGTGTAGATGCTCTCAGTGTACACGAAAGAAAAGATGCATTTGTCAAGAATAGAAGAGAAGAGAACAGAACAGAAGAGAAAAGAAGAGAAGGGAATAGGAATCCTTTATTGGCCAAGTGGAATTGGACCCACGCGGGATTTGTCTTTGGTGTAGATGCTCTCAGTGTACATGAAAGAAAAGATGCATTTGTCAAGAATAGAAGAGAAGAGAAGAGAACAGAAGAGAAAAGAAGAGAAGGGAATAGGAATCCTTTATTGGCCAATTGGGATTGGACCCACAAGGGATTTGTCTTTGGTGTAGATGCTCTCAGTGTACACGAAAGAAAAGATGCATTTGTCAAGAATAGAAGAGAAGAGAAGAGAACAGAAGAGAAAAGAAGAGAAGGGAATAGGAATCCTTTATTGGCCAATTGGGATTGGACCCACGAGTGATTTGTCTTTGGTGCAGATGCTCTCAGTGTACACGAAAGAAAAGATGCATTTGTCAAGAATAGAAGAGAAGAGAACAGAAGAGAAGGGAATAGGAATTCTTTATTGGTCAAGTGGGATTGGACCCACGAGGGATTTGCCTTTGGTGCAGATGCTCTCAGTGTACACGAAAGAAAAGATGCATTTGTCAAGAATAGAACAGAAGAGAAGAGAGGAGAAAAGAAAAGAAGAGAAGAGAAGAGAAGAGAAGGGAATAGGAATCCTTTATTGGCCAATTGGGATTGGACCCACGAGGGATTTGTCTTTGGTGCAGATGCTCTCAGTGTACACGAAAGAAAAGATGCATTTGTCAAGAATTGAAGAGAAGAGAAGAAAACAGAAGCAAGGGAATAGGAATCCTTTATTGGCCATTTGGGATTGGACCCACGAGGGATTTGTCTTTTGGTGCAGATGATCTCAGTGTACACGAAAGAAAAGATGCATTTGTCAAGAATAGAACAGAAGAGAACAGAAGAGAAGAGAAAAGAAGAGAAGGGAATAGGAATCCTTTATTGGCCAATTGGGATTGGACCCACGAGGGATTTGTCTTTGGTGCAGATGCTCTCACTGTACACGAAAGAAAAGATGCATTTGTCAAGAATAGAACAGAAGAGAAGAGAAAAGAATAGAACAGAAGAGAAGAGAAAAGAAAAGAAGAGAAGCGAAGCGAAGGGAATAGGAATCCTTTATTGGTCAAGTGGGATTGGACCCACGAGGGATTTGCCTTTGGTGCAGATGCTCTCAGTGTACACGAAAGAAAAGATGCATTTGTCAAGAATAGAAGAGAAGAGAACAGAAGACAAGGGAATAGGAATCCTTTATTGGTGAAGTGGGATTAGACCCACGAGGGATTTGCCTTTGGTGCAGATGCTCTCAGTGTACACGAAAGAAAAGATGCATTTGTCAAGAATAGAAGAGAAGAGAACAGAAGAGAAAAGAAGAGAAGGGAATAGGAATCCTTTATTGGCCAATTGGGATTGGACCCACGAGGGATTTGCCTTTGGTGCAGATGCTCTCAGTGTACACGAAAGAAAAGATGCATTTGTCAAGAATAGAAGAGAAGAGAAGAAAACAGAAGAAAGGGAATAGGAATCCTTTATTGGCCAATTGGGATTGGACCCACGAGGGATTTGTCTTTGGTGCAGATGCTCTCAGTGTACACGAATGAAAAGATGCATTTGTCAAGAATAGAAGAGAAGAGAAGAAAACAGAAGAAAGGGAATAGGAATCCTTTATTGGCCAATTGGGATTGGACCCACGAGGGATTTGCCTTTGGTGCAGATGATCTCAGTGTACACGAAAGAAAAGATGCATTTGTCAAGAATAGAAGAGAAGAGAACAGAAGAGAAGAGAACAGAAGATAAGAGAAAAGAAGAGAAGAGAACAGAAGACAAGGGAATAGGAATCCTTTATTGGTGAAGTGGGATTGGACCCACGAGGGATTTGCCTTTGGTGCAGATGCTCTCAGTGTACACGAAAGAAAAGATGCATTTGTCAAGAATAGAAGAGAAGAGAACAGAAGAGAAGAGAACAGAAGAGAAGAGAATAGAAGAGAAGAGAAAAGAAGAGAAAGGAATAGGAATCCTTTATTGGTCAAGTGGGATTGGACCCACGAGGGATTTGCCTTTGGTGCAGATGCTCTCAGTGTACACGAAAGAAAAGATGCATTTGTCAAGAATAGAAGAGAAGAGAACAGAAGAGAAGAGAAAAGAAGAGAAGGGAATAGGAATCCTTTATTGGCCAATTGGGATTGGACCCACGAGTGATTTGTCTTTGGTGCAGATGCTCTCAGTGTATACGAAAGAAAAGATGCATTTGTCAAGAATAGAAGAGAAGAGAACAGAAGAGAAGGGAATAGGAATTCTTTATTGGTCAAGTGGGATTGGACCCACGAGGGATTTGCCTTTGGTGCAGATGCTCTCAGTGTACACGAAAGAAAAGATGCATTTGTCAAGAATAGAACAGAAGAGAAGAGAGGAGAAAAGAAAAGAAGAGAAGAGAAGAGAAGAGAAGGGAATAGGAATCCTTTATTGGCCAATTGGGATTGGACCCACGAGGGATTTGTCTTTGGTGCAGATGCTCTCAGTGTACACGAAAGAAAAGATGCATTTGTCAAGAATAGAAGAGAAGAGAAGAAAACAGAAGCAAGGGAATAGGAATCCTTTATTGGCCATTTGGGATTGGACCCACGAGGGATTTGTCTTTTGGTGCAGATGATCTCAGTGTACACGAAAGAAAAGATGCATTTGTCAAGAATAGAACAGAAGAGAACAGAAGAGAAGAGAAAAGAAGAGAAGGGAATAGGAATCCTTTATTGGCCAATTGGGATTGGACCCACGAGGGATTTGTCTTTGGTGCAGATGCTCTCAGTGTACACGAAAGAAAAGATGCATTTGTCAAGAATAGAACAGAAGAGAAGAGAAAAGAATAGAACAGAAGAGAAGAGAAAAGAAAAGAAGAGAAGCGAAGCGAATAGGAATCCTTTATTGGTCAAGTGGGATTGGACCCACGAGGGATTTGCCTTTGGTGCAGATGCTCTCAGTGTACACGAAAGAAAAGATGCATTTGTCAAGAATAGAAGAGAAGAGGACAGAAGACAAGGGAATAGGAATCCTTTATTGGTCAAGTGGGATTAGACCCACGAGGGATTTGCCTTTGGTGCAGATGCTCTCAGTGTACACGAAAGAAAAGATTCATTTGTCAAGAATAGAAGAGAAGAGAACAGAAGAGAAAAGAAGAGAAGGGAATAGGAATCCTTTATTGGCCAATTGGGATTGGACCCACGAGGGATTTGTCTTTGGTGCAGATGCTCTCAGTGTACACGAAAGAAAAGATGCATTTGTCAAGAATAGAAGAGAAGAGAAGAAAACAGAAGAAAGGGAATAGGAATCCTTTATTGGCCAATTGGGATTGGACCCACGAGGGATTTGCCTTTGGTGCAGATGCTCTCAGTGTACACGAAAGAAAAGATGCATTTGTCAAGAATAGAAGAGAAGAGAAGAAAACAGAAGAAAGGGAATAGGAATCCTTTATTGGCCAATTGGGATTGGACCCACGAGGGATTTGTCTTTGGTGCAGATGCTCTCAGTGTACACGAATGAAAAGATGCATTTGTCAAGAATAGAAGAGAAGAGAAGAAAACAGAAGAAAGGGAATAGGAATCCTTTATTGGCCAATTGGGATTGGACCCACGAGGGATTTGCCTTTGGTGCAGATGATCTCAGTGTACACGAAAGAAAAGATGCATTTGTCAAGAATAGAAGAGAAGAGAACAGAAGAGAAGAGAACAGAAGATAAGAGAAAAGCAGAGAAGAGAACAGAAGACAAGGGAATAGGAATCCTTTATTGGTGAAGTGGGATTGGACCCACGAGGGATTTGCCTTTGGTGCAGATGCTCTCAGTGTACACGAAAGAAAAGATGCATTTGTCAAGAATAGAAGAGAAGAGAACAGAAGAGAAGAGAACAGAAGAGAAGAGAATAGAAGAGAAGAGAAAAGAAGAGAAGGGAATAGGAATCCTTTATTGGTCAAGTGGGATTGGACCCACGAGGGATTTGCCTTTGGTGCAGATGCTCTCAGTGTACACGAAAGAAAAGATGCATTTGTCAAGAATAGAAGAGAAGAGAACAGAAGAGAAGAGAAAAGAAGAGAAGGGAATAGGAATCCTTTATTGGCCAATTGGGATTGGACCCACGAGGGATTTGTCTTTGGTGTAGATGCTCTCAGTGTACACGAAAGAAAAGATGCATTTGTCAAGAATGGAAGAGAACAGAAGAGAACAGAAGAGAAAAGAAGAGAAGGGAATAGGAATCCTTTATTGGCCAATTGGGATTGGACCCACGAGGGATTTGTCTTTGGTGTAGATGCTCTCAGTGTACACGAAAGAAAAGATGCATTTGTCAAGAATAGAAGAGAAGAGAACAGAAGAGAAGGGAATAGGAATTCTTTATTGGTCAATTGGGATTGGACCCACGCGGGATTTGTCTTTGGTGTAGATGCTCTCAGTGTACACGAAAGAAAAGATGCATTTGTCAAGAATGGAAGAGAACAGAAGAGAACAGAAGAGAAAAGAAGAGAAGGGAATAGGAATCCTTTATTGGCCAATTGGGATTGGACCCACGAGGGATTTGTCTTTGGTGTAGATGCTCTCAGTGTACACGAAAGAAAAGATGCATTTGTCAAGAATAGAAGAGAAGAGAAGAGAAGAGAACAGAAGAGAAAAGAAGAGAAGGGAATAGGAATCCTTTATTGGCCAAGTGGAATTGGACCCACGCGGGATTTGTCTTTGGTGTAGATGCTCTCAGTGTACACGAAAGAAAAGATGCATTTGTCAAGAATAGAAGAGAAGAGAAGAGAACAGAAGAGAAAAGAAGAGAAGGGAATAGGAATCCTTTATTGGCCAATTGGGATTGGACCCACGAGGGATTTGTCTTTGGTGCAGATGCTCTCAGTGTACACGAAAGAAAAGATGCATTTGTCAAGAATAGAAGAGAAGAGAACAGAAGAGAAGGGAATAGGAATTCTTTATTGGTCAATTGGGATTGGACCCACGAGGGATTTGCCTTTGGTGCAGATGCTCTCAGTGTACACGAAAGAAAAGATGCATTTGTCAAGAATAGAAGAGAAGAGAAGAAAACAGAAGAAAGGGAATAGGAATCCTTTATTGGCCAATTGGGATTGGACCCACGAGGGATTTGTCTTTTGGTGCAGATGATCTCAGTGTACACGAAAGAAAAGATGCATTTGTCAAGAATAGAAGTGAAGAGAACAGAAGAGAAGAGAAAAGAAGAGAAGAGAACAGAAGAGAAGGGAATAGGAATCCTTTATTGGTCAATTGGGATTGGACCCACGAGGGATTTGCCTTTGGTGCAGATGCTCTCAGTGTACACGAAAGAAAAGATGCATTTGTCAAGAATAGAAGAGAAGAGAACAGAAGAGAAGAGAACAGAAGATAAGAGAATAGAAGAGAAGAGAAAAGAAGAGAAGGGAATAGGAATCCTTTGTTGGCCAATTGGGATTGGACCCACGAGGGATTTGTCTTTTGGTGCAGATGATCTCAGTGTACACGAAAGAAAAGATGCATTTGTCAAGAATAGAAGAGAAGAGAACAGAAGAAAAGAGAACAGAAGATAAGAGAATAGAAGAGAAGAGAAAAGAAGAGAAGGGAATAGGAATCCTTTATTGGCCAATTGGGATTGGACCCACGAGGGATTTGCCTTTGGTGCAGATGCTCTCAGTGTACACGAAAGAAAAGATGCATTTGTCAAGAATAGAAGAGAAGAGAACAGAAGAGAAGAGAAAAGAAGAGAAGGGAATAGGAATCCTTTATTGGCCAATTGGGATTGGACCCACGAGGGATTTGTCTTTGGTGCAGATGCTCTCAGTGTACACGAAAGAAAAGATACATTTGTCAAGAATAGAAGAGAAGAGAACAGAAGAGAAGAGAAAAGAAGAGAAGGGAATAGGAATCCTTTATTGGCCAATTGGGATTGGACCCACGAGGGATTTGTCTTTTGGTGAAGATGCTCACAGTGTACACGAAAGAAAAGATGCATTTGTCAAGAATAGAAGAGAAGAGAACAGAAGAGAAGAGAACAGAAGAGAAGGGAATAGGAATCCTTTATTGGCCAATTGGGATTGGACCCACGAGGGATTTGTCTTTTGGTGCAGATGCTCTCAGTGTACACGAAAGAAAAGATGCATTTGTCAAGAATAGAAGAGAAGAGAAAAGAACAGAACAGAAGGGAATAGGAATACTTTATTGGCCAAGTGGAATTGGACCCACGCGGGATTTGTCTTTGGTGTAGATGCTCTCAGTGTACACGAAAGAAAAGATGCATTTGTCAAGAATAGAAGAGAACAGAACAGAACAGAAGAGAAAAGAAGAGAAGGGAATAGGAATCCTTTATTGGCCAATTGGGATTGGACCCACGAGGGATTTGTCTTTTGGTGCAGATGCTCTCAGTGTACACGAAAGAAAAGATGCATTTGTCAAGAATAGAAGAGAAGAGAAAAGAACAGAACAGAAGGGAATAGGAATACTTTATTGGCCAAGTGGAATTGGACCCACGCGGGATTTGTCTTTGGTGTAGATGCTCTCAGTGTACACGAAAGAAAAGATGCATTTGTCAAGAATGGAAGAGAACAGAAGAGAACAGAAGAGAAAAGAAGAGAAGGGAATAGGAATCCTTTATTGGCCAATTGGGATTGGACCCACGAGGGATTTGTCTTTGGTGTAGATGCTCTCAGTGTACACGAAAGAAAAGATGCATTTGTCAAGAATAGAAGAGAAGAGAAGAGAACAGAAGAGAAAAGAAGAGAAGGGAATAGGAATCCTTTATTGGCCAAGTGGAATTGGACCCACGCGGGATTTGTCTTTGGTGTAGATGCTCTCAGTGTACACGAAAGAAAAGATGCATTTGTCAAGAATAGAAGAGAAGAGAAGAGAACAGAAGAGAAAAGAAGAGAAGGGAATAGGAATCCTTTATTGGCCAATTGGGATTGGACCCACGAGGGATTTGTCTTTGGTGTAGATGCTCTCAGTGTACACGAAAGAAAAGATGCATTTGTCAAGAATAGAAGAGAAGAGAAGAGAACAGAAGAGAAAAGAAGAGAAGGGAATAGGAATCCTTTATTGGCCAATTGGGATTGGACCCACGAGTGATTTGTCTTTGGTGCAGATGCTCTCAGTGTACACGAAAGAAAAGATGCATTTGTCAAGAATAGAAGAGAAGAGAACAGAAGAGAAGGGAATAGGAATTCTTTATTGGTCAATTGGGATTGGACCCATGAGGGATTTGCCTTTGGTGCAGATGCTCTCAGTGTACACGAAAGAAAAGATGCATTTGTCAAGAATAGAAGAGAAGAGTAGAAAACAGAAGAAAGGGAATAGGAATCCTTTATTGGCCAATTGGGATTGGACCCACGAGTGATTTGTCTTTGGTGCAGATGCTCTCAGTGTACACGAAAGAAAAGATGCATTTGTCAAGAATAGAAGAGAAGAGAACAGAAGAGAAGGGAATAGGAATTCTTTATTGGTCAAGTGGGATTGGACCCACGAGGGATTTGCCTTTGGTGCAGATGCTCTCAGTGTACATGAAAGAAAAGTTGCATTTGTCAAGAATAGAACAGAAGAGAAGAGAGGAGAAAAGAAAAGAAGAGAAGAGAAGAGAAGGGAATAGGAATCCTTTATTGGCCAATTGGTATTGGACCCACGAGTGATTTGTCTTTGGTGCAGATGCTCTCAGTGTACACGAAAGAAAAGATGCATTTGTCAAGAATAGAAGAGAAGAGAAGAAAACAGAAGAAAGGGAATAGGAATCCTTTATTGGCCAATTGGGATTGGACCCACGAGGGATTTGTCTTTTGGTGCAGATGCTCTCAGTGTACATGAAAGAAAAGATGCATTTGTCAAGAATAGAAGAGAAGAGAAAAGAACAGAACAGAAGGGAATAGGAATACTTTATTGGCCAAGTGGAATTGGACCCACGCGGGATTTGTCTTTGGTGCAGATGCTCTCAGTGTACACGAAAGCATAGTTCCCTTTAAGCTGCGCAGCGCGCTATAGCGCAGAGGTTTTTAACCCCCGGCCCGGGAATTTCAAATTCCAGCGCACAGGACCGATCGCTGCGCCGGAATTTGAAATTAAAGGAACTGCCGCTGCTCTGTAAACAACAGTTTGCAGCAACAGTTCCTTTAAGTAAAGGCGGGAAAGAAAGGGGCCAATTATAGGCCCGCTTTCTTCCCCGCCCCTTAAATCCCAGACGTTCTCCGCGTACACACACCCCTCACAGCCAAATGGTTGTTTAGCTGCTGGCCCGGTAAGGTAAGAAAACCGTTGGGGGTCCCTGGGTCTGGCGGCGCGGTCTGCTGCCAAGCCTTCTAAGCATCCATGGGGTGGGGGTGGAAACAAGGGTGGGGGGTGATGACCGGGGGCCCTGGGCCAGGCCGGCAGCCTACCGCGGCTTCCCGCGCCGCCGCGGCTTCCCTGGCTTGCCGCGGCCCGCCCGTGGCCTCCCAGACCCGGCCGGCAGCCTACCGCGGCTTCCCGCGCCGCCACGGCTTTCCTGGCTTGCCGCGGCCCGCCCGTGGCCTCCCAGACCCGGCCGGCAGCCTACCGCGGCTTCCCGCGCCGCCGCGGCTTTCCTGGCTTGCCGCGGCCCGCCCGTGGCCTCCCAGACCCGGCCGGCAGCCTACCGCGGCTTCCCGCGCCGCCACGGCTTCCCTGGCTTGCGGCAGCCCGCCCGTGGCCTCCCAGACCCGGCCGGCAGCCTACTGCGGCTTCCCGCGCCGCCGCGGCTTTCCTGGCTTGCTGCGGCCTGCCCGTGGCCTCCCAGACCCGGCCGGCAGCCTACCGCGGCTTCCCGCGCCGCCGCGGCTTCTCCGGCTTGCCGCGGCCCGCCCGCCGCCACCCAGAACCAGCCGCCAGCCTACCGCGGTTCCCCCACCGCTCAAGCTCGGCCGCCGCCCTGTCGCAATTCCCCCAACCTTCCCATGGGTACTGCCCGGTGCCTCAGCAGTCTACTTCGTTACACAAATTGCTCGGGGTGATGGCGGGGCTCTTGCCTCCGAGCCTTTTCTCCCCATATCCGACGGCCGCCTTCTCCGGGTCCCAGGGAAAAAGGAAAGTTTCCCAGGAAGCCCCTGTGCTTCTGGCCCCAAAAAACATATTTGTGCGAGTGAGTGGTGTTGCAGGGCAGGAAAAATAAGAAGAGAGTAAGACAGAGAGAAAAAAGAGAGGAAGGAAGAGAGAAAGAAGGAAAGGGAGGGATGGAGAAATAGGAAAGGAGGATGAGAAAGAGGGAAAGAGTGAGAGGGATGGAGGGGGGAGGGAGAGAGAAAGAAGAGAAGGGGGAAAGAGAGGGAGGGAGGAAGAGAGGAAAAGAGACAGAAACAGATAGAAAAGAATGGGAGCAAGAAAGAGAGAAAGAAAATCAAAATCTAGTTTGAAACTAGCTCAACTATTTAAGTGGATTTTAAAGCATAGATTTATTAATAGTTTTGTTTTTGTTTTTGCTGGTTGTTTTAGTTTTAATAGTAATAGATTTTGGTTTTGTTTTATTATTAATTTCAATAAAATAGAAGGGAAATATATATATTTCAGCTAAAACATTTTATATATATATATATGTATTTCAGCTAAAAACATTATATATATATATATATATATATATATGTAGATTGTTCTGAGTTCGGGTTTTGCCCTGTGTAATGTTTTGCATGTCTATGCGACGTTTCGGTAAAATCACATTTACCATCATCAGGCTGGAGTTCCAATCTCTGTGTTTTTGCAAATGAATATTAGCAACTGACATTCCTTCTTAGCATGTAGTGTGGGGGTGGAGATTTGCTTTGAATGTAGCAAATAGATTGGGTGACTATGCTTCCGTGATCTGATTGGTTGGTGTAATCATGGTTATAGAAGGAATGGTATGAAGATTATGAAGTGTTTTGTTTAAGTCTGATTTCCAAATATAAAATTCTAAAATCATAATAATTAAAGGATTGACATATTGATTATAATGAAGTTTTTATTTTGTTTAAGGCTGGTTTCCAAATCTCTGGCAGACGTGAGGTATCATCCCGTTTATTTAAACAAAAAGATCTTTTTTCAATTTCAATAGCTTCTAGAGAGATTCTTTTATATAAATTCTCTGTTTTGTGGAGTAATTTAGTTTTTTCAAAGTCAATTTCGTGCCCTGTTCTTTTAATGTGCTGGACAAGGGAGGAGGTCTTCTCCTGTTTCTTGACTGCATTCATATGTTCTGCCATGCGCTGGCTCACTCTTCGGTTAGTTTGTCCAATGTATGTGGCTGCACATGTTTTGCAAGGGATTTCATAGATACCTTGGTATATATATATATATATATTTCAGCTAAAAACATTTTATATATATATATATATATATATATATATATATATATATATATATATATATATATATATGTCTCACATGTTTAAGCTGAATTTGAAAATTAAGGGAGACTAGGATAGATCTATTTCGGCCTTATTTTGGCCTCATCAGCTAGCCATACCCACTGGGACTTGAACCTGCAACCGTTGCCTTGTAAGGCAGAGAATTATCCTCTAGGCTACAGTATATATATATATATATATATATATATATATATATATATATATATATATATATATATATATATATATATATGACGGTCTTGGTATATTCGGGTTTCTTCCCGTGTAGGATTTGGAAATTTCTGGCGATGTCGCCAGAAATTTCCAAATCCTACACGGGAAGAAACCCGAATATACCAAGACCGTCATACCTGTACCCGTGAAAATCTACGAAAACAAATATATATATATATATATATATGCCGCCCAGTCCTGAAGTGACTGCTGCTCAGACACTATAGTTTTCCGCCCACACCGAAGAGAAAAGAACAGAACAGAAGGGAATAGGAATCCTTTATTGGCCAAGTGGAATTGGACCCACGCGGGATTTGTCTTTGGTGCAGATGCTCTCAGTGTACACAAAAGAAAAGATACATTTTTCAAGAATAGAAGAGAAGAGAAGAGAACAGAAGAGAAAAGAAGAGAAGGGAATAGGAATCCTTTATTGGTCAAGTGGAATTGGACCCACGAGGGATTTGTCTTTGGTGCAGATGCTCTCAGTGTACACGAAAGAAAAGATGCATTTGTCAAGAAGAGAAGAGAAGAGAAAAGAAGAGAAGAGAAGGGAATAGGAATTCTTTATTGGCCAAGTGGGATTGGACACACAAGGAATTTGTCTATGGTGCAGATGCTCTCAGTGTACACGAAAGAAAAGATGCATTTGTCAAGAAGAGAAGAGAAGAGAAAAGAAGAGAAGAGAAGGGAATAGGAATTCTTTATTGGCCAAGTGGGATTGGACACACAAGGAATTTGTCTATGGTGCAGATGCTCTCAGTGTACACGAAAGAAAAGATGCATTTGTCAAGAATAGAAGAGAAGAGAACAGAAGAGAAGAGAAAAGAAGAGAAGGGAATAGGAATCCTTTATTGGCCAATTGGGATTGGACCCACGAGGGATTTGTCTTTTGGTGCAGATGATCTCAGTGTACACGAAAGAAAAGATGCATTTGTCAAGAATAGAAGAGAAGAGAACAGAAGAGAAGAGAAAAGAAGAGAAAGGAATAGGAATCCTTTATTGGCCAATTGGGATTGGACCCACGAGGGATTTGTCTTTTGGTGCAGATGATCTCAGTGTACACGAAAGAAAAGATGCATTTGTCAAGAATAGAAGAGAAGAGAACAGAAGAGAAGAGAAAAGAAGAGAAGGGAATAGGAATCCTTTATTGGCCAATTGGGATTGGACCCACGAGGGATTTGTCTTTGGTGCAGATGCTCTCAGTGTACACGAAAGAAAAGATGCATTTGTCAAGAAGAGAAGAGAAGAGAAAAGAAGAGAAAAGAAGAGAAGAGAAGGGAATAGGAATTCTTTATTGGCCAATTGGGATTGGACCCACGAGGGATTTGTCTTTGGTGCAGATGCTCTCAGTGTACACGAAAGAAAAGATGCATTTGTCAAGAATAGAAGAGAAGAGAAAAGAAGAGAAGGGAATAGGAATTCTTTATTGGCCAATTGGGATTGGACCCACGAGGGATTTGTCTTTGGTGGAGATGCTCTCAGTGTACACGAAAGAAAAATTGCATTTGTCAAGAATAGAAGAGAAGAGAAGAAAACAGAAGAAAGGGAATAGGAATTCTTTATTGGCCAATTGGGATTGGACCCACGAGGGATTTGTCTTTGGTGCAGATGCTCTCAGTGTACACGAAAGAAAAGATGCATTTGTCAAGAATAGAAGAGAAGAGAAAAGAACAGAACAGAAGGGAATAGGAATACTTTATTGGCCAAGTGGAATTGGACCCACGCGGGATTTGTCTTTGGTGTAGATGCTCTGTGTACACAAAAGAAAAGATACATTTGTCAAGAATAGAAGAGAAGAGAAGAGAAGAGAAGAAAACAGAAGAGAAGGGAACAGAAGAGAAGAGAAAAGAAGAGAAGAGAACAGAAGAGAAGGGAATAGGAATCCTTTATTGGTCAAGTGGGATTGGACCCACGAGAGATTTGCCTTTGGTGCAGATGCTCTCAGTGTACACGAAAGAAAAGATGCATTTGTCAAGAATAGAAGAGAAGAGAACAGAAGAGAAGAGAAAAGAAGAGAAAAGAAGAGAAGAGAAGGGAATAGGAATTCTTTATTGGCCAAGTGGGATTGGACCCACGAGGGATTTGTCTTTGGTGCAGATGCTCTCAGTGTACACGAAAGAAAAGATGCATTTGTCAAGAATAGAAGAGAAGAGAAAAGAAGAGAACAGAAGGGAATAGGAATACTTTATTGGCCAAGTGGAATTGGACCCACGCGGGATTTGTCTTTGGTGTAGATGCTCTGTGTACACAAAAGAAAAGATACATTTGTCAAGAATAGAAGAGAAGAGAAGAGAAGAGAAGAAAACAGAAGAGAAGGGAACAGAAGAGAAGAGAAAAGAAGAGAAGAGAACAGAAGAGAAGGGAATAGGAATCCTTTATTGGTCAAGTGGGATTGGACCCACGAGGGATTTGCCTTTGGTGCAGATGCTCTCAGTGTACACAAAAGAAAAGATGCATTTGTCAAGAATAGAAGAGAAGAGAAAAGAAGAGAAGGGAATAGGAATTCAGTCTAGGGGCCAGAGGGGAGAGGGAGGCAGCAGGGGGGCCCTTTTGAGGGGAAAGGGCTGGGGAGGGCAGAGGGGAGCCCCACTGGGGGGGAATGGAGTTGGGGAGTGTCTGGGGGGGGCTGCATTGGGTGAAGCCAGACACCCCTCTGCTCTGCGCCTGGGGCCTCTCTCCCTTGAGGCGGTGCAGTGGTTAGAGTGCAGCACCGCAGGCTCCGTCAGCTGACCACCAGCTGCAGTTTGGCGGTTCAAATCTCACCACCGGCTCCAGGTTGTGACTCAGCCTCCCCTCCTTCCCAGGCGGGTAAGAGGGGGACCCAGGCGGTTGGGGCTTTGAAGGGGCTGAGCTCCCTGCCAGCAGTTTAGAGGGAAACGGCCAGCGGCCTGGGGTTCCCAAGGGCTGCAGGGCTGCTGCTCAGAGGGGAAGCGCTGTGAGGAGGGGGCTGCCCAGGGCCAGGCAGGGACTCAGCGGCCAGAAGAGAGGATGTGCCTCTGCCGGTGGGGAGGCAGAGCCCCCACCGCCGCCTGGCCCTGCTGGCAAAGGCAGATGGGAGCCGTTGGGCAGCCAGGGTGAGATTTCCAAACAGCTATGTGCAGGAAGCATGTGTGCGTGTGCGTGTGTGTGTATGTGAGAGAGAGAGAGTGCAGAGAGGGGGAGGGCTGCTGCCTCGCCACCTGCAGAGGCACATGGGCTCTTGTGTCCCTCAGCCAATGGCTTCTCTTGCAGACCGTTGCCCAGCCTTCTCGGGAGGAGGAGGGAGCTCTGCCTGCCTCTGCTGCTTGGGGAGAGGCGCCCTCTGTCTCTGGGGCACAGCTGCACTCCCTCCCTCCTCCTGCCTTCTTCTGAGGATCGTCTGGGGGTCTCTGTCCTTCTCAGCCCCCCGCCCACAGGTGGGAGGGCCTCGGCCAGGTCCAGGGAGAGGCAGGCGGGGGGGGGGCATGTTAGAGCTTCTCAGGTGGTCCGGTCAGCCCCCCCCATAAAAGCCCAGAGGATGAACGGGTGGGACCCTCCCCCTCACCCTCCCCCTCCCCCTCCCCCGCTGCCTGAACAGCCGGGCCTGCTCATTCATGCCCCTCCCAGCAGAGGGGAGTCTGCAGGGCCAATGGAGCCCACCGAGGGGGGAGGAGAGATTCCCCATTCTGCCGCTGGTGGTGCGCTGCATGTGCAGCCTGGCTTCTGCGGTGGGTGCGCACGTGTGCATGTATTCCCTCATGTGTTCCCTCTCACCAGGGGACCTGTGCGCGCGCATGAGATTTCAGTGGGTTTTCTGCTTCCCTCCATGTGCAGAAGGAAAACATGGCCAAAATCTCACCCATGCGCAGCTCCCCTCACAATAGTGTGCTCCCTGCACATGCGCAGAAGCGAAACCTCACTGGGATGCGCACACGTGCACACGCGCACACGGCAGCCCAGGGGGAACTGTTTGTGCAGAGCTCAATTCCCGCCACCAGCTCGGCCTCCTCATCCCTTCCGGCCCCTTCCGCAGGGAGAGCCTGGAAGCAGATTGACAGAATGGAACAGGACTGGGAGGGACCTCGGGAGTCACCTCGTCCAGCCCCCTCTGCCCGAGCGGGAGACCCAAGCCAGATGTCTCCCTCTGCCAGCTCCAGTGGGATTCTGCACGCTGGCCGGTTGGGTTTCCATCTTCCAGAGGGTGGAGGGGGGTCATTTTCAGCCTCCCCAGGCCTGAGGGAAGCCTCCGGAGGGAGGAAAACAGACCCAACGGCCCAACCAGAAGGACGTTAGGGAAAGAAACCTCTGTTTGGGCCATTTCTCAGCCTCCCCAGGCTTCAGGAGGCCCAAACAGACGTTCCTTTCCTAACTTCCGTTTGGGCTGTTGGGTCTGTTTTCTGCCACCCACACCCTGCGGAGGCTTTCGTGAGGAAAAGGCGAAGGACACCTCCCCCTTCTCCTCTCCAGAAGGCTGAATATCAGCTGGAATCCGTTTCTCTCCATCCGCACACGCTCAGGAGGCTTCGGTGAGCCCTCTGCAGATGGGGGGCGGAGGGGGGGTGGCACTGGGAGGGAAATTTCTCCTTCAATTCTAAGTGGCTTCTCTCCTTGTTCAGCTTCCGCCCATTGCTGCTTGTTCTGCCCTCGGGTGCTTCAGCCTGACTCCCTCTTCTTTGGGGCCACCCCTGAGATACTGGAGCACTGCTCTCATGTCTCCTTCTTTCCGTTAAACTAGCCATAAACCCAGGTCCTGCAACCGCCCTTCTTAGGTTTGAGCCCCCAGTCCCCTAAACCCTCTTTGTCGCTCTTTCTAGAGACTCCGCGTCCTTTTTATAGTGTGCTGAGCCAACCTGGGTGCAGGATTCCAGGTGTGGCCTTGTAGAGCGGTGTTGATACCTCACTTGGGGCACGAAAGGAGCCTCCCCCGATTGCCTACCTGCATCCAGGTGTCCCGCGGGTGAAGATAACATCCCCTTGACTGACACCTGCCTCGTGGGCTGAATGAATAAAAAGCCCCTCCCTTGATCTTGGCTGTGTCCCTCTGATAATGCAGTTGAGGACGGCATTCGCACCCAGTGCCCACTGAGCCGAGCTGGGCCCCGTGTGCTGTGGGGCAACAGCGGAGACGCTTCACCCTCTGGGTGGTCGGCAAAAGCTGAGCTGGCCACCAGGGACCCTTCCTGGTCTCCTTTGGGGCAGCCGAGGGGTCCCGCTCCCCTCTCCCAGAATAGACCCACTCTGTGTTTTTCTGCCTTTAAATGAGAGTGAGGCCCCTGGATGGGAGGGGCCCCTCAGCCACCGGCCCACCCTGAGTGCAGGGAGGCAACGGAGGTGGGGCCCCTCCGTGTCCGATCAGCAGAGAGGGGCCCCTCCCTGTTCCGGAGCTTGCACCCCTTGGCTTGCTGTGGATGGGAACCGAGGGGGGTTTGGGGCATGCGAAGTGACCACACAACTGACCCCAGGTTAAATTAACAGGACCATGCCTTGTTCGTTCCTTTTAATTAATTAACACAATATAAAACCCCTTAAACAATGTCACTGCGGTCCGACCATCAGACGTCCCAATCAAGTCACATCTGGGCCGGAAATTGAGGTGCCCGTTCTCGTGGCCCCCAGGCCAGCCGGCAGAGCCAGGTTTTCAAGGCCTTTTGGGAAGCCAGCAGAGTGGGGGCACTACGGATCTCGGGAGGTAGCTGGTCCCAAAGAGCCGGGGCCGCCACAGAGAAGGCCCTGCCCCCACGGGCCTCCAACCAGCACTGCTTAGCCGATGGGAACCGAAGGCGGCCGACCGTGTGGGCTCCGATCAGTCACTGGGAGGTGTGCGGCAGGAGACGGTCCCGCAGAGAGTCTGGTCCCAGGCCATCTTCCTGCTGACCCCCTAGACAAGCAAGGGTGGGGCCTTGGACTGCTTCGCTTTCCTGGGCACAGGGCCTGCTTGGAGGAGGTGCCAATGTCTCCCTCTTTGCCCCCCCCTCCACAACAGAAAAACCTGGTGGCCAGCTGCTTCCACGACGGGATCCACAGCTCACATTAGAGAACCGTCTTTCAGCTGTGGTGAGGGGGACGTTTGCCCAGGTTCGCCTGGTGCACCAGTTGCGGCCCTATCTGGACCGGGAGTCACTGCTCACAGTCACTCATGCCCTCATCACCTCGAGATTCAACTACTGTAACGCTCTCTACATGGGGCTACCTTTGAAAAGTGTTCGGAAACTTCAGATCGTGCAGAATGCAGCTGCGAGAGCAATCATGGGCTTCCCTAAATATGCCCATGTTACCCCAACACTCCGCAGTCTGCATTGGTTGCCGATCAGTTTCCGGTCACAATTCAAAGTGTTGGTTATGACCTATAAAGCCCTACATGGCACCAGACCAGAATATCTCTGAGACCGCCTTCTGCTGCACAAATCCCAGAGGCCAGTTAGATCCCACAGAATTAGCCTTCTCCGGGTCCAATCGACTAAACAATGTTATCTGGCGGGTCCCAGGGGAAGAGCCTTCTCTGTGGCGGCACCGACTCTCTGGAACTAGCTCCCCCCTGAGATTAGAACTGCCCCCACCCTCCCTGCCTTCCATAAACTCCTTAAAACTCACCTCTGCCATCAGGCATGGGGGAGTTGAGGTATTCCCCCCTCCCCTGGGACTATACAATTTATGTATGGTGTGTTTGTGTGAATTTCTGGTTTAATAATGGGGTTTTTTTTAATTTTTTAAAAAATTTATTAGATTTGTTGCGAATTGTTCTATTGTATGTTGTGAGCCGTCCTGAGTCTACAAAGAGGGGCGGCATACAAACCAACCAACCAACCAACCAAACAAACAAACAAACAAACAAACAAATAAACAAACAAATAAACAAACAAATAAATAAATAAATTCTTGGTTTTCACAATGTCTATGCCTAAATATTGGCTAATCTCACCAAGATTCCTTATCCTAAATTTTTCCCCCAATTTCTTCTTATTAACGGAATCAACAGATCTAGCAATAATTGCAATGTCGTCCGTGAACAGTAACAATACTTCTTTGGAATCTTTTCTTTCTCTAATGAACATACAGGGCTCAGCCTTACTCGCGTGAAATCCCATGTCCTCTAAAGCTTTAACAATCATGGAGTTCCATTTGAATCCAGATTACTTCAATCCATACAAGCTTTTCTTCAGCTTCCAACATCGACCTTTGTCATGATTGACACCAGGCAGAATTCCAATAAGGATTCTATGCTGCAATGGTGTGTGCAGATATGCCGTTTCGACCTCAATGTGGTGCACACAACACTTGTGCTTTGTAGCCCATACTAACGCTGTCCTCAGAGTTGCAGCTCTCAAACTTGGAGCAAAGACTTCATCATAGTCACCCTCCATCTGGGAAAAACCCTGTGCTATCAATCTAGCTTTATATTTAATAGCACCACCAGGTCCACTCTTGAATTTATAGACCCAACGAGATCCCACTAAATGCTCTCCAGAAGGCAACTGAACTTCTTCATAAACTCCCAACTCTTTCATAGCAGTCAACTCTTTTCTCATAGTGTCGTGCCAATGTTTCTTCTATCTGGAGACATTTTAAGTTCTCCATAATGCGATGGTTCAACAACTGCACAAGCTACATTAGCCTTGTATGTATCAGGTTCCTTCCTAACCCTGGAACCTCTCCTTGGAACAACAACATTGCTAGCACTTGGCATTGACTCTTCCTTCACTTCACTCTTAATGTCCACTACTGGAGCACTTCCACTGGTACCAGGAGTTTCCTCAGCCAACAAGTCCTCATCAACTGGCCCTTCGGACTCACTTCCAGCACTGCTAGGCAGTCTCTGGCAGCTACCCTTCTTCTTCACAAATAATGGAGACTGGATGACAACTTCTTTACTTGTCCCTTCAAGATGTTCCACCCTATTCCATCCAGTATGTTCCAGGAACTTGGTGCTTGCGCTGTAGCTGCACATACCAGTGTTGTTATCCCAGAACTTAAAAGATCTATGGTTATTGTGATAACCAACGAAATACAACAACCTTGCTCTATGCTGACCTTTTCTCCTAATCTGAGATGGAATATGCACCCATGCTGGTGCTCCAAACACATGAAGATAGCTCAAGTCAGGCTTCCTACCATACCACCTTGTGAATGATATATCTCCAGTAGCTGAGTGAACAACATTATTTAAGACCACATTCGCACACAGCAACGCTTCAGACCACACCTGTCCTGACAAACCAGAATCCCTTATCATGGTTCTCATCATGGCCTGTAGCGTTTGGCCTCTCCTCTCAACAAATGCATTATACTGTGGCCTATAAGGCACAGACTGCCCATGTTCTATACCACAATCCTTCAGCAAGCCAATAAACCTCTTGTTTGTAAATTCTGTACCATTATCAGAGACCACACTAACAACCTTCTTATTCATTTTTCTTTCCACAAATTTCAACCAGTTACTAAACAACCTATAAGTATCTGCCTTCATCTTCATTGCATACACAAAGCCAAACCTGGAATAATGATCCACAATGCTCAGAATAAACCACGAACCATCATAACTAGTTGTTCTCAATGGACCTATTACATCAATAACCACTAGTTCCAAGATAGCCTTAGTTTTAAAACCTTCATAACTGTTTGCAGGGGTAACCTTGCTTTTTTCTTCATGGCAAATGTTGCAATCTACAAATCTAGAACATGGTTTAAGGTTGATACCAACAACAAGCCCAATTGTCTTTTTCAACAATTGAACATTCAAATGCCCCATTTTTCTGTGCATAAAATGAATACAATTATCATGAGGTTTTACATTGCTAAACATGGCATTTGTTTTTGCTTGTTTCTATACATTATTACATATAAACCATCTTTAAACTCAGCAACAATTTTACAACCCTCTTTTTCAATAATGCAATGGTCATTCTTAAACAATACTGTATAAACCATCTTGGTTAACACATTAACAGACAGCAGATTATACTTCGCCTGAGGAATATATAATGAGAACACTGTTCCTTTAAGAAACAGACAGCGAGTGTTCTCCTCCCCAGAAGCATTAATTTTCCAGCTGTTAGCTAAAGAAATACTTTCCCAACTGGCATTTAGCTTCTCAAAACATCTAGTGACCCCAAGCCTGATGGCATAAGTGTATTTTCAGATTCTTATGAAAGGCAAAGAGGGTAGGGGCAGTGCGAATCTCTGGGGGGGCTGATTCCAGAGGGACAGGGGCCCCACAGAGCAGGCTCTTCCCCTAGGACCTGCCAAGTGACATTGTCTGGTTGACGGGACCCTGAGGAGGCCAACTCTGTGGGACCTGACTGGGCGCTGGGATTCATGCAGCAGAAGGCAGTCTTGGAGGTAATCTGGCCCAATGCCATATAGGGCTTTGTAGGTCATAGCCAACACTTTCAATTGTGTCCAGAAGCTAATCAGCAGCCAATGCAGTCCACGGAGCAATGGTGAAATATGGGTATGCCTTGGGAGGCCCATAACCGTTCATGCGGCTGCATTTTGGATTATTTCCAAACACTCTTCAAAGGTAGCCTCATTTAGAGAGCATTGCAGTAGTTGAACCTCGAGGTGATAAACGTATGAGTGACCATGAGCAAAGACTCCCTGTCCAACTTTGTTATCCAGTTGATTAGGTATCCAGGATATGGATCGTTTTAGTCAGGGGTGGGTTCCTCCCGGTTCAGACTGGCTCTCCCGAAGCGTTATCGACCCGCTGGCGATGTCACAATGATGTCACCAACCCACTTCTGTTGGTGCCAGTCCATGGGCATCGCCCTCTTTTTAAAAAAAAAAAAAAATGAATATATTTTTGATTTCTTTTCTTTCTGATCATGCACAGAAGCTGAGTTTTAGCATTGTGATTGTAATTCTCATCTTTTTTTGGCTTTGCGGTTTCCCCCCCAATTTTTTGTTGCTGCTCATGCCTGCATGCACCCACGAGGCGTGGCCAGATGGTGTGGGAGGGGGCGAACCAGCAAGGTAAGTTAGAAACCCTCCCCTTGCTTAGGAACCGCCCACCTCCATTCACACAGCGAGAGAGGAAAGGGGGCAGCCATCGCCTCTCCCTTCATACACTGAATCTCAAATAAATGCCAATTAAAAAAAATAATATACAATAATATACAACAACAAGCAACAATTGATAATCTCAACTATCAATGCTTTAAATGCTTTATATGTGCTCATCCTGCACCCCCAAGTTAAATACAGGGCCGCCATCAGGAATTTTGGGGCCCCATACAGCCTAAGTGTCTGGGCCCCCCCCGGCCATTTTAAAACTACTGCCCCCCAAATCCGGTGCCATGCCCACCATGGCCACACACCCTGGGCAAGCCCTTCCCCGGCCTTCTGAGGTCAAACACAGCCCTGATGTGGCCCTCAATGAAATTGAGTTTGACACCCCTGGCCTAGAGGCTAAATCCTATGACCAAGGGCTAAGAGAACGAGTATGTTTAGCTCAATAAATAGAAAACTGAGGGGGGAATATAATAGTAGTTTCCCAATCCTTAAAGGGCTGCCACAGAGCAGATGGCCTCCATTCATTCTCCATGCCACCCGAAGGTAGCACAAGAAGCAATGGGCGGAACCTCACCAAGAAGAAATGCAATCTGGAAATAAGGAAAAACTTGGGACTGGGCGACATAGAAATAAAAAATAAATAAATAAATAAATCCCTTCTTTTTTATTAAAAG
Source organism: Erythrolamprus reginae (assembly GCF_031021105.1). NCBI lineage: Eukaryota > Metazoa > Chordata > Lepidosauria > Squamata > Dipsadidae > Erythrolamprus > Erythrolamprus reginae. Next base: position 355,047,122 of record NC_091951.1, on the reverse strand, counting down.
AAATTAATAGAAACATAGAAACATAGAAGACTGATGGCAGAAAAAGACCTCATGTTCCATCTAGTCTGCCCTTATACTATTTCCTGTATTTTATCTTAGGATGGATCTATGTTTATCCCAGGCATGTTTAAATTCAGATACTGTGGATTTACCAACCACGTCTGCTGGAAGTTTGTTCCAAGCATCTACTACTCTTTCAGTGAAATAATGTTTTCTCAGGTTGCTTTTGATCTTTCCCCCAACTAACTTCAGATTGTGTCCCCTTGTCCTTGCGTTCACTTTCCTATTAAAAACACTTCTCTCCTGGACCTTATTTAACCCTTTAACATATTTAAATGTTTCGATCATGTCCTCCCTTTCCCTTCTGTCCTCCAGACTATACAGATTGAGTTCATGAAGTCTTTCCTGATACGTTTTATGCTTAAGACCTTCCACCATTCTTGTAGCCCGTCTTTGGACCCGTTCAATTTTGTCAATAATAATTTTAAAAAACCAAAATCCATTACTATTAAAACTAAAACAACCAGCAAAACTATTAATAAAAACAGGTGAGGGCTGGGTTTTTTTCTCTGTTATTATTTAAGTGCTTTTACCATATGCTTTAAATCAAGAATCACTTCTCTCTCTGTTTCTCTCTTTTTTCTGTCATTCTCTGCCTCAATCATTTTCTCATTTCTCTTTTTTTCTCCCCTTTTTTCTATCATATCTTTCTCACTTCCTTCCACTCTTCTCTCTCTCTCTTTCTTCCTCTCTTTCACTCTCTTCCTTCCTCTCTCATCTCTTTCTTTCTTTCTCTTTCTCTCACTCCCTTCCTCTCTCATCTCTTTCTTTCTTTCTTTCTCTATCTTGCTTTCTTCCTCTCTCTTACTCTCTTCCTTCCCCTCTCATCTTTCTTTCTTTCCTTCTCTCTCTCTTTTTCTCTGTCTTGCTTCCTTCCTCTCTCTCACTCTCTTCCTTCCTCTCTCATTTCTCTCTCTCATTTCTCTCTCTCTCTCTCTTTCTCTATCTTGCTTTCTTCCTCTCTCTCACTCTTCCTTCCTCTCTGATCTCTCTCTCTTTTCTTTCTCTCTCTTTCTCTATCTCTCCCCCTCTTTCTCTCTCTCTCTCTTTTTCTCACTTTCCCTCTCTTGTTTTCTTTCTCTCTCTCTTGCTTTCTCTCTCACACTCTTTCTCTCTCTCGTTCTCTTTCTCTTGCTATCTCTTTCTCTCCCCCTATTTCTCTCTCTCTCTCTCTCTCACTTTCTCTCTATCTTGTTCTGTCGTGGCTCTCACTCTCTCTCGTTCTCCGGAGGCTGGCAAAAGTAATTTTCAATTACTTTCAATTGTAATTTTCAATTACAATCAACCTATCTCTCCTTCCTTCCTTTCCCCCCTCCCTCTTTTCCTTTCCTTCCTTCCCTTCCCCTTTCTCCTTCTTTCCCTTCTTCCTTCATTCCAACCAACCTATCTCTTCTTCCTGTTTCCTTCTCCTCCCTCTTCCCCTTCCTTCCCCTCCGTCTTTCCCTTCCTTTCCTCCCTATTTTTCCTCCCTTCCCTTCTGTGTCCTCCTGGCCCTCTCTTCCCCTTGCCTCTCTTTCCCCGACGAGGGCAGCCCGTAGAGTCACACCCATCCCGGGCCGAGTTACAAGAGCTGCAGCCGGGCGGGGAGCACCCCACTCGCTTCGTTCCCGCCGCAGGGCTCGGTCGGGAGCCCGCTGGTCAGGGCTCGGTCGCCGCCACCAGGAATCCAGGAAACCGGGGTCAGGGGACGCGCCTGGAATGTCGGGCGCGTGGGCTGATGCGCGCTCTCTCCATCCCCCTGCTGCCCGGAAAATTCAAAGTAAGAAAAACCGCTCTTACTTTGAATGCTCCGGGCAGGCTAGCAGGGAGATGGAGAGAGCGCGGTGGCCCCCGCTGTGAGAATGCCCGCAGGGAAGAGAGGTGGAGCGGACGGGTGGGCGAGGGCAGCGGCGAGTAGCCACGGGGGCGCAAGGGGGCTAGAGGCGCGGGGAGGCGGCAGGCGGGGGCGGCCGCGGCTTCGTGCGCGCGGCCCGCCCTTGGAAAAGGGTGCACGGGGGGCCTTTTGGGGGACGCTGGCGCATGCTTGCGAAGCCTACAACTTGCACTTGTGTTAAATTTTGTTTCTTTCCTAAGCAGCCTTCTGTATAAAAAAATCCATTTGGGAACGACTCGTTCCCAAATGGATTTTTTTACACAGAAGGCTGCTTAGGAAAGAAACAAAATTTAACACAAGCGCAAGTTGCAACCACCACCCCGAAGGGGCTCCTACCTTCGCCGCACGCTCTGGGACTGGAGGACCGCGCTGCCTAAGGCTCCGTCGGGGCTTCTTCGAGTCCTGCCTCGCGAGGGCCATAGGGCCCGCCTTTTTCGTTGGTGAGACAGGCAGCCGGCAAGAGAGGGCCGGTACTGCGCATGTGCGACGGCGGGCAAAACCGGGGCCCCCTCATGGCCGGGCCCGGTACACCACTACCAGTAATACCCCCCTATCGGCGGCCCTGGCTAAATATACTCAGCAGTTTGTCTGATGAGATTAACACCTTAAAAGAAGCCATCAAAACCCAACAAGCATTCATAGAAAGTATTGAATCAAGACTCTCATCCATGGAGAAAAATATCCAAACACTGATTAATCCAAATCCACCCGACAAAATACCACTCACCACTCCACCACCCCAACCTCAACCTCAACCACTTCCAATACTTCAAAAACCCACTAATTCTACCACCGATATCTCTACCCTAGTCAAGGATGCCATGGAACATGAACAAAAATGCCAGAATGCTATCCTCTTTGGTCTTGATGAAAGCAATGAATCAGATATAACAAGAATAAGAAATATCATCCACCTCTATCACTCACATGCACAAACAATCGCTCAAGAAGACATTTTGGAAGTTACCAGAATTGGACCTGAGCACAAGTATAACGATGGCTCAATAGCCCTCCGCTTCTGCAAAGTAGTATGCAAAAATGAACAAATAAAACAGCAATTCACCAAGACCATTAACCACATTGCCAGAAATAACAAGTCCTTCAACAAACTCAAATCCAGACTAGATCTTTCTCTCCTCCAACGTATTTGCTCTCGCGAACTATGGGCAGAACTCAAGAGACGCTATGAACTTGGTGAAACAAACCTTTATAAAGATTACCGCACGGAAAGCATCAAACCCAAAACCCATAATCCTCCCAACATCTTCCGGCCTGACTTCCAATCTACCACCTCACAACATCAAACTGACACCTGCCAGATCACCATCCCACAAGAACAAATGGACAACCCTACCACCTCAAACAAAGAATAGGAAAGCATGCTCCTTACTTCCTCTAACCACCCCAAAACCAATCCCCAACACAAGACCAATCTCAAATGTAAACTATTAAATGCTAGAAGTTTAGTAAACAAGATGTCTGAATTCCTCCTTCTACTTGACACCTCCAACTTTGATATAATTTTTATATGCGAAACATGGCATAATTATACTAAACTTTTAAAACAAATCAAAAATAATTTAAAGACTTGGAGCAATTTGCAATTGTCTCTATTAGGTAGGATCTCCACAATCAAAATGAATATCTTACCCAAAGTTTTATTTTTATTTCAAGTAATTCCAATTAATCCAGGGAAAGATTTTTTTATAGAGTTAAATAGAATAACAAAAAAATTTATATGGCAAGACAAAAAACCTAGAATAAGACAGAGTTCCTTAGAAGATATAAAAGAACGAAGAGGCCTTGCCTGTCCAAATTGGAAGTTATATTATCAAGCCGCAACTTTGACTTGGACCAAAGAATGGCTTACTTTACAAAATAGAAGATTATTAAATTTAGAAGGACATGATTTAATGTTAGGATGGCATGCCTTTATATGGTATGAAAAGTATAAAATACATTCCTACTTCAAAAGACATATCATTAGGAAAGCACTTATAGATGTTTGGAATGAGGTTAAAAAAGATCACTTTTTAGTCATGCCGGAATGGATATCTCCCATTGAAGCCATAACCTTTCCAAATTTATTACAAGAGAATAAGATCTGGAGATATAAAGATTTAGTAGATAATCAGTGGAATTTGAAAACAAAGCAGGAACTGCTGGAATCAGGTCTGGCAATAGATTGGTGGCAATATGCACAGATCAAGTCGAGATTTCACAAACATAAAACAACATATATACTTAGGAAGGATAATATATTAGGTAAATTACTAACCACAGATCAAAGAAAATTGATAGGGAAAACATATAAATTTCTAATTAATAGTAAAAATATAGAATGGATATTAAAGGATAAATGATTAGTTGGTGTAGAAATTTAAATAGAGAGATAGATCTGAATACCTGGGGAAAGGTCTGGACGTATAACTGGAAAATAACAAAGTCAACTGCTTATAAAGAAAACCAGATCAAGATGTTTTATAGATGGCACTTACCACCAAGTAGAATTTCAAAAATGTACCAAACTAATTCGCCTAATTGTTGGAAATGTAAAATAGAAATAGGTAGCTATTATCACTGTTGGTGGACGTGCCCAAAAGCTAAAGAGTACTGGAACATGATAGAAAATGGCTGAAAGAAATAACTCAATTAGACATCAAGAAAGCACCAGAATTTTTTTTACTGGGTATATCAAATTATAAATATAAAAAAGACATATCTCTCAGCTGTGGCGAGGGGGGCGTTTGCCCAGGTTCGCCTGGTGCACCAGTTGTGGCCCTATCTGGACCGGGATTCATTGCTCACAGTCACTCACGCCCTCATCACCTCGAGATTCGACTACTGTAACGCTCTCTACATGGGGCTACCTTTGAAAAGTGTTCGGAAACTTCAGATCGTGCAGAATGCAGCTGCGAGAGCAGTCATGGGCTTACCTAGGCATGCCCATGTTTCACCATCACTCCGCAGTCTGCATTGGCTGCCGATCAATTTCCGGTCACAATTCAAAGTGTTGGTTATGACCTTTGAAGCCCTTCATGGCATCGGACCAGAATATCTCCGAGACCGCCTTCTGCCGCACGAATCCCAGTGACCAATTAGGTCCCACAGAGTGGGCCTTCTCCGGGTCCCGTCAACTAAACAATGTCGGTTGGCGGGCCCCAGGGGAAGAGCCTTCTCTGTGGCGGCCCCGGCTCTCTGGAACCAACTCCCCCCGGAGATTAGAACTGCCCCTACTCTCCCTGCCTTCCGTAAAGTTCTTAAAACCCACCTTTGTCGTCAGGCATGGGAGAACTGAAACACCTCCCCCGGCCACGTACAATTTATGTATGGTATGTTTGTGTGTGTGCTTGTTAATATAGTGGGGTTCTTTTTAAAACTATTTTAAATACTTAAATTTATTGAATCTATTTGGATTTGTACGATTGTTTATATTTTTGTTGTGAGCCGCCCCGAGTTCGCGGAGAGGGGCGGCATACAAATCTAAATAATAAATAAATAAATAAATAAATAGTTCATATATTAGTAGCAGCTAGGTTAGTTTTTGCACAAAAATGGAAAGATAGTGAGATTCCAAAAGAAACAGATATTCTGAAGAAGATTTTAGACTGTGCCGAATTAGATATGATGACGAGACGGTTAAATAATCAAGAAGAATCAGAATTTTATGATGTCTGGCAGAAAGTATATATCTGGTGGGAAACAAGGAATAAGAGATGAATGTGTTGCTATATTATTTGCGTATTTGAATTTAGTACTAGAACTGTATAAGAGGGTAATTATTAGTACAAATGCAAATTTCTTTCATTCTTTTTCTCTTTTTCTTTTTTCTTCCTTTTTTTTCTCTTTGACTTTACATTAAAACTTTTTTCTTTTCATATATATCTTTATAAATTTTGATACGGATTTAGATTTATATTAAGATTGAATTTTGTTACTCTAATAACAATATGTATTTTATAGGTAATTTTTATACTTTTATATGAAGACTTCTACTTTGAGCGGAGCGACTGTAGCTCCATTAAGTGTTACCGTATATGTTTTGTTTGTTGTGTTTGTTACTTTGAAAAAATCAATAAAAATATTTTTTTTAAAAATATCTACATGAAACTGCTGGGTGAGATCACCCAAGGACATGGAGTGAGGTATCATCAATACGCAGATGATACCCAGTTATACATCTCCACCCCATGTCCAGTCAACGAAGCAGTGGAAGTGATGTGCCGGTGCCTGGAGGCTGTTGGGGCCTGGATGGGTGTCAACAAACTCAAACTCAACCCAGACAAGACGGAGTGGCTGTGGGTCTTGCCTCCCAAGGACAATTCCATCTGTCCGTCCATTACCCTGGGGGGGAAGACTATTGACCTCCTCAGAGAGGGTTCGCAACTTGGCCGTCCTCCTTGATCCACAGCTCACATTAGAGAAACACCTTTCGGCTGTGGCGAGGAGGGCATTTGCCCAGGTTCGCCTGGTGCACCAGTTGCGGCCCTATTTGGACAGGGAGACACTGCTCACATTCACTCATGCCCTCATCACCTCGAGGTTCAATTACTGCAACGCTCTCTACATGGGGCTACCTTTGAAAAGTGTTCGGAAACTTCAGATCGTGCAGAATGCGGCCGCGAGAGCCATCGTGGGGCTCCCTAGATTCGCCCATGTTTCTGCAACACTCCGTGGCCTGCACTGGCTGCCGATCGGTTTCTGGTCACAATTCAAAGTGTTGGTAATGACCTTTAAAGCCCTACATGGCATTGGGCCAGAATACATCCGGAATCGCCTTCTACCGCATGAATCCCAGCGGCCTATATGGTCCCACAGAGTTGGCCTTCTCTGGATCCCGTCGACCAAACAATGTTCGGTGGGCCCCAGGGGAAGAGCCTTCTCTGTAGCGGCCCTGGCCCTCTGGAATCAACTCCCCCCAGAGATTAGAACGGCCCCCACCCTCCTTGTCTTTCGCAAATTACTCAAGACCCACCTTTATCGCCAAGCATGGGGGAGTTAAGATATTCTTTTCCCCCAGGCCCTTACAAGTTATGCATGGTATATTTGTGTGTATGTTTGGTTTTACTATAAGGGTTTTTAGTGACTGTTTTAACAAAAAAAATAAGTAAAAATAAGCCTGAGCTCCTGATAAAAGCAGTCTTCTACTGAGAAATAGTCTTTCGCTCCCAAAAAGTTAAATAAATCTGAAGTCTTCCTGTATAGGTATCTTAGCAGCCTTCTGACCAATTGCTCCCCAAAAACTGTTAAGGAAAAAATTAAGCTGAACTCCCTTAAACTTTGCAGTCTCCCGTACAAATTAGTATTTGGCTCCCTCTTGTGGTCAGTGTTGAAATGACGCTCATGAATTACAAATCAGGGCAAATCATGTCCACCAATCGTATCACGTCTTAGTCTAAAACTTTCTAAAAGGTTGTAAGACAGAGAAAGAATAAAAAGAACCATTAAAGGGAGAAAAAGAAAAACCACAAAGAAGGATTCCATTCAACTCACAAGAAGGACAAAAAGGGTCTCTCCTCTTTCTCCTCCTTCTGCAGACACACCGCGTCGCCCTTCACCAGCCTCCCTCCCCTCCTCCCCCTCCTCCTGCCTTAAGTCAAGCGTGGGGGGGCACAGAAGGGGAGAAAGACCCTTCGGCTCCTCAGCCGAGCTGAATGGTTGACCGGCAGAATCGCCTGGCTGATGAATTGCACCACTGGGGCACGCACGCACGCACGCACACACACACACCCAAGAGCCTCTTCGTGCAGAGTCTTGCAATGTTGCATGAAGAGTTTTGCGGTGGTCGAAATGGGAAGCGAGGGACCGCGGGGGGCGGCGGTGGAGGGGGGGGGGGGTAGGCAGCGCCTCCCAGTCCAGGACAGAACGGAAGAGAAGGCGGATCTGGGCGAAGCTCCTCCCACCCACGGCTGCCACCGCTTCCCCCTGGCACGAGTCCCCCCCCCATTGAACACCAGCCTTGTGGAGGAGTGCTTTTAAGGACAAGATCTTCCAGATTCAGGGGAGACCCAAACGCCCAGAGCTCCGGTTGAGTCCCTGCCGATCCCCCTGCCCGACTCCCTGGAGCGACGCCCCCTGTGGGATCCTAGGTCAGAGAAGATGTCCAGCCAAAACCGGCAAAGAGACCCCAGGGGGGGCAAGCTATTCTCCAAGGCAGTGTTTCCCAACCTTTTTTGAGCTGCGGCACATTATTCACATTTACAAAATCCTGGGGAACATTGAGGGGGGGGGGGCTAAAAAAAGTTTGGACAAAAAAAATCTCACTTCCTCCCTTTCGCCCTATTTCTCTCTCTCTCCCTCTTTCTCTCTCTTCCTTCCTTCCTCTTTCTTTCCCTCTCTCTCTCTCCATCCCTCTTTGTTTCTCCCTTCCTTCCTCTCTTTTTTGCTCTCTTTCTCTCTCCCTCCTTCCCTCCCTCTATGTCTTTCCCTCACCCTCCTTCCCCCTCTTTCTCTCTCTTTTGCTTTCTCTCTCTCTCTTGCTGTCTTTCTCTCTTTTTCTCTCTCTTTCTTGGTATCTCTTTCTTTCTCTCTCTTTTTTGCTTCCTCTCTTCCTCTCTCCCCCCCTCTCTCTTTCTCTCTCTCCCTCTCTTGCTATCTCTCTTTCTTTCCCTCTCTCTCTCTCCATCCCTCTTTGTTTCTCCCTTCCTTCCTCTCTTTTTTGCTCTCTTTCTCTCTCCCTCCTTCCCTCCCTCTATGTCTTTCCCTCACCCTCCTTCCCCCTCTTTCTCTCTCTTTTGCTTTCTCTCTCTCTCTCTTGCTGTCTTTCTCTCTTTTTCTCTCTCTTTCTTGGTATCTCTTTCTTTCTCTCTCTTTTTTGCTTCCTCTCTTTCTCTCTCCCCCCCTCTCTCTTTCTCTCTCTCCCTCTCTTGCTATCTCTCTTTCTTTCTCTCTCTCTTTCTCATACACCACACCGCAGCAGCGGCATTGGGCAGTAGCCATGGTGCGGCGGCAGGGTGGTCAGCTGTGAGGCGGAGCTCCAGAATGGAGACACCGACGGTGGCGGCTGGACGTGTTGCTAGATGCCGTATATGCTGGCGTTGCGCTGGGCATGGGCGTGGGGCTGGAGCCTCCATCCCAGCCCAGCCAGCAGGCAAGTGCCAGCCACGCAATGCCAGCATGTACAGCGTACAGCAACATGTCCAGTCGCCGCCGTCGGTGCCTCTGTCCTGGAGTTCTGGCTCGCAGCCGACCACCCTGCTGCCACCCAGCGGCTATTGCCCGGTGCCACTGCTGCCGCCACCCTCCCGCTGCCGCCACCTTCCCGCTGGGCCCCAAAGCTCACCTGCTGCCACCGCCAGGGAAACTCCAGCCGGGCGGGGCAGCTGAGCTTCCTTCTTCGCAGCACACCTGACCATGTCTCGCGGCACACTGGTTGGGAAACGCTGCTCCAAGGCACCCGAAGGCCAGACAAGGAACAATGGAAGGAAGCTGACCAAGGACAGATTCGACCTGGAAATAAGGAGGACCTTTCTGACGGTGAGAGCGATCCACCCATGGAACAGAAGTTGCCTTCGGAGGTTGTGGGAGCTTCGTCACGAGAGACTTTCGCGAAGAGGCTAAGCTGCCACCTGTCGGAAATGGTGTAGGGTCTCCCACTTGGGTGGGGGGTTGGACTAGATGACCTACAAGGTCCCTTCCATTGCTGTTAATCCGTTAATATGTGTGGGAGGTCCATTGCTGGAGGATTCCAAGACCAGATCCACTTGTCCCTGCATTTCATGGTGACCAATTGTGATGACTCCCCTCCCCCCAGCTTCCGCTGATGCCCCTCCAGATGTCAGCTCGGAGGGGGATGGGCCGGCCGGTCCCAGGCGTGGCTGGAGGGGGGAGGGCCAGTGGCTCCACTCAGTGCTGCAGGGCAGCCCAGATCCCTCTCAGAGCTACTTCTGCACTGTCGGGCCAGGTGGTGTACCTGGGCTTTTGGTTCTTCCGCCTGAGTGCGTCCCGCCAGTGAACTGCACCTTGTTGGGTGGGGCCTGTTGTGGTTCAGCCTGAGTCAGATGAAAGACCAGCTGCGTCTCTGCTGGCTCCATGCCCGGGGGAGGATGAGAGCGAAGCGGAGAGTTCTGGGCAATCGGACAGGGGAGATTACAGTCAGGAATGTGATGAAGAAGAACGACCTGGGAGCCCTGGGGAGGGGGTCTCTCAAGCCAGTAGCTTGGAGTCTCTGGAGTCATTAGGTGACGAAGCACAAGCTGTCATTAGTATGCGACAGAGATGTATAGATCAAAGGAGGGATCAATTGAAGAAATATTATCACCAGTGAATGAGGAACACCAGGGGGGGGGGGTCCTCATTAGCAGGGAAGGGTTTATAAGGCAGGCAAACTCTTTCTACAGTGCGGAGCGTTATCAGAGTGGAGTTGCTGTATTCTGCATTGTCTCTCAGCGTTTCTGTTCCTGGCTCGTGGCCCAGCAGTCTTGAAGACCCATGGGAGGCGTATGTCTGTTATCTACAGCCTCGTCTTGGTATCAAGGATCCTGTGTTTCTATATGAACAATTGCCGTCATGTATCCATTTGGAGTTCCAGTTTTCCTGATTTGTAAGGACATTTTCTGTTGGCTTCTGTTCTCTTTGCCATGATAAAACTGTGTTTGGATTTTACCGGTGTGTCTGGTTTATCTTTTTGGGTTGGTCATAGCTTCCGGAGTGACCCAGACAGAACAGGGCCCAACGCTCAGGTCTGCCAAGGTCCTGCTGAATCTTGGCTCCCTCATCTAAAATGTTGGCAACTGCCCTCCAGCTCGCAGCCACCTGCCAAGCGTTCCCTCCCTGTCCCCTCACCCGCGTCACTGATGAAGGCATCAGATCGAACCTGGGGTCCCCTCAGGGCCACCGGCTCAGCCTCCCTGCCCCACTTACAGCCTCCCTCGGGCCCTTCTTCTGCTCCTGCATTTTTTCCCCTTTTGTCCCCCATCCCGAGGGTGCAGCTCTGCCTAATCTTGTCCGAGGGCAGAGATGGCTGGGGACAAAGGGCTGAGCAGGGGACCCCTCCCTCTCGACTCACACCAGGACGGGTCTGGAACGCGTCACGCTGCTGCCCCGTGGATCGGCTGCAGGTTCCCCCCAGTCCTCCAGGGCAACAGCTGTGCCAAATGGGCCGTAGAGACAGGAGGGGCCAAATCAGCAAAGCACAAGAGTCGCCCCCACTTCAGCCCCCCCCCCCAGGGCCTGTCGTTTGCATGTGGAAAGCCCCCTGCCCCCAGGACCAAGCCAAGGACAGCATAAGGGGGGAAGTACCCGAAAAGGACCCTTTCAGCCCAGAGTCGGCTTTGAGCCCACCCTCCCTCCAGGTGGGGGTCCTGCCCAGAAGCCTCCAGGCTGGCACCCTGGGAGCTTCCGAAAGAGCAGGGAGGCCGAGGTTGCTCAGGAAAAGATTTTATTAAAGAAGAGGGGCTGATGGGAGGGGGAGGAAGGCAGGAAGCGTGGACGCCTGGCTCTCTTCACCCGCTCACTTGATGCGGTAGAAAGTGTCGGTGCCAACCCTGCAATGAAGCGGGAAGGAGGAAAATGTCAAAATTCACGAAGGAAAATTCACGATTGCTGCCCCTCCCCCCAGACTGAGCATCTCCCCCCCCCCCCATTCCCTCCGTCCACCCACTCAGGTGACAGTGAAAAGGAGGGGGAGAGGAAATGCTTCTTGGGGGGCAGCCAGGGCTGGGCGGACCCTCAGCCACACATTGAAGGCCAAATCTGACAGGGGGGGGCACAGACCCAAAGGAGGCCGGGCCGGGTCTCTGCTGCTTCGGAGGGCCTCCCTGGAAGAGGGTCCCCAGGGTCCCGAGAAGGTGGGCCCTTTGGGTGAAGCGCCACAGGCCTTGTGCTTGGGGGGAGGCACCCGGGTCGCCTCTGTGCCCCCCATACAAACATAGGGGCTGTGCTGGCTACTTCTCTCCAATTGGAGGATTGCAATTCATGGCCACCCAAACCAACTTCAACGGCTTCTCACTAAAGCACCTTACAAGCTTTGCTGAGTTTCTTTGTGGGAGGAGTGCAGATATCGGGGGGGGGGGGGCTTTCTAGTAATGGCAGCCTACAGCCCCCCTCCCGGAGCTGCTCAGTCCCGCCGGGTGCTGACAGGAGCCTGAGGCCCAAACGGTTGCTGCCTCTTGGGGAGGGGGAAGGGGAGGGAGGGGGAGACCCTCCCAGGTAGCACGCAGAGCAGTTCGGCCCCGGCTGTTCCTTACCTGGTGGCCGCCCAGTCCTCGGCCACGGATCCCACTTTCTCACGCAGCAGCCAGGTGGTATTCAGGTATTCAACTCTGTGCGCGTCCAGGAAGCACTGGCCCACGAAGACGGTCGTGGACTCTGCGGGGGGAGGAAGCGCCCGGAGACCCCCCATCAGCAGCAGGAAACCCGGTTACAGCACTCGCAGGGGGGCGGGGGGGCTGCATGTTCCACAGGTCAACGTAATCCACGATGAAGACCAACGAGATAATTAAGATGATAGACCAACATCATCAAAGTTTGAGCGCCGTCCTGGTCCTAACGTTCCCTTTTATTCATATCCACTTCATGGATTCACAGTTACGTTTACACTTATATCGGTTTAACTCTTGCTTGAATAAACGGACAAACAAACCCGCCCGGGTGATCTGCTCCACGCCGGTGGTGGCACCCGGAGTCTTTGGGGGGCTCCAGCCAAAGGGGGGGGCGGGGCGGGGGAGAGACGGCGACATTCAGTGAAAGGAATCTGCAAGGGGCCGATCCAAGGGAGGGGAGATCCACCAGTTTCCCTCCCCCACCCCTTCTATCTGCTTCCGTCGCAAAGAGCGGGCGGCTGTACCAGAGAAACTCCAGTTGACCGTGAAGCCGAAGGTGGGCTGGGCGCTCCTGGCCACCGAGTGCTGGACGCCCTGCAGAGGGGACAGCTGGATGGCGTCGTCGGTGGCAGCCACGGCGGTCATGTAGGAGCCGCTGAAGACCCCGGAATCCCCACTGTCGGAGATGTTCATCGTGGAACCCCGGTAGCTCTTCCAGCTGCCACTCAGGACGCACTGGAGGGGGGAGGGGAGGGAAGCGGGTCAGGGTTGTGGCCGAGCCAGGCGGCCCAACGGAGGGAGAGGCTGGCAGCGCTGGCCTCATTTTCTCCGGGGATTTGAACCCCCCGCGCGCGGCCACGTATCCGATCCCCCCTCGGGCTGCCCACGCCGGGACGGGGGAGGGGGCAGAGGCGGCCCATCCCAAAGTCCCGCCTGTCGAGGCGCCCAACATGGGACCCCGCGGGCTGATCGCTCTGCCCTCGGCCCAGCGAGCGGGAGCAGCAGCGCCGCCCGACCTCCCGTCGGGGGCTCTGAGGCTCTAGCGCTGAGCGGGACGGGTCCGGGGGCGGCCACCAACCCCGAGGCAGCGGCGCCCCCTGCGCAGAGCCCGGGAGCGGGCGGGGGCTTTGCACGGGGAAGGCCGGGATCCTCCGACCGCCACCCCGCATCCTACCTTCGCCGCGGCGAAGCGCTCCGAGTTCCGGGCTTCGGCAGAGGTGCCGGAGGAGCCGAGCAGGAAAGCCAGGAGGAGCCCCAGAAGCGCCCCGGTGCCTGTCGCCATGCTGCTCTCCGGGAATCCAAACTGGCCAGCCGCAGGCGGGACGCCCCCTTATAAAGCCCCGCTTCGGCCACTACACGCCCCGTGGAGCTGCCGCCCGCCTCCCCCCCCCCACACCCCTGGCGGCAGGGAGGGGCTGGGTCTCTGCCCGAGGGGACGGACGGAGGCGTCTGGGGACTGGCTGGCCGTGACTTCGGCCTGTGAGGGCGGGGGCGGGGGCAGGCCACGGAGGCGATCCCAGGGGTCCCCGTGCTTTTCTTGGTCTGCTGCCCTGAAAAGGCGTCTCCGTTTATGGCAAAAACTGCCGCTCTGCGGGGTGAAGGGTGGGGCCGCTTCATTCAGCGAGTAGCCCCAGGACCTGGAAGACCCTGCGGTGCCCAACCCTGCCTGGCCGGTCACCTCCAAATCCCTGGGGTGGGGGGAGGCGGCAGAAGTTTCTTTTCATGCAGCCAAGCAGCGACACGGGATAGCCCAGAGGAAGCGCTCAGGATCCAGAGGGATCCAGAGGGATCCAGAGGGATCTTGACAGCCTCGTGCACTGGGCCCAAGCAAATGGAATGAAATTCAGGGCAGAGAAAACTCAAACCCTACACCCAGGTAAGCCAAACAAAGACCTGCGTATAAACCTGGTGAAACCGCCCTCAATAGCAGCAGCTGCGAAAGGGACCTTGGAGTCTTGGTGGACAACTGACTAAATAGGAGCCAGCAGTGGGCAGTGGCAGCCAAAAAGGCCAACCCAATCCTCAGTTGCATCAACAGAGGGATACGATCTAGGACTAGGGAGGAGCTGACACCACTCTACAAGGCCTTAGTCAGACCACACCTAGGGTCCTGCATCCAGCTTTGGTCACCTGACTACAAAAGAGACCTTGAAACTCTGGAGAAAGTGCAGAAGAGAGGAGCCACCAGGACTGGTCAGAGGGTCGGAGGCAAAAGCACAGGAAGAGAGGTGGCAGGAACTGGGCCTGGATAGTCTGGCAAAGAGAAGGACCAGGGGAGAGACATGATAAGGGTCACAATACTTGAGGGGTGGCCGCAGAGAGGAGGGAGGGGGTCAAGCTATTCTCCAAAGCACCAGAAAGCCTAACAAGGAACAAGGGATGAAAACTGACCTAGGAGAGATTCAACTCCCTGATGGTGAGAGCAATCAAGCAGGGGGACAGAAGTTGCCAGCGGAGGTTGTGGGAGCTCCAACACTTGGGACTTTCAAGGGGAGACTGGACTGACATTTGTCCGAAGTGGCGTAGGGATTCCAGCCTGAGTGGGGGTGGGGGTGGGATTTTGGATTAGATGACCTACAAGGTCAAAGAAAAAGAAAGAAAGAAAGAAAGAAAGAAAGAAAGAAAGAAAGAAAGAAAGAAAGAAAAAGAAAGGGAAAAAGCCCCAGGAGGGCCTGGATGCTCTGCTGAGGGGCCATGAGCAAAAGGAGAATTAAGGCCATGACAGCTTCTGCCCAGTTAGCCTTCTGCTCTTCCAGGCATGGGGTGTTTTTTTCCCCAAGGTTTGGGGTGAGCCTATCTGGGTGACATCATCATCATCATCATCATCATCATCATCATTATTATTATTATTATTATCATCATCATCATCATCATCATCATCATCATCATCAATTCCTCTCTTCCCACGAGGTCACCATGCAGACCAACCATCCTTGAGATCTGCTGAGCCAACAGCAACATTTGGGCTTTATGGGCCAGAGGTTCCCGGCTGAGACGCCTCCCTGTCGCCCCTCGGAGGGGGTGGGGGGGGGATTTGGGCTCCGAAGGTCGAGCTCTTCCAAGGGCACTTTAAGCGCCTGCTGTGTCTTGGCAGCCGGGAGAGGCCTCAGAGAGGGGCTTCTCTTGAAGGCAGTTAGCATGGAGGTGGGGGGAGAGAATTCACCCCCACCTCCCCCCTGTTTATCTCCCTCCCCCCTTCAGATGCATAACAGGGCAGAAGTTTCCAAATAGAGAAGCAACCCAAGAGGTTCCACTGCAGGAGAAGCTTTGCGGCCGAGGGTTGACATGAAGGGTCCTTTGTGGACCCTTGCAGAGAGAACAGAATAGAATTTAGAACAGAACGGAGTGGAGAAGAACAGAAGAGAAGAGAATAGGAATTCTTTATTGGCCAAGTGGAATTGGACTCACGAGGGATTTGCCTTTGGTGAAGATGCTCTGTGTACACGAAAGAAAAGATGCATTTGTCAAGAATAGAAAAGAAGAGAAAAGAAGAGAACAGAACCCCCCGTGCATTAACTGGCTGAAGCGTTGTTAATGGCGAGTATTCTGAGCAGAGTCAGGTTACAAGCGATGTGCCACAAGGGTCTGTTCTGGGTCCTATTCTTTTCAATATGTTTGTGAGTGACATAGGGGAAGGTTTGGTAGGGAAGGTTTGCCTATTTACCGATGACTCTAAAGTGTGCAATAGGGTTGATATTCCTGGAGGGGTCTGTAATATGGTAAATGATTTAGCTTTACTAGATAAATGGTCAAAGCAATGGAAACTGCAGTTTAATGTTTCCAAATGTAAAATAATGCACTTGGGGAAAAGGAATCCTCAATCTGAGTATTGTATTGGCAGTTCTGTGTTAGCAAATACTTCAGAAGAAAAGGATTTAGGGGTAGTGATTTCTGACAGTCTCAAAATGGGTGAACAGTGCAGTCAGGCGGTAGGGAAAGCAAGTAGGATGCTTGGCTGCATAGCTAGAGGTATAACAAGCAGGAAGAGGGAGATTATGATCCCGCTATATAGAATGCTGGTGAGACCACATTTGGAATACTGTGTTCAGTTCTGGAGACCTCACCTACAAAAAGATATTGACAAAATTGAACGGGTCCAAAGACGGGCTACAAGAATGGTGGAAGGTCTTAAGCATAAAACGTATCAGGAAAGACTTCATGAACTCAATCTGTATAGTCTGGAGGACAGAAGGAAAAGGGGGGACATGACCGAAACATTTAAATATGTTAAAGGATTAAATAAGGTTCAGGAGGGAAGTGTTTTTAATAGGAAAGTGAACACAAGAAGAAGGGGACACAATCTGAAGTTAGTTGGGGGAAAGATCAAAGGCAACATGAGAAAATATTATTTTACTGAAAGAGTAGTAGATCCTTGGAACAAACTTCCAGCAGACGTGGTTGGTAAATCCACAGTAACCGAATTTAAACATGCCTGGGATAAACATATTTCCATTGTAAGATAAAATACAGGAAATAGTATAAGGGCAGACTAGATGGACCATGAGGTCTTTTTCTGCCGTCAGACTTCTATGTTTCTATGTTTCTAGGTCAAAGACGGGCTACAAGAATGGTGGAAGGTCTTAAGCATAAAACATATCAGGAAACATAGAAACATAGAAGTCTGACGGCAGAAAAAGACCTCATGGTCCATCTAGTCTGCCCTTATACTATTTTCTGTATTTTATCTTAGGATGGATATAAGTTTATCCCAGGCATGTTTAAATTCAGTTACTGTGGATTTATCTACCACGTCTGCTGGAAGTTTGTTCCAAGGATCTACTACTCTTTCAGTAAAATAATATTTTCTCATTTTGCTTTTGATCTTTCCCCCAACTAACTTCAGATTGTGTCCCCTTGTTCTTGTGTTCACTTTCCTATTAAAAACACTTCCCTCCTGGACCTTATTTAACCCTTTAATATATTTAAATGTTTCGATCATGTCCCCCCTTTTCCTTCTGTCCTCCAGACTATACAGATTGAGTTCATTAAGTTTTTCCTGATACGTTTTATGCTTAAGACCTTCCACCATTCTTGTAGCCCGTCTTTGGACCCGTTCAATTTTGTCAATATCTTTTTGTAGGTGAGGTCTCCAGAACTGAACACAGTATTCCAAATGGGGTCTCACCAGCGCTCTATACAGTGGGATCACAATCTCCCTCTTCCTGCTTGTTATACCTCTAGCTATGCAGCCAAGCATCCTACTTGCTTTCCCTACCGCCTGACTGCACTGCTCACCCATTTTGAGACTGTCAGAAATCACTACCCCTAAATCCTTTTCTTCTGAAGTATTTGCTAACACAGAACTGCCAATACAATACTCAGATTGAGGATTCCTTTTCCCCAAGTGCATTATTTTACATTTGGAAACATTAAACTGCAGTTTCCATTGCTTTGACCATTTATCTAGTAAAGCTAAATCATTTACCATATTACAGACGCCTCCAGGAATATCAACCCTATTGCACACTTTAGAGTCATCGGCAAATAGGCAAACCTTCCCTACCAAACCTTCCCCTATGTCACTCACAAACATATTAAAAAGAATAGGACCCAGAACAGACCCTTGTGGCACACCGCTTGTAACCTGACTCTGCTCAGAATACTCGCCGTTAACAATAACTCTCTGATGTCTACGCTTCAGCCAGCTGCAAATCCATTGAACTATCCAGGGATTAAGTCCAATCTTCACTAATTTGTCTATCAGCTCTTTATGTGGAACTGTATCAAAGGCTTTGCTGAAGTCCAGATAGGCAATATCCACGGCACCACCTTCATCCAACACCTTTGTGACATAGTCAAAGAAATCAATGAGATTAGTCTGACATGATTTGCCTTCAGTAAAGCCATGCTGATTTGGGTCCAATAAGTTTTTGTTTTTTAGGTGCTGATTTATCCTCTTTTTGAGTAGAGTCTCCATCATTTTAACTACAATTGATGTCAAGCTAACTGGCCTGTAGTTACCAGCTTCTTCTCTACTGCCCTTCTTGTGGATAGGCACAACACTGGCCATTCTCCAATCCTCAGGAACTTCTCCTGTTAACAGGGATTGGTTAAACAAATCAGTCAGGGGGGTAGCAATGACAGATCTGAGTTCTTTAAGAACTCTGGGGTGGATGCCATCTGGACCCATTGCCTTATTTATCTTTAATCGTTCAAGTTCTTCTAAGACATCGGCTTCTAAGATCACTGGAGCTGAATCCGTACAGCTGGAAGTAATGCTATATCCCTCTATAGTATTATTTTGTAAGGTGTCTTTTGAGAAAACTGAACAGAAGTAGCCATTGAAATGGTCAGCGATCTCCTTATTCCCATCAATGCATGTATTATTCCCGGTACTAAGCTTTGTGATGCTGCAGTTTTTCTTCTTCTTATCACTAATATATCTGAAGAAGGTTTTATCCCCCTTCTTTACAGATTTTGCAATTTCTTCCTCTTTTGAGGCTTTAGCAGCATATATTATCTGTTTCGCCTCCTACTGTCTCATTTTATACACCTCTCTATCAGCTATACTTCCAGACTCTTTATACCTCCTATAGGCAGCCTTTTTTTCATTGACTATAGTCCTTACATCATTGCTAAACCATAGCGGTTTCTTCTTCCTTTTACCTTTAGTTATTTGTCTTACATACAGTCCAGTGGCTTTTAAGATGGCCTTTTTTAATACAGTCCACTGGGTTCTCGCTCCTGCCATTTTATCCCTCCCCTTTAATTCATTATCTAAATATTCCCCCATTGCATTAAAATTTGTTTTTCTGAAATCCAATACTTTGGTTGCATTATAGGATTGCTCACAATGAGTTTTTACATCAAACCACAAACATAGATGGTCACTGCAACCTAAATTTTCTCCCACCTTGACCTCTGAAACCCAATTCCCATTCGTAAAAACTAAATCTAGAATATTCTCCCCTCTAGTTGGTGTCTTAACCAGCTGTGCCAAAGCTGCTCCTGTAAAGGCCTCTACTATATTCTTACTTTTGCATGTAAGGGCACTGGGGATATTCCGGTCAACATCAGGCATGTTGAAATCACCCATAACCACAATATCTCCCTTTACTGCCATTTGGGTAATTTCATCCACCATCTTGTTGTCATGTTCCTCAGATTGCCCTGGAGGCCTATAGATCACCCCAATTCTAATGACAGAACCTTCTTTGTTTTGCATGCAAATCCAGAGAGTCTCCAGATCTTGACATGTATTTTGAATTAGTGTTGTTTTTAGACTTTCTTTAACATAAATGGCTACTCCACCTCCCCTTCTCTCTATTCTATCCTTCCTATACAGTGTATATCCTGGTATGGATATTTCCCATTCATTAGAATCCTTAAACCATGTCTCAGTTATGGCAACCAGATCCAAGTTATCTCTAGATATTAGAAAGACTTCATGGACTCAATCTGTATAGTCTGGAGGACAGAAGGGAAAGGGGGCACATGATAGAAACATTTAAAGGGTTAAATAAGGTTCAGAAGGGAAGTGTTTTTAATAGGAAAGTGAACACAAGAACAAGAGGAACACAGTCTGAAGTTAGTTGGGGGAAAGATCAAAAGCAACATGAGAAAATATTATTTGACTGAAAGAGTAGTAGATGCTTGGAACAAACTTCCAGCAGACGTGGTTGGTCAATCCACAGTAACTGAATTTAAACATGCCTGGGATAAACATATATCCATCCTAAGATAAAATACAGGAAATAGTATAAGGGCAGACTAGATGTACCATGAGGTCTTTTTCTGCCGTCAGTCTTCTATGTTTCTATGTTGAACAATGGCCGAGGCTTCAGATTTTGAGATGCTAAATTGTTTGGCAAGAGCTTTGGCATTTTGATGGAAATAGGAGTGGCTCTCCCATGGGGTTGGGGAAGATAGAGAAAAAACAGCAGGGGACCGTGCAGCCTGATTGGCAGCGTCGTTGCTCCCAGTTAACATTCCTGGGAAAGGCTGATGACTGAATATGTGAGCGACAAAAAAGGGAGCAGTCCTAGCCATAACAAGTTGCTGGAGAGTCAAAAACAAGGCCATTAAGGAGCTCTCGACAGCCGGGGACAAATAGGCATCAAAAATATTAAGAATAATCTGAGAAACATACAAGGAGTCTACAATGAGATTAAAAGGTGTATCAGTTAGTTTCTGAAAGGCCAAAATGGAAGCGGCCAATTCTATGCAATGAGAAAGACCAGAATTTGTTAAAAGGATGGGTGAGGCATATCAGCGGCAAGTAAGATATCATGTGGTACAAAGTGGTACAAAAGAACGTTCGCATGAAAATGGTGAAAGGGCTCCAGCAATGAATGCACCACATATTGACACAAAGTAGGGCTGTTTAACATTCCTTGAGGCAAAACTTTCCACTGATAGCGAGAAGTAAGATAGCTATTGTTGAAAACAGGGAGAGTAAAAGCAAACAGCAACCAGTCTTGGGGTTGCAAAGGAATAGAAAAGAAAGATCTTTCAAATCAATTACAGCCAGTTTAAAATTTTGAGGAAGAAGATTGGGGTTGGAAGAAGGTTATAGATTGTAGTAAGATTTTTAAAAACAGTCTGACAATAAGCAGAGGTAAGGCCATATTCAGAGATTGCTTGTTTCAAGTTTTGAAGAACCAAGAAAGGGATAGGTTCATAGACCGGAACAGCGCCCGTGAAATCAACGGGGAATTGAGAAAGGGTCTCAAGATCATCTGGAGAAAGGGATGGGTCAGCGTGGGCAGAGGCCTGCCCCCATGCGACCGCACTGCCAGAGGAAAAACCAGAGCAAAGAGGGGAGGTAAAGTAAGCAGAAGCAGAGGTAGGGTGTGCCTGGGAGGGTGGAGGTGGCATAGGAGGGGGAGGAGGAGGTAAAGGTATGGGAGCAGGGAAATCCTGAGGAGGTATAGGCACGGGGTCTGGGGGGGTATAGGTGGAGGAGGAAAGGGGTCAGTAGAGGAGGGGGGACAAGGCGGAGGTGGTGCCGAAAGCTCGGCAGAATGAGCAATAGGGAGTTTAGAGGGAGAGAGAGAATCAGAGTTATGTAAACGAAGGGCAGCAAGAACAGCCTTCCAAGTTAAAAGAATTGATGCGGGAGCACGAGGCTCCTGATGAAGATAAGTACCTATCTTAATCAAAACGGCAGGCTTTATCGAGCCGTGAGGAGGATAAGAGGGACAATGTTTCCAAACATAAATTAAAAGCTTGCGTAACTCACGGTTAGTAGGGAAAAGAAAGTCTTGTCTAAATTTAGGCTCAAAAGCTCTGAGAATCTGTCCAAGCTCCTTCACGTGACCGGCCTGCGGCTTGGACAAATTTCCCCCCGATAAACGATGAGTCTCTCAGGCACGTGTCGACAGCATTGGCATGCCGAGGTAACAGGATAAACCTGCCTGCATTCTCCCTGTGGGGAATAGCGTCTTCAGAGGGACTTAGGGCAACCCAGACGTGTGGGGTCACTCACAAATTCAAATCCTAGAAAGAAAACCTGGACACATTTCTCTCCGGGTGAAATGACACTGTTTTGGGCCATGCACTTCCTTTTATTGGGGGGGATATGCAAATTGGGTAAGGATATACGTATATGTCAAGTGGTATACAAACATCCAATAACATAACTGTAAGATATGACACAACTTCCGAGTCCTTCCTAGCTCCATATGGCACGTAACTAGCTTCTACTGAACAAATGTCTCTTATGGCCAATTTCCTGGGCCCCTTTGTTGTGAATATGGTTATCTCCTGTTTACCACAAAGCAAGGTCTTTTATTGCTGCTTTCGTCCTGTTTACCCCAGGAAATGTAAATATGCATCCTTTTACCACACAGTTCTCATCCTGCTGACACATTCTTGTTATTCAAGGGGAGCTGCCATGAACCGCTTTATGGCCAGTCACTTCCTCAAGTAGAGTTCACCAGAAATGCAGACTTGTCCTTATGTGGTTTTTACGTTCAGTCCTATTCTGGCTAATGGAATAAAAGTGTATACGACATTTATGTTAGAAGTCCAGATAATAAATCCTATCCTAACATTATATGGCAGCTAGATGATCTTTCTCCCAACTAACCTCAAATTGTGCCCCCTTGTTCTTGTGTTCACTTTCCTATTAAAAAACACTTCCCTCCTGGACCTTATTTAACCCTTTAATATATTTAAATGTTTCTTTCATGTCCCCTCTTTCCCTTCTGTCCTCCAGACTAGACAGATGGAGTTCAAGAAGTCTTTCTGATACATTTTATGCTTAAGACCTTCCACCTTTCTTGTAGCCTGTCTTTGGACCCATTCAATTTGATCAATATCTTTCTGTAGGTGAAGTCTCCAGAACTGGACACAGTCTTCCTCTTCCTGTTTGTTATACCTCTAGCTATGCAGCCAAGCATCCTACTTGCTTTCCCTACCGCCTGACTGTTCACCAATTTGGAGACTGTCGGAAATCATGACCCCTAAATCCTTCTCTTCTGGAGTTTTTGCTAACACAGAACTGCCATGCGCAGGTGTCTGTTGGGGTCTGGATGGGGGTTAACAGGCTCAGAGTCAACCCTGACAAGACAGAGTGGCTGTGGGTCCTGCCTCCCATCTGTCCATCCATCACCCAGGTGGGGGGGGGTGTTCCACAACCTGGGCGTCCTCCTCGATCCACAGCTGTCTTTAGAACACCCCCTGTCAGCTGTGGTTACGGGGGTGCTTGCACAGGTTCGCCTGGTGCACCCGCTGCAGTCACTCATGCCCTCATCACCTCGAGGATTGATTACTGCAATGCCCTCCACATGGGGCTGCCTCTAAGGAACCTTTGGAGACTACAGTTGGTGCAAAATGCAGCTGTGCAAGCAATTACGGGCCTTCCTAGGTGTACGCAGACTTCACCTTGCTTGCCTATTGGTCTCCCGATGCAATTCAGAGGGTTGGTCCCCTACATGGCTTAGGACCAGGTTACGCATGGGGCCATCTCCCGCCTCACGTGTCCCAGCTGCCGGTTGGGGCCCATGGAGTTGTCCACCTCCAGGTCCCATCAGCTAAGCAATGCCGGCTGGCAGGCCCTTGGGGAAGAGTCTTCTCTGTGGTGGCCCCGGCCTCCTGGAACCAGCTCCCTCCAGAGACCCGCCCCACCCCCACCCCACTGGCCTTTTTCCAGGTCTTAGAAACTTCCCTTTGCCAGCAGGCCTGAGTCTGTTGAGTTTGACCTCTCGCTCGGGTCGATGATATGGTCGCATGATTGCAGTTGGAATGAAGGGGAAGGCCTGGTTCTTATACCTGGGGGGTTTCCATAGTAGTTTTCTGTTTGGGTTTCTCTTGCTGCATTTGGGCTCTGTTTTATTCCTGTTCTTGTAAGCCTCCCTGAGCCTGCAGAGAAAGGCGGCACAGACACGCAGGCAAAGAGAGAAAGGTTGCAGGAAGTCTCGGCAGGTGTTCCGTCCTGCGCTTGCTCCCCGTGAGCACACTGACACAGAAAGTAGAGGATAATAAAAGAGAATAGTGGATGCCCCCCTGCCTCCCCCCCACGTCATCATAGCACTGATGAAATTCCCTGGCTGGGTCATGAAACATCTATGTTTAGATCTATGAAAAATCTATGACCCTATGACCATCCTTAAGTGTTGCACCTCCTGATTCTTGACAAATGCATCTTTTCTTTTGTGTACACTGAGAGCATCTGCACCAAAGACAAATCCCTCGTGTGTCCAATCCCACTTGGCCAATAAAGAATTCCTATTCCCTTCTCTTCTGTTCTCTTCTCTTCTTTTCTCTTCTCTTCTCTTCTTGACAAATGTATCTTTTCTTTCGTGTACACTGAGAGCATCTGCACCAAAGGCAAATCCCTCGTGGGTCCAATTCCACTTGGCCAATAAAGAATTCCTATTCCCTTCTCTTCTGTTCTCTTCTCTTCTTTTCTCTTCTCTTCTATTGTTGACAAATGCATCTTTTCTTTCGTGTACACTGAGAGCATCTGCACCAAAGGCAAATCCCTCGTGGGTCCAATTCCACTTGGCCAATAAAGAATTCTCTTCTCGGGACTTCCGGTTGTGACGTAGCGTTGGTGCTGTGTGTTTCCCGGTCGTCTGGGTTTCATTCGGGTTTTCGAGAACGACAATAGCCTTAATGGGCGGCCGCAGACCCGTAGAGCCCAAGGTCTTTGAGGGGAAACTCCAGCGCACCCGGGGGTGGTCGGCGCACCCCCTGGGGAGCGGGGAAACCCCCCTGATTGTCATCCGAAGAGATTGGCCTTTTTGCCGATCCAGAAAAGCGAGGCCTCTGCTTTATTTTGGAAGCCGCGGAATATGACAAAATACATTTTGGGATTGCTATTTGAAAGATCCAGGACGGTTTTTGGAAATTGTGATTTTGTGAGGAATTCCCTTTGCGAAGATCTCCGCGTCGGCTCTTTTTGAGTCCTTGAAAAAACTGGGAGGCGGCGACTTCGATTCCACCTTTACTCATGGAAATATGGGGATGATGACTCCGCAGAATCAACTGAAGGTTTAAAGTACGATATTTCTGTGTGGTTGCGATTGTGATTCCAACTTCGCCCTTACATTACTGCTATAGACTTCCGGTTGTGGTGCGGTGCTGTCGCTGTGTGATTCCCGGTTCTCCGGGTTACATCTGGCTTTTTGTGTCGATCGATTGCCCTATCGGGCGACCGCGGACCCATAGAGCCCAAGGTCTTTGAGGGAAAGTTCTTGCGCACCCAGGGGTGCTCGGCGGACCCCCCCGGGAGCGGGATATCCTCCAAATCATCGACCGAAGAGATCAGCCTTCTTTGCTGATCCGGAAGCGCCGTGCTCTGCTTTACTTTGGAAGCTGCGGAACGACAAATATTTTCTGGGGGTGCTATTGCTTGCTGCAGAAGGATCAAGGACGGTTTTTGGAACTTGTGGTTTAGGTGTGGAATTTCCCCTTGCGAAGATCGTTATCCCGACTCATTTTGAGTCTGAAGTTTTTCAGGAGGCGACGACTTCGATCTGTGATTACATCTACAGCTGGCGTTGATGGCGGTGATGACTTTGCGGAATTTACTTGAGGGTTTGTAGAACGATATTTCCACTCAGCCTTTTTGTGATTCTAACTCACCCCAGCTTTATTGACTTCATTTTGAAACTTTGAAACTCGCAAGGGAGAAGGTCAAAGTAACGTGTTTGAAGGTAGGAGAAAGTTTAAACACCTCAGGAAAATCACAACTTTTATTTGTCTCTGAGATACCATCTTGACTATTTGGAAAGAAGTAAAGTAGTTGAGAACTGAAAGAACATCCGGAAGACCCCAATCCCATTTTCCCTATTTACTATATCTTTTTCTCTATCTTTTTTGCTAATTCCCCCCCCCCCATTTCTTTTTACCCTTATTAAATAAATAAATAAATAAAATTTACTTTTTTAAATATACAGTGAACCCTCGAGTTTCGCGTCCTCAAGGATCGCGAAAGGGCTATTTCGCTAGTTTTCAACCCGGAAGTAAACTCCACCATCTGCACATGCGTGCCCTTCCACGCATGCGTAGATGGTGGAGTTACCCCGCCGGGCAGAGGCTTCCCTGGGTCTTCCCCCTCTTGCCCCGGTAAGACCCCAGCGGCGGTGGGCTGGAGCGCGAGCTTGGGGCAGCCTAGCTCCGCTTCCCAGCTGGGAAGCGGAGCCGACAACAGCGTGGGCGGGCGGGCGGCGCGCGCGAGCTTGGGGCAGCCTAGCTCCGTTTCCCAGCTGGGAAGCGGAGCCGGCAACAGCGTGGGCGGGTGGGCGGCGCGCGCGAGCTTGGGGCAGCCTAGCTCCGCTTCCCAGCTGGGAAGCGGAGCCGGCAACAGCGTGGGTGGGCGGGCGGGCGGCGCACGCGAGCTTGGGGCAGCCTAGCTTCGCTTCCCAGCTGGGAAGCGGAGCCGGCAACGCGCGCGCGCTTGGGGAAACCCCAGATCCGCTCCTCAGCTGGGGAGCAGCCCCAGCAACGCGCGCGCGCTTGGGGCAGCCTAGCTTCGCTTCCCAGCTGGGAAGCGGAGCCGGCAACGCACGCGCGCTTGGGGAAACCCCAGATCCGCTCCCCAGCTGGGGAGCAGCCCCAGCAACGCACGCGAGCTTGGGGCAGCCTAGCTTCGCTTCCCAGCTGGGAAGCAGAGCCGGCAACGCGCGCGCGCTTGGGGAAACCCCAGATCCGCTCCCCAGCTGGGGAGCGGCCCCAGCAACGCGCGCGCGCTCCCCAGCAACGCGCTGCGGCGGTGGAAGTAAAAACACCATCTGCACATGCGCAGATGGTGTTTTTACTTCCGCACCGCTACTTCGCGAAAAATCGATCATCGCTTGGGGTCCTGGAACGGAACCCTCGCGATGATCGAGGGTTCACTGTACATATATATCTTTTGCTCTTTTTGCTCTTACCTGTGGACTAATTTTTTCACCAATTTTATACTTGTGGATTAATTTTTCCTCACCCATTTTTGGACTTTTCTGGACATTTGGATATTTGGATATTGGGTACTTGGATATTTCTGGACATCTGTATATCTAAAACCTCTGAAGAACTTGTCAACTTCCTTACTTTTTTTTCTCTTCTTCATCTTGGAACTTTGTAACACCTGCAATCTCTATTTCACCAACACTAAGGTTTGATTCCATCTCCTTGGCTTTATACCCCTCCACTAAAGACTTACTAGAACTGAACTGAACTGAAATCATTGGAAACCGATATTACTCACCTTACTTGATGTTGATATTCCATAGAAATACTGCCCTAACATTTACTGATCTTTGAGATTAATGAATTGAACTCCTGAATTGTACTGTTGATTTTTGAACTCCGGATTCTGATTCTGACCCTTGGTTCCTTTTCACTTTAACATATTATACAAATTTTATATTATATATATTGATAAAACATATATACCTAATTGTGCAACATATAAGATATTCTAACATTTACTTTAATTATTGAATTACTCAGATAGACTATATGTTTAGATAGACTATATCGTGATTTGACAGGTTTATTCTATATTAACTTTAGATTCTAGATCTCATTATTAATTATCTCCAGTTAACTTCAAATAATACTTAGACTTATTTAACTGATTCTATAAACTGTGATAGACACTAATTTAATGTCCTAAGATTTAATTGATTTAATTGATTTAACTGATTTAACTGATTTAAAGGGCTTAACCGATCAATTGATTGATTGTTTTTCTCTTATATTGAATAATTATTATAGAAGATACCATTATTTGGGTTATACTAAATTAACTATCAACTCTCTGATTGTTTGAAATTTTAATATAAATTTTCCTTCTTTTCCATCTCTTAATTTTAACAAATTTTGATTTTTCCTTAATAATATTCTATTAACTTTACTCTTAAAACTTTACTATATATACTATAATTTTCAACCCTATCTGAACTACCCCAAATTAATTACTTTTGATTACATCATATACATCGTTTTATTACACCATATACATACCTTACTACTTATACACTTTATATAACTGTCATAACAATTTCCGTCTACTACAAAAATGTCTACTTCAAACCAACCGACCTTAATGAAATCATGGAAGAAAAATTCTAACCAACCAGCAACACCAACTTCAACTCAACAACGCCCTCCACAATCGTCAGACAAAACATCTCTCCAGCAATCATCACAGGTGACCCCAACCATAACTTTAAACTCCTTATTTGAGATGATGATTAAGATGCAAGACTCACTAGACACTAACTTTGAATCCTTAAAGGGAACGATGGGGGAAATGAAAGAGGACATTAGGAAAATTCAAGACCATGCGGGTCACCTTGAAGAACGTACGACCAAGCTAGAAGACCAAATGGAAGTCGTCCACGAAACAGTCACGAAAAATATAGAAAAAATAACCACCATTGAAGATTTAACTAATAGGATGGACACTAGATTTCAATTCTCAGAAGCTAGAGCAGAACATCTTAACAAATCCCTGGAAGAATCCCTCATAAATTTGGAGCTTGAAAAATCAGCCTTTTTTTTACGCTTCCAAAACATAACTGAAACTGACCAACAAGACCTCCCCGCTACCATAGCAACCATAGTAGCCAAAATTACTGGCAAACCCGCTGAAGAAATCCTAGCGCAAATGGACGAGGTGTATCGACTCTCCACCTCATATGCTAGACGAAATAGGCTTCCCAGGGAGGTCCATGTACGTTTCCTTAAAAGGAAAATGAGAGATGAGATCTATAATGCCTCCAAAGACAATCCAGTCACTCACCAAGGCCAAGACATTGTAGTTCTTCGCCAAATCCCAAGATGGGTAAGGGAGAAGCGTAAACCATACCAAACTCTAGCTACTAAGCTAAACAAAGAAGGCATACAATTCAGGTGGCTGATACCAGAAGGCATGTCAATTACACTCCTGGACAAAAAATACAAAATCTCTTCCCCCGAGGATGCCAGAGATTTCTATGCCCATATTTTGAAAACGGACCAGACCACCCTGAAAGAATTTGACACTAGAGATACACTTCCAACCAAAGAAACCACTTCTGACGACAACCTTCAGGACAGGGACCAAGAACCTCAAAATCAGAATGGAAAGTCACTCAGACAAGGACCAATTACCCGGGCGAGGACGGAAGCAAGAAGAGAAAAGACTAAAGAAACCACTTCGCAACAATAAACAATCCAACATTTCATTATTCTCAACTAATATAAATGGTCTGAACTCACATAAAAAGAGACAAAAATATTTCACAAACTATCTGAGAACAACTATGACATTATTTCTTTACAAGAAACCCACATTAAAAATGAAGAGATTACCCTATTAGCTATTCCGAATTTTGAATTTTTTTGTAGTTCCGCTGCTGAAAAAAAGAGAGGCATAGTCCTATATGTTAAAAAAATTTACTCCCCCAAATTAATACACTCCGACGATAATTGCCAACTACTAATTGTTCAAATAGCATTAAAAAATAAGAAAACAATAAATATCATAACAATATATGCTCCATCTGCTAAGCAATCTACTTACTTTAAGAATCTCCATAAAAAAATATTAGAATTAGACTTAACTAACTTTGTAATAATTGGAGACTTTAACGCAATAGTAGATATAGATAAAGATTACAAAGGCAATTCCAAACATCGTACCCACAATATTATTCCTTCAACTTTCAAACAAATAATTTATGAATTTGCCTTAAAAGATATTTGGAGACATTTTTACCCAGAAACCACACAGTACACCTTTTTTTCTCCTCCCCACAGAACCTGTTCACGTATTGACATGGCTTGGTCCAATATAGAAATCATAAATCAAACTATCGACATTCAAATACTTAACGCAACTTGGGCAGACCACAATCCCCTATTATTGACATTAACAGATACTACTTACAACGCTTCTCACAGATGGGCAATGTATCCAACGATTATTAATCAAAAACAATTTCAACAGAAAATACAAAATGATATCCCTCCGTTTATTAAAATCAATTTCAATGGCGAGATACCAAATGAAACAGCCTGGGACGCCACTAAAGCCTATATACGTGGCATTTACATCTCCTATACTGCAAATAAAAATAAAGAAAAACATGCTCAACTCCACAAACTAAATACATCTCTCCAAGAAGCCGAAAAAGCACTTCATAATGATCCTAAAAATAATACAATCTTACTAGAAACAAAAACAATTAAACACGAAATAAACTTAATAACTCAACAACACATCGCCCAAAAAATTAGGGCTGCAAAACAATCATACTTTGAATTCGCCAACAAACCAGGCCGCTGGATATCACTTAAATTAGCCCACCAAAAATTAGATAGAAATATAGATGCCTTAGTTGACTCCTCCGGACATCTAAAAACGACCAATTCTGATAAAAAACAAGTTATCCAAGATTTTTACCGTCAACTTTACAAAGCTTCTAATCCAGACGCCGATTTATTATTGAAATACTTACACACAAATGAACAAAAAACCATGATAACAGACGACCAAAGAACACTTTTAAATAAGTCAATCTCTATTTCAGATATCGAAACAGCAATAAACAAACAAAAAAACAATAAAACCCCAGGGCCAGATGGAATTCCATCCGAATTTTACAAATACCACATTGAAACAATGGCACCCATACTTTTAAATATTTATAATAACGCACTCTTACATGCAAAATTACCTATGTCCTGGTCCGAAGCCTACATCACTCTTATCCCTAAGGACACCCAAAATAGACACCTTCTGGAGAACTATAGACCAATCACACTACTCAATACCGACTATAAAATATTTACATCGATAATTGCGGACAGGCTAAAAAATATACTAAACAAAATCATTCATCCAGACCAAAACGGATTCTTACCGGCAAGAAACATTTCCACAAATACAAGAATGATATTGAATACCATGGAATATTACGATAAAAACTACGATAAAACAATTGCACTAATATTCATGGATCTAAAAAAAGCCTTTGACAGCCTTCAATGGCACTATATCATTAATCAAATTGAACACATGAATTTCGGCTCCAAATTTCTTAACTTAATTAAAACCATCTATACTACTCAATCGGCTAAAATCCTCTTCAATAATGACATTACGGATACAATCTCTATAACTAAAGGCGTGCGCCAAGGATGCCCTTTGGCCCCTCTCATTTTTATTCTGGCCATAGAAACTTTCCTGAAAACTATAAGAAACAATATACAAATTCAGGGCATCACGATTAAAAAAGAACATTACAAACTACAGGCTTTTGCGGACGATATTGTATTTATACTGCAAGATCCTATACAAACAGCACCTGTGTTATTTGACGAAATATACAAATTTGGTGAAATATCTGGCCTACAAATTAATAGGAATAAAACCCAAATTTTGACCAAAAATATGACATCAAAAGATATACTTTCCCTGGAAGAACTAATTAAAATTAAAACCACTAAAAAATTTAAATATTTAGGAATATGGATGACCTCAAATTATGCCACGATCAAAAAAAATAATTACGAACGACTCCTTAAAGAAATTCAACAAGACCTCAATAGATGGTCGAAACTAAATCTATCCCTTATGGGGAAAATATTTGCTATAAAATCGAACATTCTTCCAAGGTTTCTCTATCTATTTCAAGTTGCCCCAATAAATTTGAAAAAATCTTTCTTTAACACTTTGCACAAGCAAATAAAGAAATTTATTTGGGCAAAGAAAAAGTCCAGAATAAAACTGAAAAACCTTCAAGATCATAGATCTAAGGGCGGACTTGGACTCCCGGATTTTTATATTTACTACCAATCCACAATCCTAGCAATGATAAAAGACTGGATCACTCTTAAGAACACTAGACTTCTAACCTTAGAAGGTTTCGATCTTCTTGCTGGGTGGCATGCTTTTTTAACATCAGACTACCACAAAATACCCAAATACTTTAAAAATCACTACTTACGCAAAACTTTAATAACAATTTGGTTTACAATTAAGAAAAACTATTACATTTGAATACCAAAATGGACCTCTCCCAATGAATTACTAATTTTTCCCAACCTTTTTTCCCACACCAAAATTCTGAGATACCAACAATTACTTGATAAATCAGATGCCCTCATATCAAAACAACAATTGAACGATCAAGGAATAAACATAGATTGGTTAACATATTTACAAATTAAGTTAAAATACGACCAAGTCATGTCAATTAAATTGCCACTCAAGCCCGAGCTTTACCTTCTAGGTATATTTAGACAAAATCTTACCAAATCACAAAAGTACCTCATCCTACAAATTATAACTGCAGCTAGGATATCCTACGCTCTTTTCTGGAAACGAGACCAAATACCCTCTTTATTTGTAATAATCACAAAAATCATAGAGTGTGCTGAAATGTCGAAAACAGCAATGGAATCACAAAACAAAAAAGATTCAGAATATTACGAAATATGGGAACACTGGTACAAATGGGTTTCTCAAAGAAAATATCAAAATCAACTATAGCAAAATCACTATCTTATTAAACCATCAAACATATCCAAACCTCGAACACTCAAATCAACTCCAAGTAAAAGATTGAGCACCAAAAACCATTCAAATTCACAATAAAATGCATACTATATCTCTTTTTATTTGACTTTTAACCAACTCAATACATATTACAACTCTAACAACCTTCACCAACAAAACTAACATGTATAACCTACCTACTATATTACTTATATACTCCTTATACTACTATCTGACAAAAGTCGTCACTGAAAGCGTCTGCACTAAATGCAGATTTTTCTTTTCTCTCTTTTCCACTCCCTTTTCCTTCCCTTCCCCCTCCCTTCCTTTTTTTCTTTTTCTCTTTCTCTTTCTTTTCTTCTCTTTTCCTTTCTTTTCCTCTATCTCTCTTTCTATCCCTTTAATCTACCAGTATTTCTATAACCTGTTACTACCTAAGACAGGAGAGGGAGGGGCACCGATCTCTGGGGTGGCAGGGGGTCGGAATATCCCTGTGTTGCTGGGGAGAGGCAGATATGGCGGGGGCCACAGAGTTAGCCGTTCCAGGGGAACGAGGGACCGTTGCTTAATAACGGTCCCCTGTTCTGGCTCTGTGAGCCCAATCTTGGGTACTGGTGATGAGTGTAACTCTGGCCCTGGGCTCAGGTTGCTGCTGTTGAATGCCAGGTCGGTGGTTAATAAAGCTCTCCTCATCCGGGATTTGATCCTGGATGAGGAGGCCGACCTGCCATGTATTACTGAAACCTGGCTGGGCCCGGAGGGAGGTGTTCCTCTCTCTGAAATTTGCCCAGCCGGGTTTCAGATATGGCATCAACCGCGACCCCAGGGGAGGGGGGGAGGAGTGGCTATTGTAGCCAGGGAGAGCCTTTGCCTGCGTAGACTCATTGCTCCG
This sequence comes from Erythrolamprus reginae, assembly GCF_031021105.1. NCBI lineage: Eukaryota > Metazoa > Chordata > Lepidosauria > Squamata > Dipsadidae > Erythrolamprus > Erythrolamprus reginae. The sequence goes on along the minus strand of NC_091951.1, from coordinate 355,014,114 downwards.
GAAATAGCGGGTTGCGAGTCTCTCTTGATGAAGTTGGACTTAGGAGTTCAGGTGGGCTTGTTTCTCACGTACCTGCCTCCCAGCTGCGTGTCAAAAGCCCTGCCTGTGCTACTCGAGGAGGTAGCCGGGTTGGCGGTAGAGTTCCCCAGACTTATTGTCTTGGGGGACTTCAATCTGCCGTCACTCGGCGAAACCTCTGGGTTGGCACAGGAGTTCATGGCCACCATGACAGCCGTGGACCTGACTCAAGTAGTTCAGGGTCCGACTCACGAGGGAGGGCACGCACCTGACATGGTATTCCTTTCCGAGCAATTGAGTAATGGTCTGAGACTAAGGGGCTTAGAAGTGTTGCCTTTGTCATGGTCAGACCATTTTCTACTACGGCTTGACTTCCTGGCTCCAATCCTCCCCCGCAGGGAGGCGGAACCAATGAAGATGTTCCGCCCCAGGCGCCTGATGGACCCAGAGGGCTTTCAGACGGCGCTTGGGGTTATAACAGAGGCACTCGTCCACAGTTCGGCGGAGTCTCTCGCGGAGGCCTGGAACACGGCTGCAGCGGGGGCTCTTGACCGGATTGCGCCTTTGCGACCTCTCCGAGGCGTTAGACCCCGTAGAGCCCCATGGTTCAACGAGGAGCTCCGGGAGTTGAAACGCCAAAAGAGACGTCTAGAGAAGCGATGGAGGAAGAGTAGGTCTGAATCCGATCGAACACTTGTAAGAGCTTTTATTAAGACTTACAAAGTGGCGCTCAAGGCGGCAAGATGCGCGTACCATGCCGCCTTGATTGCATCAGCGGAATCCCGCCCGGCCGCTCTGTTTAGGGTGACCCGCTCCCTTCTCAACCAGGGGGGAGTTGGGGAGCCCTTACAGAGTAGTGCCGAGGATTTTAACACGTTTTTCGCTGATAAAGTCGCTCGGATCCGGGCCGATCTCGACTCCAATTGTATAACAGAGTCGACTGACAATGAGTCAGTCGAGGTGACTGGGGCACGTACTTGTCCACCTGTCTGGGAAGAGTTTGATCTGGTGACACCTGATGAAGTGGACAAGGCCATCGGAGCTGTGAGTTCCGCCACCTGTTTACTGGATCCGTGTCCCTCCTGGTTGGTTTCGGCCAGCAGGGAGGTGACACGGAGCTGGGCCCAGGAGATTACCAACGCTTCCTTGGGGAGGGGAGTTTTTCCATCACTCTATAAAGAAGCGCTTGTGCGCCCCCTCCTCAAGAAGCCCTCCCTGGACCCAGCCGTACTTAACAACTATCGTCCAGTCTCCAACCTTCCCTTTATGGGGAAGGTTGTCGAGAAGGTGGTGGCACTCCAGCTCCAGCGGTCCTTGGAAGAAGCCGATTATCTAGGTCCCCAGCAGTCGGGTTTCAGGGCCGGTTACAGCACGGAAACCGCTTTGGTCGCGTTGATGGATGATCTCTGGCGGGCCCGGGACAGGGGTTTATCCTCTGTCCTGGTGCTCCTTGACCTCTCAGCGGCTTTCGATACCATCGACCATGGTATCCTTCTGCACCGGCTGGAGGGGTTGGGAGTGGGAGGCACTGTCCTTCAGTGGTTCTCCTCCTACCTCTCTGGCCGGTCGCAGTCGGTGTTAGTGGGGGGCCAGAGGTCGACTCCTAGGTTTCTCCCTTGTGGGGTGCCTCAGGGGTCGGTCCTCTCCCCCCTGCTATTCAACATCTACATGAAACCGCTGGGCGAGATCATCCAAGGACATGGGGTGAGGTATCATCAATATGCGGATGATACCCAGCTTTACAGCTCCACCCCATGCCCAGTCAACGAAGCGGTGGAAGTGATGTGCCGGTGCCTGGAGGCTGTTGGGGCCTGGATGGGTGTCAACAGACTCAAGCTCAACCCGGATAAGACGGAGTGGCTGTGGGTTCTGCCTCCCAAGGACAATCCCATCTGTCCGTCCATCACCCTGGGGGGGGAATTATTGACCCCCTCAGAGAGGGTCCGCAACTTGGGCGTCCTCCTCGATCCACAGCTCACATTAGAACAACATCTTTCAGCTGTGGCGAGGGGGGCGTTTGCCCAGGTTCGCCTGGTGCACCAGTTGCGGCCCTATCTGGACCGGGACTCATTGCTCACAGTCACTCATGCCCTCATCACCTCGAGGTTCGACTACTGTAATGCTCTCTACATGGGGCTACCTTTGAAAAGTGTTCGGAAACTTCAGATCGTGCAAAATGCAGCTGCGAGAGCAGTCATGGGCCTACCCAGGTATGCCCATGTTTCACCATCACTCCGCAGTCTGCATTGGTTGCCGATCAATTTCCGGTCACAATTCAAAGTGTTGGTTATGACCTTTAAAGCCCTTCATGGCATCGGACCAGAATATCTCCGAGACCGTCTCCTGCTGCACGAATCCCAGCGACCGATTAGGTCCCACAGAGTGGGCCTTCTCCGGGTCCCGTCAACTAAACAATGTCGGTTGGCGGGCCCCAGGGGAAGAGCCTTCTCTGTGGCGGCACCGACTCTCTGGAACCAACTCCCCCCGGAGATTAGAACTGCCCCTACTCTTCCTGCCTTCCGTAAACTCCTTAAAACCCACCTTTGCCGTCAGGCATGGGGGAACTGAAACATCTCCCCTGGGCACGTTTAATTTATGCATGGTATGTCTGTGTGTGTGACTGTTAGCATATGGGGTTTTTTAAATATTTAAATATTTTAAATTGTCTGATTGCTTATGATTTGTTTTTTACATGTTGTGAGCCGCCCCGAGTCTTCGGAGAGGGGCGGCATACAAATCTAAGTAATAAATAAATAAAATAAATAAATATCAAAAGAACTATAACATTTACTATCATAACCTTAGACAATCTCTCTTTTTTTTAACCCACTCTTTATTCACTCTTTGTTTATAATGTTTAAAAATTACAATATTTCTACTGAAAAGTTGATTTAATGTCTATGTACAATGATTAAGAAATATACTATTCCTTCTAAGAAATATATGTACTATAATCTACTCCTAACATAATGTATAACTATATGCCTTATTTCAACTATTTGATTATGTATCTCTCCCCCCTCTTTCCTCCCCCCTCTCCCTGACTCCCTTCTCCTCCTCTCTTTCCCTTCTTTCCTTTTTCTCTTCCACCATATTTATAAATAAAGTATATTTTCAAAAAAGACTTCATCTGAGATTCGCAAAGGAGAAAGTTAAAAGAACGTGCTAGAAGGTAAGAGAAGGTTTCAACCCCAAAAAGAAAAACTCTATTTGACCAGTTTGAAAGGAATAAACAGTTTAGAATTAAAGAACAACTGGAATACCTTTACCCCCACCTACCCTGACCTTCTTTGCCTCTTTTTTTACTTTTTACACTGACTTATCATTGTTTTACATTGCTTACTAAATAAATAAAATTTACCTTTTGTTTTTGTTTTCATCAATTTTATATTTGTGGACTTTTTTTTCGACATTTGGATATTAGAACTTTTGGAGATCCTTGCCACCTCCCCTTTAGCTTCATTTCCTTCCTCTCTACATTGGGACTTTGGGACATTTACAATTATAAATTTGAACCTCAATTCTTCTATTTTTTCCTCAGACTCAGGATTAATTGTATTAATACCCCACAAATTTTATTAACTTTTATCCATCTACAGACAAGGATTAAATTATGCTTCTTTGAACAATATAATATTTGCTTTCCTTATCTACCAACCTTTGCTCAACTTTATACCTATCTACTGGAAAAACTATTGGAAACCAACAAGACTGAACTAATTTCTATTTACATTACTTCATTTGACCTTCTGGAAACATGATTGTATGATATCTTATATGACATATTGATTTATTGACTTATTGATTTATTGAAATATTGTCTCAATTCCTACTGATTCCTACTTGAAGTAGACCCAGAGGCAGGGTTTTGAGCAATCGGTACTTTTATTCAGCTCAGAGAACAAGTGACAGCTCAGCACGGCAAAGTGACAATTCAGCGAGTACCGACTGACTCTGCCTGGAGAAACCGCTCCTTTTATACATTTGCGGTTCCCGCCAAAGCTAGAGCCGGCCGCATCTGAGCCAATCAGGAGCGACTTCCTGCTTGGGCTCAGACAGCGCTGGAAAGAGGAACAAACTATTTACAGAGTTACAAGGTAGCCATTTCAGGATACAACACCCCTCCCCTCATAGTTGGACACATCCATCAAGAAAGCCATGTGACAAAGTCGTCCAATCGGTGGGGCCTCCGAGGAGCTCGCGCCGACCTGCGCAGTTCAATTTCTCCTTCGCCACTGACTGTGGAGGATGGCTCGCCGCTGTTCTCCCGGCGCGGCGGACTTGGCCTGGCGGGCCCAACGAAGGCTTCGGAGGACGAGGATGGCTCGGCGTCGCTGGATGGTTCCCCCTGGCCCGATAAGTCTCTTTGCGTGTTTCTTAGCTCGGGCAATGTACTAAAGTCTGTTGAAGGGGGAGAGTCCATGTCAGCGGTTTGTGGCAATTGATTTTCTGTTCGCTTCCGAATGTGGTCTATGTGTCGTTTCCACAAACGACCATCCTCTAGTTTTACAATATAAGTCTTAGGTGCATTTTGCTTAACAACAATTCCTTTCATCCAGTTTACATTTCCATCAAAACTTTTTACATATACATTTTGTCCCAAATACATTTCTCTTTCAGGTTTTACACACATTTGGTTATTATTAACACAGAACCTTGGGTTTAACCTGTCTAGTGGTGACCTCAACTTCCTTCCCATCAATAACTCTGCAGGGCTTACATGTGTGTGCGAGTTAGGGGTAATGTGTTGGGTGAGTAAGAATTGGTCCAAGTTTTGTTGCACATCCCCAGGGCCTGACCTGCGCAATGCCTCCTTTGCCACCCGAACGTAGCGTTCTGCCAATCCGTTAGCCCAGGGCGAATAAGGTGAGATGAGGGCATGCCTGACCCCTAGGCCATCTAAGAACAATTCGAATTGCCTGGCTGTTAGCTGTGGCCCATTGTCAGACACTAAGATATCTGGGCAACCATGGGATGCAAACAGTCTACTCAATACCTTGATGGTGGCACTTGTGGTTATGTTGTTCATGGCTATTATTTCCACCCATTTGGAGAAGGCATCAACCGCTATTAAAAAATACTGGGACCCCACTGGGCCAGCAAAATCAATGTGGATTCTAGACCAAGGACCAGCAGGCTGTTCCCACTCAGCCGGAGTTGTTTTGGGGGGACTAGGTCGTGACTCTTGGCACGGGTCACACTTTGAAACCCAATTTTCAATATCAGCATCCAGCCCTGGCCACCATAAATGCCCCCTTGCCAGGCTCTTCATCCTGACAATCCCAGGATGACCCACATGTAACATTTTGAGTACCTTTTCCCTTAGGCTTTTGGGGATGATCACTCTATCTCCCCACAACAGACAACCCTTTACATACGATAACTCAAGTCTTTTGTTTTTAAAATCACACAATTCAGGTTTCACAACATCATTTTGCCATCCCTTTAGAACACAGTTCACCACTTGTTTAAGGATTTGATCTTGCTGCGTGTGTGCAGCTACCTCTTTTGCTGTGGTTAGTGGGTTTTCCTCGAGTTCTATCATTAACACATCTGTGGAAGGAACAGGGTCTTCCACTAAGTCTGTTATGGGGCACCTGCTGAGGCCGTCTGCGTGATTGATTTCCTTCCCCCCCTTGTGGGTGAGCTCATACTGATACCCTGAGAGGAAAAGAGCCCATCTGATTAGTCTTGGAGACATAAAAGGTGGAGTGGGCTTGTTGGGGGCTAGCAGACCTAGTAGGGGCTTGTGGTCAGTGACTAGCTCAAAACTTCTTCCAAAAATATAATTGTGGAACTTCTTTACCCCTGCCACTAATGCTAGAGCCTCCTTGTCTAACTGGCTATAATTCCTCTCTGTGCTGGTCATGGTTCTTGAAAAAAATGCTATTGGGGCCTCTGTCTTATTAGGTAGAACGTGAGCTAGGACTCCTCCTATGCCGTACGGCGAAGCGTCGCACGTGAGCCTAATGGGTAGTGAAGCACTATATTGGACTACTACACTTTTAGAAGTTAATAAATTCTTTATTTGAGAAAAAGCTTCACGTTCAGTTTTCCCCCATGTCCAGCGGGCTTCCTTCTGGAGTAAACGATGGAGAGGCTCTGCTACTGTTGCCTTCTGCTTTAAAAAAACGGAATAAAAATTAAGGAGGCCTAAAAATGCCTGCAACTCATTCTTATCTCGTGGCTCTGGGGCTTCTCTAATTGCTCTCAGCTTCTCTGTTGTGGGGTGGATACCTTCCTTATCTATTTTATATCCTAGGAATTCTATACTGTTGGTTCCCCAGACACATTTATCAGGCTTGATTCTTAAACCTTTGTCCTGTAACCTCTTAAGTACTTCCCTTATTCTTTTGTTTACTTGTTCCTGGTTTTCCCCTGCAATTAAGATGTCATCAAAGTATGGAATGGCCCCATTTACCCCTGACAATAGGCGTTCCATAATGCTCTGGAATATTCCTGGGGCTATGCTTACCCCAAACTGTAACCTCGTGCATTTGAAAGCCCCCCTGTGCGTTACAATTGTTTGAGCGTTTGCTGTTTGTTCATCGACCGGAAGTTGCTGGTAAGCTTGCGCCAGGTCGATCTTTGCGAACCTTTTCCCCTCCCCCAGGGAGTGTAGCAATTGTTGCACAACCGGGATGGGGTAGGGGTGGTGTTGGAGTGCCTTATTCAGGGTCGATTTGTAATCAGCGCAAACTCTTAAAGAACCATCTGGCTTCAGGGGTGTAACTATAGGAGTTTCCCATGGCCCCTGTTCCACAGGGACCAAAATACCTTGGCTAATAAGTTTATCTAGCTGTATGTCTAGTTTGGGGAGAAGCGGAAGGGGGACCCTGCGAGGTTTTAGTCTGATCGGTGGGACCTTGGGGTCAATAGAGAAAGATATAGGGGGCCCCTTATACAAGCCCAAGGTGGGGCTGAACACCTCAGGGAACTCTTTCACAAAATTAGGCATATTATCACAATTTACATTACACACACCCGAAATTTCGATCCCCAGCGGTTCCATCCACGCTAAACCCAGAAGAGAGTGCTTGGCCCCCGTTACAATAAGCATGGGAAGGGTACATTTAACATTCTTGAATGCAATAGGTACATTTGCTGTTCCCAGGACCGAGATTACTCCCCCCTGAAAGTCTCTGATCACTAAAGAGGTTTGATGTAGGTCAGCCTTAGACACATTAGGCATATACAGTTTAAACTTTTCCCAGGGCATGATGGTATATCTAGAGCCCGTATCCAGCTCCATTGAGCAAGGCTGGTTATTCAGTAACAGTGATATAACAATTTTAGCCCCTTTTTTGGTTGCCGTGTTATTCACGGAAAATTGAGAGTTACCTCTATAGTAGTCGCGGTTAGCGGTTGAGTAGTTCCTTTGACCCGAGTTGCGGAACGGTCTCCTTTCTCGCGATTGGGGGGTCTGGTTCTGTGGTCGCTGGTACTGCGGTGTGGCGAATGTTTCTTCCGGTGCCGTTGCTCTGCAAGCGATGGCGATGTGGCCTCTACGGTTGCAGCGGCGGCATGTAGCGTCTCGGAAAGGGCATCGATGGCGCTGGTGATTTCCCCGGCAGCCCGCGCAGGGGGCTGGGTGAGTAGCTCTAAGATGTCTTGGCTGGTCTTGCACCAGGAGGCAGTTGTCCCCGCTGTGAGTTGGTTGGCTGAGGTCGTCTGATCCCGCGGCGCTGGGAGAAGCGGAGTCAATTTTGGCAATGAGTTCTCGCCTTCCGTGCTCTTTCAATTCTCTAGCCGCTGCGTCGGCTGCTTCTGCGGTTTGCGCTAGTTTAATCACGGTTTGTAGAGTCGGCTCTTCTTCGGTGAGGAGTTTATTTCTCACTGTGCTGCTTTTCATGCCGAAAACCAAGGCGTCGGTGAGGCGAGCTTCCGGGTCTTTAAACTTGCATTGAGCAAGTACCGTTCGAAGCCGCGTTGTAAACTGGTTGATCGACTTGGTTTCCCTCTGAGCCATCATGTGGAATTGATGCCGAAAAACCATGGCTGGTTTGGTTGGTTTGAAATGGCTCGCTAGCTTTTGTTGTAGGACGTCCCACGCTATGGTTCTTGCTTGCTCCGGTTCGGTGAGAGTTTGGGCAAGTCCACGGATTTCTGCGCCGCAGTAGTTAAGGAAAATAGCCCGTCTGCGATCGGCTTCGGCGTCCTGTATTCCCGCCGCCTCGAGGAAGATCTCGAAGGTGGCCATGTACTCGTCCCAGGTCGTTTTCTCGGGATCGAAGAGTTCCGGAGCCTGGCCGATCTGGACTTTGCTCATGTTGCACGCGAAGTTTCTTCCGTCCGTTCATCGCCAGTGAAGTAGACCCAGAGGCAGGGTTTTGAGCAATCGGTACTTTTATTCAGCTCAGAGAACAAGTGACAGCTCAGCACAGCAAAGTGACAATTCAGCGAGTACCGACTGACTCTGCCTGGAGAAACCGCTCCTTTTATACATTTGCGGTTCCCGCCAAAGCTAGAGCCGGCCGCATCTGAGCCAATCAGGAGCGACTTCCTGCTTGGGCTCAGACAGCGCTGGAAAGAGGAACAAACTATTTACAGAGTTACAAGGTAGCCATTTCAGGATACAACACTACTGATATATGAATTCACTGAACTAAATTTAGACTTGTATTTTTGATTCCTATTTACTTCTAATATACTCTCAATATTAATTAAAAACTATAGAAATTAAATATTGTTTAATATTCAGGATACCTTGATATTTATATTTATATGATCTACCCAATCTATTTACTGATTTAGTTAAAATAATATATATTGTGATAACTATAGATTTATTTCATATGAACTTAGACATTATTACTTTTAACTAAATTTAAACAAAGATTTAATTAAATGACTCTATAGATTGAAATATATAGTAAATTATTCTGTCAACTGATTAATTGACCGATTGTTTTTGCTTTCTTATACTGAATTATTGTAGTAGATATTAGTACTTTGATTATTCTGAATGAATTAGCAATTTATTGATTTCTTGAATTTCTAACATAGGGATTTGAATTTCATATAACTTTGACTTTTTTACACCAATACTTGACTAACCCTACTTATTACATACTTAATTAATATTACAGAACTTTTCATTTGATCTCAACTCTACTAAACTATATTTTTATTTTTCCATACATATATTCTCTAATTTCTGACTAACTTTGCATAACTTAAGCATTTCATATAATCACTTCACCACATTGACTTATATCTACCAGTAACATAAAGATGTCTACTCCAAATCAACCAACTCTAATGAAATCAGGGAAGAAAAATACTAACCAATCAGCAACCCCAACTCAACAACGTCCTGCAGAATCCATCTCGTCAGACAAAACAACCCTTTCACAGCCTTCGCAAGTGACCCCAAGGATAACACTAAATTCCCTATTTGAAATGATGATTAAAATGCAAGACTCATTAGATACAAATTTTGAATCCTTAAGAGGAACAATAATGAAAGAAGATATTAAGAAAATTCAAGACCATGCGGGCCACCTTGATGAATGTATGGGGAAATTAGATGACCGAATGGAAGGCGTTCATGAAACCATTGCGCATAACTCCCAAAGAATAACAAATGTTGAAGAGATTACCGATAGAATGGATACCAGACTCCAATTTTCTGAAGTCAGGGTGGAATACATCAATAAATCTTTGGAAGAATCTCTTATAAATCTTGAATTAGAAAAATCAGCCTTCTTTTTACGTTTCCCGAATATAACGGAATCTGAACAACATGATCTCCCCACTACAATGGCAGAAATAATAGCAAGCATCACTGGTAAAACTACTGAAGAAATGATTACCCAAATCAATGAGGTGTACCGAATTTCCACTTCATATGCCAGAAGAAACAGGCTCCCTAGAGAGGTACACGTTCACAGTCAACGAAGCAGTGGAAGTGATGTGCCGGTGCCTGGAGGCTGTTGGGGCCTGGATGGGTGTCAACAAACTCAAACTCAACCCAGACAAGACGGAGTGCTGTGGGTTTTGCCTCCCAAGGACAATTCTATCTGTCTGTCCATTACCCTGGGGGGGGAATTATTGACCCCCTCAGAGAGGGTCTGCAACTTGGGCGTCCTCCTCGATCCACAGCTCACATTGGAAAAACACCTTTCAGCTGTGGCGAGGGGGGCGTTTGCCCAGGTTCGCCTGGTGTGCCAGTTGCGGCCCTATTTGGACCGGGAGTCATTGCTCACAGTCACTCATGCCCTCATCACCTCGAGGCTCGACTACTGTAATGCTCTCTACATGGGGCTACCTTTGAAAAGTGTTTGGAAACTTCAGATCATGCAGAATGCAGCTGCGAGAGCAATTATGGGCTTCTCCAAGTATGCCCATATCACTCCAACACTCCGCAGTCTGCATTGGCTGCCGATCAGTTTCCGGTCACAATTCAAAGTGTTGGTTATGACCTATAAAGCCCTTCATGGCACCGGACCAGAATATCTTCGGGACCGCCTCCTGCCGCACGAATCCCAGCGACCGGTTAGGTCCCACAGAGTTGGCCTTCTCCGGGTCCCGTCGACTAAACAATGTCGTCTGGCGGGACCCAGGGGAAGAGCCTTCTCTGTGGGGGCCCCGACCCTCTGGAACCAGCTCCCCCTGAGATTAGGATTGCCCCCACCCTCCCTGCCTTTCGTAAACTCCTTAAGACCCACCTTTGCCGTCAGGCATGGGGGAACTAAAACACCTCCCCCTTGCCCATGTTGTTTTGTTGATTGATTGACTGTGTGCCTGTTTTTTATATATATTGTTTTTATGAGATTATTAATTTAAATTGTAACTAGATGGGTGGGCATTGGATTTGGTATTATGTACTGTACTGTTTTTTATTATTGTTGTGAGCCGCCCCGAGTTTGCGGAGAGGGGCGGCATATAAATCCAATAAACCTAACCTAACCTAACCACTTCCTTAAAAGAAAAATGAGGGACGAAGTCTATAACATCTCTAAAGAGAACCCAGCGATGCACCAAGGCAGAAACATCGTGGTCTTGCGTCAAATCCTGAGGCGGGTGAGAGAAAAACATAAGCCATATCAAACGCTAGCAACTAAATTAAATAAAAATGGTATACAATTTAGATGGCTCATACCTGAAGGAATGATGATCTCCCTTCTGGATAAAAAATACAAAATTACCTCTCCCGAAGACGCTAAAGAATTTTATGCCCATTTTCTGAAGACCGACTAGACCATCCCGAAAGAAACTGATACTAGAGAGATGCCTCCGACCGAAGAAATGAGCTCTGATTATAACCTTCCAGACAAGGACAAACTACCCCAAAACCCAGATGGTGAATCTACCAGACAAGGACTGATTACTCGGGCAAGGATTGAAGCAAGAAGAGAGAAACCCAAGGAAATCATACCCCAGTAATAAACAAAACAAAATCACACTATTCTCAACCAATATAAATGGTTTGAACTCGCATAAAAAGAGATTGAAAATATTCCACAAATTGTCTGAATATAATTATGATATAATATCTCTACAAGAAACCCATATCAAAAAAGACGAAACTACCCTATTAGCCTTTCCCAAATTTGAATTCTTTTGTGCTTCTGCTGCTGAAAAAAAAGAGGTATAGTTTTATACGTTAAAAAAATTTATTCCCCCAAATTAATATATGCTGATGACAATGGCCAATTATTGATTGTTCAAGTAAAACTAGAAAACAAAAAAACAATAACTATAATAATAACAATATTTGCACCATCTATTAAACAATCTACCTATTTCAACAATTTGTACAAAAAAAATATTAGAATTAAATTTGACCAACTTCTTAATAATTGGAGATTTTAATGCAATAGTAGATAGAAATAAAGATCACAAAGGCAACACTAAACACCATACCTGTAATATCTTACCTTCAACCTTTAATGGAGACACAAAATAAAAAAGATTCAGAATATTATGAAATATGGGAAAATTGGTATAAATGGGTTTCACAAAAAAAATATCAAAATTATATATTATAAAACTACTATTTTATCAAATTATTAACCATATTCCACCTCAGAACATCTTAATTAAATTTAAACGAATGAAAAGACTTAGTGCCAAAAACCAACTAATTTGCAATAAAATTTATACCATATCTCTTTTTATCCATCTTTAAACTAATGCAATACATAGTACATAACATATTATTACTAATATTTACTAACACATAGAATATATCTATTATACCATCCGTATACTCCTCATATTACCTTTCTAAAAAAGTCTTCACTAAAAACGTCTGCGTCAAATGCAGATTTTTTCTTTCTTCTTCCCACTTCTTTCTTTCTTTTACTTACCCTTTTCCTTTCCCCCTCTTTTTATTTTTTTTTCAATTTTAGAAAATATTTTCATTAAGTTACTATTAGTTAATATATGTTAATGCCCCACATGTAGTCAGCATGCCAATTCCATCCCTATGGGAGTTAACCCACGTGATCTTGAGGCTTTACAAATTTGGCATAGAAACATAGAAACATAGAAGTCTGACGGCAGAAAAAGACCTCATGGTCCATCTAGTCTGCCCTTATACTATTTTCTGTATTTTATCTTAGGATGGATATATGTTTATCCCAGGCATGTTTAAATTCAGTTACTGTGGATTTATCTACCACATCTGCTTGACGTTTGTTCCAAGGATCTACTACTCTTTCAGTGAAATAATATTTTCTCATGTTGCTTTTGATCTTTCCCCCAACTAACTTCAGATTTTGTCCCCTTGTTCTTGTGTTCACTTTGCTATTAAAAACACTTCCCTCCTGGACCTTATTTAACCCTTTAATATATTTAAATGTATCGATCATGTCCCCCTTTTTCCTTCTGTCCTCCAGACTATACAGATTGAGTTTATTTTATTTATTTTATTTTATTTTTTTTTATTAATAGAGTTGAAAGGGACCGTTAGGTCATCGAGTCCAACCCCCTGCCTGAGCAGGAAACCCTACAGCACCCCAGCCAAATGGAAGTCCAATCTCCTCTTGAAGGTGTCCAGAGTTGGGGAGTTCACCACCTCCCCTGGCAGGCAGTTCCATTGGTTGATCGCTCTGACCGTCAGGAAGTTCTTCCTTATTTCCAGGTTGAATCTCTCCTTGGTCAGCTTCCAACCATTGTTCCTCGTCCGGCCCTCTGGTGCCCTGGGGAATAAAGAGACCCCCTCCTCACCGTGGCAACCCCTCAAGTATCTGTAAACTGCTATCATGTCCCCTCTACACCTTCTTTTTTCTAGGCTGTCCATGCCCAGTTCTCTCAATCTCTCTTCGTAAGTCTTGGTTTCGAGTCCCCTAATCATTTTGGTTGCTCTTTTTTGCACCTTCTCCAGAGTTTCGATGTCTTTTTTGTAGTGAGGTGACCAAAATTGGATGCAGTACTCCAGGTGGGGTCTGACCAGGGCATAGTAGAGTGGTATTAGTACTTCCCTGGTCTTGGAGTGTATTCCTCTGTTGATGCAGCTTAGGATTGAGTTGGCTTTTTTGGCTGCTGCTGCACATTGCTGACTCATGTTTAGTTGATTGTCCACCAAGACCCCAAGATCTCTTTCGCAGTCACTACTGCTGAGTGGGGTATTTCCCAGGCTGTATGTATGTCTAGGGTTGTTTTTGCCGAGGTGGAGGACTCTGCATTTGTCGGTGTTGAACCTCATTTTGTTGGTATGGGCCCACTGTGATAGTCTGTCTAGGTCTTCTTGTACTCTGAGCCTGTCCTCAAGGGTGTTGGCTACCCCCGCCAGCTTGGTGTCATCTGCAAATTTTATTAGTTCCCCTTTTATTCCCTCGTCCAGGTCGTTGATGAAGATGTTAAAGAGTATAGGACCCAGGACAGAGCCCTGTGGTACTCCACTGTCTACTTTTTTCCATGTGGATTTGGTGCCGTTGAGGACAACTCGTTGGGTGCGGTTGGTCAGCCAACTGTTTATCCATCTACATGTGTAGTAATCTATTCCATTTTTTTCTAGTTTGTGGATTAGGAGATTGTGGTCGACTTTATCGAAAGCCTTACTGAAGTCCAAGTATATGAGGTCCACTGAGTTGCGTTGGTCAACTGACTTGGTTATGGTGTTGAAAAATGATATGAGATTGGTTTGGCATGATTTGTTTCTGATGAATCCGTGCTGGCTATTGGATATGATCTTGTTTGTTTCTAGGAAGTGGGTAAGTTGTTTTTTGATTATTTTCTCCAGTATTTTTCCAGGTATAGAGGTCAGACTGATTGGTCTGTAGTTACCTGGGTCGGTCTTTTTGCCTTTTTTGTGGATGGGGACTACGTCAGCTCGCTTCCAGTCTTCCGGTAGGTCTCCAGTGATCCAGGATATTTGGTAGATGAGGAGGAGTGGTTCCGCTATGGTGTCTGCCAATTCTTTTAGGACTTTGGGGTGAAGTCCGTCTGGCCCTGGTGATTTGTTTTCGTTGAGTTCCCTCAGGTAGTCCCTCACTGTGCTTTTGTCTATGTTGAGTTCGGTTCTGGGGCAGTTTGTTGCAGTTAAATTGCAGATTGGTTGGAGGGAGGTTCCCTTTTGTGTGAAGACTGATGCAAAGTAGGCGTTGAGTAGCTGTGCTTGGTCATTTCTGTCTGTGATTTCTCTACCCTCTTTGTTTTTTAGTGTGACGATTGTTTCTTTGATTTTCTTCTTATTGTTGATGTGTTGGAAGAATCTTTTTTTGTTGTCTTTGACTTCCACTGCAAGGTGTTGTTCATATTGTGCCTTTGCTGTTTTTATTTTTTGTTTGCAGGAACTGGCTGTTTGCTGATATTCCGCTTTGGTTATGAGTCCTTCTTTCCATTGTTTGTACTTAGCTTTTTTTCCTTTTATGTCATCTGCGAGGGCTTTGTTTAGCCATGCAGGTTTAGTTTTGGTTTTCCTGTTTTTCCTTTTCATGGGGATTGCGTTGTTTTGGGCGTCTATGATGCTGTTTTTTAGGATCACCCAGGCTTCCTGAGTGGTTTTTCCTTCTAAGAGTTCGTTCCAGGGGCATTGTTCAAGGTTCGCTCTGAGCTTGTTAAAGTCCGCTTTTCTGAAGTCTGGGACTGTAGTGGTGTTCGGTATAGTAGCTAGTGATTGCACTATGTTGAATTTGAGGATGACGTGGTCGCTCTCTCCCAGTTTCCCTTCTTCTTCTGTTCCCTCTATTGTTTCTTCCCTGTTTGTTAGTATTAGGTCTAATATAGCATTCCCTCTGGTTCCTGTTTCAACTTTTTGGGTTAGAAAGTTGTCAGCTAGACTGGAAAGAAATTTGGCAGACTTTCCGCTTGGTGCTGAGTTAGTTTTCCAGTTGATGTCTGGGTAGTTGAAGTCCCCCATTATTGTCGTGCTGTGTTTGTTGCATATGTCTGTTAGTTGGCATGTGAAGAGGTCGTCCATTGTGTCTGTTTGATTGGGTGGTCTGTAGTATACTCCAATTGTGGTGTTGCACTTTTTTTCTTTTATGTTGACCCATATGATTTCTAGGGGGTTATCATCTTTGGTTGGATGTAGTTCTGTGGCAGTGTAGTGGTCTTTGATGTATAGTGCAACACCTCCTCCTTTCTTGTTTGACCTGTTCTTCTTGAAGAGGTTGTAACCCATTATCTGTGTGTTCCAGGCGTGTGTTTCGTCCCACCAGGTTTCTGTGATTCCAATTAGATCATATTGGCCCTCGTGTATTAATAATTCCAGTTCATCCTGTTTGTTTCCCAAGCTTTGTGCGTTCGTGTACAGGCATTTTAGATGTTTGTGTTTGTTTGCAGGTAGAAATTTTTTATTCTCAGGTTTGTTTGTAGGCTTGTCCCGTTCCCCTTCCTTGTTTTGTTCAGTGTTTTGTCATATAGTTTGGTCACCCTCCCCTCTCAGAGCTAGTTTAAAGCCCTCCTGATGAGTTGGGCTAGTCGGTTGCCTAGGAGGTTCTTCCCCACTCTAGTGAGGTGTAGCCCGTCACTTGCTAGAAGCCCTTCTTGGAGATAGTGCAGGCCATGGTCGAGGAAGCCGAAGTTCTTATGGCGACACCATCCTTTAAGCCAGTGATTTATCTGCGGGATTTTGCGTTCTCTGGCGGGGTGTCGTCCTCTAGTGGGGAGGATGGAAGAAAAAACAACCTGAGCACCTGTTTTTCTGATTGTGTTGCCCAAGTGGTCATAGTCTTTCATAATTTGGTTCATGTCTTTCCCTGTGTCGTTGGTTCCCGCATGAATCACCAATAGTGGGTAGTAGTCCGTGGGTTTGAGTATTTTGGTGAGGTTTTCAGTTATGTCAGAGATTTTAGCTCCAGGGAGGCAGCACACCTCTCTAGATTGGTTGTCTGGTCTGCAGATGGGAGGCTCAGTTCCCCTGAGGATTGAGTCTCCAATTACCAGTACTCTCCTTTTCTTTTTGGCTGGCTTGGGGTGAGGGAGGTTAGCTTCTGTTGTTGAGGCTTTTGGTGGAGTTGTGTTGTGCTTGGTTCTTGGTGTTTCTTTGTCAGATGTTTGCAGGTTTTCTTGTTCTGAGAGTACTGAATATTTGTTGCTTGTAGGCAGTGGGGTTGGGAGGAGGAGGGTTGGAGTTGGTGGAGGCTTGTTTTTTCATTCATTTCATTTCATTTCATTTATTGGATTTATATGCCGCCCCTCTCCGAAAACTCGGGGCGGCTAAGGGTGATGTGTGTCCAGCTATTTACTGCTTCTGGGGCATGGATTCGGCTTAGCTCCTCTGGGGTGTTGGTTTTGTTGGGAGTCTGATGGATTTTCTCATTGTGATGTTGGTGCTTCAGGGTTGTTAGGTTTTTCTCTAGGTTTTCGATTTTTTCCTCAAGTAGCTGGATGAGTTTGCATTTGTTGCAGGTAAAGTTTTGGAGGTTTGAGGGGAGGAGTGAGTACATGGAGCACAAACTGCAGCACACCATGGATTCAGTTCCGTCTTCATCTATGCTTGTTCGGGGAGTGACTTCTGTGTGCATGGTTGGTGTATCTTCTCTCTCTCTCTCTGTGTTGTTCTTTATGTGTGTGGTAGGTTGCAGGGTGGGTGCGGGAGAGTGCAGAGGTGACGTGTCTGCTCTTGTTGCTGGGTTGGTGATTTCCTCTGCTTCCCTGGTCATCAAACCCGGTGTTCTTTTGCCTCACGGTGAGCTTCTAGCTTCTTCCCAGCATGCACCAGGAGTATGCAAATTACCCCCTGAAGCTCAGACTTAATGGATGTTACGCAATTCCAACCTTTTGCAGCATAGAAATATCTACATGTTTCCGTTGATACTTATTCTGGTTTTATTATGGCCTCCCCAAGCAAGTCATCAACCATTGTATTCGTACCTTTGCAACAATGGGATGCCCTAAAGAAATTGACTGTTAAACTGGCGCTCGAAAAATTGAAAATGGAGAAAATCCCTCCGGGCCTCCCGTCCTTGCAAAACCAATTGAACAGAGTACTTTTTACTCTTAATTTTTAAAACGTAACTGGGTCCTCCACTCCCTCTACTGCCGCCCAGCAAAACTTTGCTGCACATGTTTTTGCCTCCCTGACTCACTGTTTATTACAGGGTACTTTCAGATCTGACCTGGAGAGGCCCCGCCGATCTCGTCACCTGGGGCCGAGGTTACGCTGCGGTGCAACTCGAAGATCGTATTTTGTGGGTTCCTGGCCGACACGTTTGCCCATTTTTGCCAAAAACTAAGGAGAAGAAGGAATCCCTCCCCGACCTCTCTGAGTGCTGTCTCTTTCACTGACGATGTCCGCTCCAGCCGCAGAGCCTGTTTCCATGCCCGCCCGGGAATCCGGACTGCAACCTCCAACCTAAGATGAAGTTTTTCCTGATCCTCCGAAACACCCCCCACTTCAAGGATGCCCTGTTTTGCGCGTTTGCAGACGCCCCTCCCATGTCAATCTTTGGGAGGGTTCAAATGGATCCATGTCATATATGTCATTTTTCTTGCGTGCTTTCACTTTTGTGTTATGTTTTTTGTGTTTAATTTTTCTTATTGCCCTAGTTGCCTGTTCCCATGCTCCCACTTATACCCGCCCCAGACGATCTGAGGACCTGCAACAGCGGATGGAGTATAATATTTGGCTACGTCTTGCAAATCTCTCCAACTTGTCTACATTTTGTTTGTTGCAAACTGTTGATATGCATATGATTCTTGGGCATTGTCTGATTCCTGTATGTACCCCTCTTTCTGTGTTCCTTAATGACTCCTCTTCTTTTAGCTGCTATATTGTTATGTTGTTTTATCCAATGTATTCCTTCCTTGTTTTCTATGTGTCGTTCTGCCTTTGTTCACAATGTATTGTATGAGTCTGCTCAACCTCTCATGGCCTCCCTGGAACCGTATTATGATGATCCAACAAACACAAAGGAACCTTTCCACTTCCCCAGTGATGAAGAAATAGAAACAGAGCACTGATGTGGGTGATTGCGTTCCAACAAAAACAAAACGGAGGAGATGTAGCTGCCATATAATGTTAGGATAGGATTTATTATCTGGACTTCTAACATAAATGTCGTATACACTTTTATTCCATTAGCCAGAATAGGACTGAACGTAAAAACCACATAAGGACAAGTCTGCATTTCTGGTGAACTCTACTTGAGGAAGTGACTGGCCATAAAGCGGTTCATGGCAGCTCCCCTTGAATAACAAGAATGTGTCAGCAGGAAGAGAACTGTGTGGTAAAAAGATGCATATTTACATTTCCTGGGGTAAACAGGACGAAAGCAGCAATAAAAGACCTTGCTTTGTGGTAAACAGGAGATAACCATATTCACAACAAAGGGGCCCAGGAAATTGGCCATAAGAGACATTTGTTCAGTAGAAGCTAGTTACGTGCCATATGTAGCTAGGAAGGACTCGGAAGTTGTGTCATATCTTAGAGTTATGTTATTGGATGTTTGTATACCACTTGACATGTACGTATAACCTAACCCAATTTGCATATCCCCCCCAATAAAAGGAAGTGCACGGCCCAAAACAGTGTCATTTCACCCGGAGAGAAATGTGTCCAAGTTTTCTTTCTAGGATTCGAATTCATGAGTGACCCCACGGGTCTGGGTTGCCCTAAGTCCCTCTGAAGACCCTATTCACCACAGGGATTTGTGGCATCCGCAGGTGGTAGAGAACGCGGGCAGGTTTATTCTGTTACCTTGGCGTGCCGATGCTGTCGACATGTGCCTGAGAGACTCATCGCTTACTGGCACCCTCGTCGTCCGTCGATAGGAGCAGGCGATTTTTCCTAAGTATGGGGGGAGATTTGTCCAAGCAGCAGGCCGGTCACGTGAAGGAGCTTTGACAGATTCTCAGAGCTTTTGAGCCTAAATTTAGACAAGACTTTCTTTTCCCTACTAACCGTGAGTTACGTAAGCTTTTAATTTATGTTTGGAAACATTGTCCCTCTTATCCTCCTCACGGCTCGATAAAGCCTGCCGTTTGGATTAAGATAGGTACTTATCTTCATCAGGAGCCTCGTGCTCCCGGATCAATTCTTTTAACTTGGAAGGCTGTTCTTGCTGCCCTTCGTTTACATAACTCTGATTCTCTCTCTCCCTCTAAACTCCCTATTGCTCATTCTGCCGAGCCTTCGGCACCACCTCCGCCTTGTCCCCCCTCCTCTACCGACCCCTTTCCTCCTCCACCTATACCCCCCCAGACCCCGTGCCTATACCTCCTCAGGATTTCCCTGCTCCCATACCTTTACCTCCTCCTCCCCCTCCTATGCCACCTCCACCCTCCCAGGCACACCCTACCTCTGCTTCTGCTTACTTTACCTCCCCTCTTTGCTCTGGTTTTTCCTCTGGCAGTGCGGTCGCACAGGGGCAGGCCTCTGCCCACGCTGGCCCATCCCTTTCTCCAGATGATCTTGAGGCCCTTTCTCAATTCCCCATTGATTTCACGGGCGCTGTTCCGGTCTATGAACCTATCCCTTTCTTGGTTCTTCAAAACTTGAAACAAGCAATCTCTGAATATGGCCTTACCTCTGCTTATTGTCAGACTGTTTTTAAAAATCTTACTACAATCTATAACCTTCTTCCAACCTCAATCTTCTTCTTCAAAGTTTTAAACTGGCTGTAATTGATTTGAAAGATCTTTCTTTTCTATTCCTTTGCAACCCCAAGACTGGTTGCTGTTTGCTTTTACTCTCCCTGTTTTCAACAATAGCTATCTTACTTCTCGCTATCAGTGGAAAGTTTTGCCTCAAGGAATGTTAAACAGCCCTACTTTGTGTCAATATGTGGTGCATTCATTGCTGGAGCCCTTTCACCATTTTCATGCGAACGTTCTTTTGTACCACTTTGTACCACATGATATCTTACTTGCCGCTGATATGCCTCACCCATCCTTTTAACAAATTCTGGTCTTTCTCATTGCATAGAATTGGCCGCTTCCATTTTGGCCTTTCAGAAACTAACTGATACACCTTTTAATCTCATTGTAGACTCCTTGTATGTTTCTCAGATTATTCTTAATATTTTTGATGCCTATTTGTCCCCGGCTGTCGAGAGCTCCTTAATGGCCTTGTTTTTGACTCTGCAGCAACTTGTTATGGCTAGGACTGCTCCCTTTTTTGTCGCTCACATATTCAGTCATCAGCCTTTCCCAGGAATGTTAACTGGGAGAAATGATGCTGCCAATCAGGCTGCACGGTCGCCTGCTGTTTTTTCTCTATCTTCCCCAACCCCATGGGGGAGCCACTCCTATTTCCATCAAAATGCCAAAGCTCTCGCCAAACAATTTAATATCTCAAAATCTGAAGCCTCGGCCATTGTTCAACAATGCCCCACATGTAGTCAGCATGCCAATTCCATCCCTATGGGAGTTAACCCACGTGGTCTTGAGGCTTTACAAATTTGGCAAATGGATGTTACGCAATTCCAACCTTTTGTGGCCTAGAAATATCTACATGTTGATACTTATTCTGGTTTTATTATGGCCTCCCCACAGAGGGGTGAGGCCGCCAAGCACGTCATCAACCATTGTATTCGTACCTTTGCAACGATGGGACGCCCTAAAGAAATTGACTGTTAAACTGGCGCTCGAAAAATTGAAAATGGAGAAAATCCCTCCGGGCCTCCCGTCCTTGCAAAACCAATTGAACAGAGTACTTTTTACTCTTAATTTTTAAAACATAACTGGGTCCTCCACTCCCTCTACTGCCGCCCAGCAAAACTTTGCTGCACATGTTTTTGCCTCCCTGACCCACTGTTTATTACAGGGTACTTCCGGATCTCACCTGGAGAGGCCCCGCCGATCTCTTCACCTGGGGCCGAGGTTACGCTGCGGTGCAACTCAAAGATCGTATTTTGTGGGTTCCTGGCCGACACGTTTGCCCATTTTTGCCAAAAACTAAGGAGAAGAAGGAATCCCTCCCCGACCTCTCTGAGTGCTGTCTCTTTCACTGACGATGTCCGCTCCAGCCGCAGAGCCTGTTTCCATGCCCGCCCGGGAATCCGGACTGCAACCTCCAACCTAAGATGAAGTTTTTCCTGATCCTCCGAAACACCCCCCACTTCGAGGATGCCCTGTTTTGCGCGTTCACAGACGCCCCTCCCATGTCATTCTTTGGGAGGGTTCAAATGGATCCATGTCATATATGTCATTTTTCTTGCGTGCTTTCACTTTTGTGTTATGTTTTTTGTGTTTAATTTTTCTTATTGCCCTAGTTGCCTGTTCCCATGCTCCCGCTTATACCCGCCCGACGATCTGAGGACCTGCAACAGCGGATGGAGTATAATATTTGGCTACGTCTTGCAAATCTCTCCAACTTGTCTACATTTTGTTTGTTGCAAACTGTTAATATGCATATAATTCTTGGGCTTTGTCTGATTCCTGTATGTACCCCCCTTTCTGTGTTCCTTAATGACTCCTCTTCTTTTAGCTGCTATATTGTTATGTTGTTTTATCCAATGTATTCCTTCCTTGTTTTCTATGTGTCGCTCTGCTTTTGTTCACAATGTATTGTATGAGTCTGCTCAACCTCTCATGGCCTCCCTGGAACCGTATTATGATGATCCAACAAACACAAAGGAACCTTTCCACTTCCCCAGTGATGAAGAAATAGAAACAGAGCACTGATGTGGGTGCTTGCGTTCCAACAAAAACAAAACGGAGGAGATGTAGCTGCCATATAATGTTAGGATAGGATTTATTATCTGGACTTCTATCATAAATGTCGTATACACTTTTATTCCATTAGCCAGAATAGGACTGAACGTAAAAACCACATAAGGACAAGTCTGCATTTCTGGTGAACTCTACTTGAGGAAGTGACTGGCCATAAAGCGGTTCATGGCAGCTCCCCTTGAATAACAAGAATGTGTCAGCAGGAAGAGAACTGTGTGGTAAAAAGATGCATATTTACATTTCCTGGGGTAAACAGAACGAAAGCAGCAATAAAAGACCTTGCTTTGTGGTAAACAGGAGATAACCACATTCACAACAAAGGGCCCCAGGAAATTGGCCATGAGACATTTGTTCAGTAGAAGCTAGTTATGTGCCATATGTAGCTAGGAAGGACTCGGAAGTTGTGTCATATCTTAGTGTTATGTTATTGGATGTTTGCATTCCACTTGACATGTACGTATAACCTTACCCAATTTGCATATCCCCCCCAATAAAAGGAAGTGCACGGCCCAAAACTGTCATTTCACCCGGAGAGAAATGTGTCCAGGTTTTCTTTCTAGGATTCGAATTCGTGAGTGACCCCACACGTCTGGGTTGCCCTAAGTCCCTCTGAAGACCCTATTCCCCACAGGGACTTTGTGGCATCTGCAAGATCAAAAGCAATGGGAGGAAATGTTTGACTGAAAGAGTAGTAGACACTTGGAACAAACTTCTAGCAGACATGGTTGGTAAATCCACAGTCACTGAATTTAAAGATCCTGGGATAAATGTATATCCATCCCAAGATAAAATGCAGGAAATAATATTTATTTGATTTGTATGCCGCACTTCTCAGAAAACCCGCAGCGGCTCACAGTATATGGGCATAGATGGACCAGGAGGTCCTTTTCTGCCATCAATCTTCCACATTTCAATGTTCCTACATCACCTCTGCTGCTTCACTGAATTAACACAGGATGGAATTGTAAAGCTGAGTGTCATGTGTACATAAGAACATAAGAAGAGCCCTGCTGAATCAGGCCAAAGCCCATCGAGTCCAGCATTCTGTGTCACACAGTGGCCTCCCAATTATCCAGACCCTCCCTTTCCTTTGACCCCCAATCAATGGGACCCAAGGGAACCCTGCCTGCCTCAACCAACATAGAGGCGGCACTTGGACATTCGTTTCAATGGCCTGCCTTGAAGCTCTCCAGTCTGACAGCTGTCACAACCTCTTCTGGAAGGGAATCCCATCAACCAAGGACCCTCTGGGTGAAGAAATATTTCCCTTGATTTGTCCTCAGTTTCTCACCTGAGCTTTAGGGAGTGACCCCCTCGTCCTAGTATTGTGAGAGAGAAAAGATTTTTTCTCTATCCACCTTTTCTATCCCATGCATGATTTTATACCCTTCGATCAAGTCACCCCTTAAACGCCGTCTTTTAAGGCTGAAGAGACCAAGGCGTTGTAACCTGGTATCATAAGGGAGGGGCTCCATTTCATTTATCATTCTTGTTGCCCTTTTTTGCACCTTGAGGTGCGGTGACCAGAACTATTCACAATATTCCAAGTGCGGCCTCACCATCAATTTGTACAGAGGCAAAACGACACTTGCCGACCTATTTTCGATTCCTTTCCTAATCAGGCCAAGCATGGAATTTGTTTTTTGTTAATGCTGCTGCACACTGGGTGGACATCTTCATTGAGCTGTCCACCAAAACCCCAAGATCCCTTCATTGGGTTGTCTCAGAAAGCTTGGTCCCCATCAGTTGGTAGGTATAATTAGGTTCTTTGCCCCAATATGCATAACTTTGCACTTGTTTAGGTTAAAATACATTTGCCACTTTGTTGCCCACTCACTCAATTTCGAGAGATCCTTCTGGAGCTCCCAACAATCAGTGTCACTTTTCACTACCCAGAACAATTTACTGTTGTCAGCAAACTTTGCTACCTATGTACTTCTACATCCAGATTATTAATTAATAAATTAAATAGTATAGGTCCCAAAACTGAACCTTGGGGTACACCACTTCTCACTTCTTTCCATCCAGAGAATTGTCCATTTATTGCCACTCTTTGCTTCCTACAATTTGCCAACCCCGGACAAGACCTGTCCTCTAATTCCGTGGCCGAAGAGCTTTTTTAGGAGCCTTTGGTGAGGGACTTTGTCAAAAGCCTTTTGAAAGTCAAGATCTACAGTATCAGCTGTGTCCCCTTTACCTATGTGTTTGTTTACACCCTCTGGTGTACTGGTGGCAACTCACCTGGTGTTGTCGGATGATCTCACCCAGTGGTTTCATGCAGGTATTAAACAGAAGGGGGAGAGGACGGAATGGTATCCTCCAGTGACCTGTGCTGTAATGCAAGCCAGGCCTGACACCAAAGGCAGCCGCTCCAGGGAGCCTGGGGGAAATTGTCATGGCGGGGGGGGGGGGGCGCTTGGTGGCCTGATCCTGCCTCATCTGAAGCACAGGTGTCAAACTCAGGATGGATCACAACCTTCCTCCCCCTTTGCTAAAATGGGTGGCTGTGGCCAGGACATGAACGTTTGATGCGAAATCAAACCAGTCAACGTGACCAAACTATACTGGGGGTGCAACAGAAGTATCTTTGCTCCTGGGTGGCGGCCCCCCCTTCCCTTTATTTAAACAGCATCTAAATGACACGCCCCCCAGTCCTCCTCCGCTTAGCTCCAGGACGCCCTCCGAAGCACTGGGACGGGGAGGGGCAGAGGAGTGACCCTCACGTCCTCACAGTGGGCCCTCTGGCCTCCCCAAACGGGTCTGTCCCATGTTCCTCCGAAACACACTTGGCTTTGCCAAGGACCCCAGACTCAGGCGACTCCTCCCCTTGACCAGGCAGGCACAGGGGCCCCCAGTGAGAGTCTCACTTCCCTTAATTGCCGAGGGCATCTCCTCAGGGGGGGGGTCTTATCAGCCCTGGAGCTCTCCCATAAGAGTGCCCAGCCCCCCTCCCTTTCTGTTGGCAACGTAGAAACGGGTCCTGGTGCTGCTGCTGCCCCAGCCGTCTCCTTCCTGCCTGGGTCGGGATTCCTGGCAGGTGGCTGGACCGGGTGTGGTGTCTTGCATCAGAGGTCACCTTTGGGCAATGGCGGTGTGTGTGTGTGTGAGAGTGACACGTGGCAGCTCCGGTGGGTTCACGCTGTTGCCAGGAGAGGGCTGTGGGGCAGCATGAGGATGGACGCACGAGGTCTCAGCTCAGCCACCAGAGGGCGCTCCTGACCGGGTTGTGTCCCACATGGAGCCATACTTTGGGACACACACACACACACACACACACACACACTCTCCTCCGTGGGGAAGCAGAGGCCTTTCCTGGCCATCCAGGAGGGCAGGGGTCAAGGCAGCGGAAGAAGCCCCGGGCCATGCCACACTCAGGGTGCCCAGGGCCGCTCGGCTGCCAGGATTCCCAGGAGCCCCTCCCCTCCCAACGAGGGCCCCCCTCCAGAACCACTCAGGTCCTCTGGCCCGTACAGACCCCCCCCCCCGTCCCGGTCCCAGCGGCCACACCTCAGCCGCCTCCGAGTGGGAGGGCCAGGCAGAAGAAGGCAACGGGGTCCTTCGCAGGCAGGTTCCCCCTCAGCCAAGCCCAGCTGCTCAGCTGGACATTGACCCCCCCTCCCCACCCGAGTCTCCGGAGGTCCTGGGAGAATTTGGGCAGATCCACCGCCCTGGAAGACGGAGAGAAGCGCCCCCCCCCGCCAGTCCCCCCAGAGAAGAAGCAGGCCAGCTGACAGGAGATCCACCTGTCCGCCCCTGGACCGGGCCCCCTCCTCCATAAGGGTCCTGCAGAGCCTTCTTGCAAAGTTCAATTTATTTTAAATTAAAATTACTCAGCATCTAAAAATAACTTCAGATTATACAGAACATGATTGTGTGCAAATCAAAGGGTGTGTTTGTGGGGGGGAGGGGGGGAGTCTGAGCTGCCCCCTTTCCCTCAACAGCTCAGCCCTGCCCCATGTCCGGCGGGGAGGGGCTTCCTTCATATCGCCCAGGCGGGGCAAGCGGACGCAGCAGCCTGCCCATGTGCCCCCCCTCCTTGGCTCACAGGCCCCCAGGTGAGGTGGCCGCAGGTGCTGCCGGGAGCGGCTTCCCCTCTGCCGCCCGCTGCTCCAGGGCCAGCTGCATGCTCCAGATGCTCAGGGGACGCATGTAGGCCAGCGAGCGGAAGACCCTCCTCTCGCAGTAGGCCTCGGGGGTCTGGAAGGCCATGCCCAACCGCTCCCAGACCGTCCGGTAGCAGCCCTCGGCGGTGCAGAAGCCCTCTTGCACCAGGCCCTGCGCCAGGCGGGAGGAGAATCCAGTCAGTCCCCCCACACACACACACGCCTTCCCTCCCTCCCTGCCCCGCCCCCCCCGCACCTTCCCTGCCCCCCCACCGCACGCACCTCCTGGATCATGGTGGCAGCCAGGGCGTACACCACACCGACCCAGACCTCGTCCGACTGCAGGCTGGAGGTGTCAGGCAGCCCTGAGGGGCGCATGCCATTCACAGCCCCCATGGCCCCCCCCGAGAAGCCCAGCACGTTCAGCTCAAAGATGGTCTTCAAGGCACTCAGCACGTGGCTGCGAGGGAACACCTGCGGGCCAGAATGGGACTCATGGGGGGCCCTCCCTCACAGACCCCTCCCCCCTCCCCCTGTGGCCCCCTCCTCACCTCGGACTGCCCCTCGCCCAGCCCACACGCCCGCAGGAACCACTGCCCGGCCAGCTGGTCCGCCATGATGCTGTCCGACGAGGGCCCTCGGCTGCTGTCATAGTTGTAGTACTTCCCTGCGAGGGAGGGAGGGTGGGTGGGTGGGTGGGTGGGTGGGTGGGGGCTCTTCCCGGCAGCACGGCTGACCCGCCCGGCTCGGCCCAGACCTACCGTTCCAGAGCAGCCGCTCAAACGCTGCTGTGCCCTTGGCCAGGATGGCCGAGTACCGCTCCAGCGCCGGGCCGTCCGCCAAGACTTCCGCCGTTCTGCACATCACGCAGAGAGACGCCAGCCAGAGGCCGCCACAGTAGGCGCTGCCGAAGCAAAGGAGAGGGAGGGGTTGCCCAAAGGGAGGGGGCCCCAGGGCGGGGGCTGGGCACGCGGGACGTGTCTCTGGCATCAGGGGGACAGCCGCATCACTGGGCTGGCGAGGGGGGTCAGGCAGGGAGAGGCCCCTCGGGAGGAGCCCAGCCAGGTTCCCACTGCCGACTGCCGGGGGTGGGAAGGAGAATCGCCCCCCAAGTGGCCCCTCCTTAGAAGGAGAGCTCTGCCCTCTCCTGACTGGCAGCCCAACCCCTCAAGGCTTTAATCCCCCCCCCGACCAGCCCAAGGGTCCCGTTGCTAGCGGCTCCTCCTCCAGGGCCTCTCTGTCCTTCTGGCGCTATGTCCAGCTATTCCCCACCAGGCAACCCCTCCCCCCCCGACGCTACAGTCGCAGAGGCCACGCAGGAAGCCCTGGATCGAGGCCACGTGATTTGTAGCTGCGGTTCCCTCCCCCCTTTGTTCTGCCCCCGCCACTGCCCCCCTTCTCCTCGGCCTCACACCCGGATGCCCCGCCCCGTCAGCAGGTGAGCCCCTCCTTCCGAGTGTGGACGCGTGATATGAAGGGGGGGGCAGCCAGCAGAGGCCCCAGGCCCCAGGTACGTTGTGCATGGGGAGGCAGGCGGGGGTCTTTCGCAATAGCCGAGACTTATAGACCGCTTCACAGTGTTTCACTCTCTCAGGGGTTGACAGAGAGTCAGCCGCTTGCCCCCCACAATCCGGGTCCTCATTTGACCCCCCGGAAGGACAAGCAGTCAGCTAGTAGCTAGCAGTCATCTGAAGTAGCCTGCAGTACGGCACTCTGACCACTGCAGTGGAGGGTGAGGGAGGGGCTCAGCTTCCAAGAGGCCACTTCCTGCGTTGGGGGGGGAGAGGGGGAACTGAAGCAGGAATCAGCCTTGAATCCCTGGACAGCTGCAGGAAAACAAGGACTGACCGCACAGACACCAGGGCATTTTGCCCTGGCATGGGGGTCTCAGGTTTCAAAGACCCCCACCCCTGCTGCTGGGAGGCAAGGAAAGAAGGAGGGGCAGGCCAAACAGCCCCAGGATCCACAACGGCCCTGGTGGGGGTGGGGAGGTGCCCCTTCCACACCGAGGCTGGAGGGAGGGGGGGCTCCTGGCTCCCCACAGCAAGAGGCCCTCCTGGGCTCCTGGCCCGCCACCCACCTGGCTCCGGTGGCCACCCAGGCATCATAGGTTTGGTCGGCAAAGCCAGAGTTCTCAATGAGGCCGTCTCCATCGGTGTCGAACCTCAGCTCCGAGTCCATCACAGTCTGAGGGTAAGCAAGGGGAAGGAGGGGGGTCTGAGGAGGGGTCTGCGGGGACCCCTGGGCAAGTGGCAGCCCCCGCCCTCCCCTCCCTCCACGGCACCTGGCAGACAGGCCACATGTCCCGCAAGAAGGCCACGTCCTGCATGAGGAAGTAGTCGCGGTACACCTGCAGCACAAACTTCAGGTTGAGGTCCTTCCAGGCGGCCGTGTCGTGGATCAGGTAGGCGTTGACCCGCTGCCAGGGCTCGTCGTCTGGCCGGAGAGAGCGGGAGGAGGAGGTGGGGCGGGAGCCTCCTCTCCCCAGCTGAGCACTCCAAGGGGGCTCCCCAGGAAGGCTCTGGGCTGCTCACAGCCTCTCGGGGGGTCTTTGCTGAGACAGACGCCCCAGGCCTCCCACCCAGAGACACAGAGGGTGGGGGGCTGCACCCCCTTCTCCCCCAACAGTCCTGCTCACCCCAAACGCGGCCACAGGGGGAGCATTCAGACCAATGGAGAGCCCCTGCCTTTCTAAGGAGCAGCCATCCCCCTCCCCCTGGAAGGTCCATGCCCTCCCCCACAGAGGGAGGGTCGCTGCTGAGGTCCTCGCTGGGGGCAGCAGCGACTGTGAGCTCCTCCTTGGGGCGAGGACTGACCCGTGGCCAGGCAGGAGGGGCTTTACCTGGCTCTCCGATGTCGTGTGGAACTACGTTGCGCAGCTTCACCGGGGCCGTCTGCCCGCTCATGAGATACTGCCGGGGACGAGCGTCCTCATTCAGCACCGCAGCAGCTGGGCAGGGCGGGGCAGGGAAGCGCCTTCAGCAGCCGCCCCGGAAGCCCTCCAAACGCCCCCCCACCCGCTGCCTCTGCCGCCAGCCACGCCCACGACAGGCGGCCAGGAGCATCCGACGCAGCTTGGTGTGTGTGTGTGTGTGTGTTCCCTCCCTCCCCTGCTGGGCCCACCGCGGCCCCTCTCGGAGCGGCACCCACCCACGTCGTACTGCAGGCTGAGCTCCAACTTGGGCCACAGCATGGCGAGAGCGAAGGAGGCGTAGAAGTGGACGTCGTAGGTGTTGTACATCCGGTACTCCTGGCCTGGGGGGAGGAGGAGGAAGCGGCTGCATGTCACAGGGGCGTCTCGGCAGCAGCAGCACCAGGGGCTCCCCCCTCCCCTCCCCTGCAGGCCGCAGACCAAAGCCTCACCTTCCAGGTAAGCAAACCTGCCGTACTCTTGCAGGACCGGGAGCAGCTGGGAGAGACCCCGGGCCTCCCGCAGGGCCTCTCTGTCCTCAGGGCGCAGCTCCAGCCAGAGGGTCCCTCCGTCGGCCAGGAAGTACAGCTCATTGAAGAGGGCCGACTTGTACCAGGGGGGCAGGTCGCTGCAAGAGGCACGCACAGGGGATCCTCACCTCCCCACAGACAACCCCCCCAGGGCCAGGACCCCCAGTAGCCCCCCACCTGGTGCAGGAAAAGCGAGAGTGCGGCAGAAACAAGGCAGAGCTAATGGGGGGGAGGCAGCCCCCCAATGCTCACAGAGTATGGACAACCTCAGGTAGGGGAGGGGGGAATGCAGGGTGGGGTGGGGGGCAGCCTGGAAGCAGCCCGGCTTGGCCAGAGTGGTGAGCAGAGAGGAGAGCACCCCACCCAGAGGTGAAATCCAGCATGTTCTGGAGAATTCGAGCAATCCCCCCTCTGGCTGCTACCCACCCCCCACGGAGTACCCTTCCCCTGCCAGGCCCACAGAGTCGCCCTCACCACCACCCCCAAGCGCCCTACCTGTCTGCCAAAATGGGCCCCTGCCAGGCCTCGATCCTCTCCTCCCAGGCCCCGTAGCGGCTGAGCAGGTGGTGGGAGAGGGCCGGGCAGGCGTTCCCGTCGCTGCCAAAGAAGCGGGTGTACCACCTGCGGGCAGAGGAAGGCGGACCCTCAGCCAGCCGGCCAGGGCATCAGCTGGGAAGCAGCGAAGGCATCCCGCCACACCCAGAGGGCCCTCCAGGCTGGGAGTGTGTGTGTGTGTGTGTGTGTGTGTCTGTGTGGGGAATCCCTCGGAAACTGGGGCGGCTGTGGGGAGGCTGCTGCCACGGGTCTTGCCCCTGCTCCGAAGGCCAGGCAGGGACAGCTGAGGGGTCGTAGCGTGCCCAGGTCTATGCCCAGCAGGACACCCACCCTGCAGTGTGGTCCCGCCACAGCCCCATTTTCTGGATCAGGTCAGGGTTAGTCTCATGAGGGTGCTGCATGCGGGCCCAGCCCTGGGCACTTCCCCGCAGGCGGAGTGGGTCTGCCCCCAAAGCACAGAGAGACGCCAGCCCCTCCCGGGAAACACCCACCGGCGGTGCTCCTTCTCTGCCGACCCAAAGCGAACGCGCGGCATGTCCCAGGCCAGGCCCAGCTCCAGCACATCACGGCCGTGGCCGGCCACCACGCATGTGGCACACACTGCTGCGGCACACACCTCCCCTTTCTCCGTGGGGAGGCTCTGACCTGCAAGAGAACCCAGAGGGTGAGGGTCCCAGCCCCCTGCCTCCCTCAGCCCACACCCCCACTGCCCGGGACTCACCTTGAGGGGACGCCAGCCGTCCGTCCGACAGCAGGTCCTGCCAAACCTCCTGGCCGGTGCCAGCAGGGTTGAAGGTGGTGAGGTGGGTCACGGCAACCCCTGCCTGGGGTGGAGCAAGAACAGGGTGGGGAAGGAGAAGACAGAGGTGGGGAGGGGCCATGGAGCAGGGCAGCTCCAGGACAGGCTGAGAGGGAGTGGGTGGGGGTCCCAGTGAGGGGGCCTCCCACCACCCAGAGGCAGCAGAGGCGGGGAATGCGCCCACCACCCCTCGGGGCACTCCAAAATGCCAGCCTGCCCGGGAGAGCCCCAAAGGGCAGGGAAGACCCCCCGTCCCCCAGCCACAGACCCCTCTGGGAGGCCCACCTTTTCCCGGGCAGAGATGGCCAGGGTGTAGGGGTTGGCGGGAGTCACGTGGTGTAGCATCACCCCTCGGACGCAGCTGCCCCCCTTCTCCACGCTGAAGGGCTCGTTCCAATGGCCACCCAGGCGGTCCTCCTTGGCCTCCGTGCCGTTTCGGAAGGTGAACATGATGGAGACCTCCACCTCCTCCACGCCCTCGTTCTCCACCTCCCAGACAAAGACGCCCACTGGAAGGCTCGAGTCCTGAGGAGGCAAGGTGGGGGGCTCGTCTGGGGGTCACAGCTGCAGGCGGCCCCAGCCTCATCCACCCCCCGCCACCCCCATCTTCCTCCGGGCAGGAGCACCCAAAGTTACAACGGCCTTGAAAGATGCGACCCACAACCCACAGTGATTCCCACCTGAAACCGTCACTGCCTTCCCACAGGGTGTGTTTGTGTGTGTGTGTGTCATCCGGCGCCTGGCATCTCTTGACGACAGTGGCCGCCCCCTGGGGCCCCATGACCCCCCTTCTCCCACTTTCCCACGAGGCGGGCCAGGTCCACGTAATACCAGTGGCATTCACGTGACCACGGTGGCAGAAGAGACGGGGACGTGGGAAGGCCGTGGTTAAGTGGTCATGGATTGAGGGGTCGGCAAACCACGGCTCTTTGGCCCCTCGAGTGTGGCTCTTTCCGGCCTTGTGCATGGGTCAGCCCTAGAGAAACAGGCTTCCTCTCAGTGACCACATCAAGCCACAAAGGCCCCCGAACAGGGCAGGGGGGGGACGACTGGGGGCTGCTGTGGGGGGGGGGGGTTCCACCTCGGCCTGACCGGAGACAATATTGGAAGGGAGGGGAGGACCTTTAGAAGGAGGGGGCTTACGGGAAAGGCAGAGGCAGAAAGGGGGCTTTGCTCTCGGAGGGGGGGGATAGTTTGGCTGACCCTCCAGGGAGAAGGAGCCCCGCCCTGGCTGGGAGTGCTGGGTCAGAGAAAGAGATGAGGGGAGGGGGGCAAAGGGTCAGTGCACCCCTTTCAGGTGGGGGGAGGGAAGAATGGAGAGACCTCAAATCTCCCCAGCTGATGAAAAGCTCCTCCAAGGGGGGGCACTTCCCTTCTGAGGTTACCTGGATGCAGCAGGTAAAGAAGGAGGGGGGATGGTGACACCTTAACCCCCCCCCCCAAGAGAACCTTCGCTTCCCTCCCGTGCCCACTCCCCCTTCCAAGAGCTTCCAACTTGGTGCTATTCCTGCCGCTGCTCTTCGCCCCTCCCTCCTTCGGCCGTTTCCCCCCCAAAGGGAGAGAAATTCACCCCAGAGCCCCCCCTCCCAAGAACGCTTGTCCACCACCCTCCTGCCTGCCTTGCAGACTTCTGCCGGTGAGGGGCCGACTGTGGATGCCCCCCCAGACCCCTAGAGGTCCCACCTGGGCTCAGACCGCCTGCCCACTCGGGAAGCCCCTCACCCTCTCAGATCGGAGGGGTGGATGCTCGCCCACCGTGGCTCCTCAGGCCGCTCTCCTCCCATGCGGTCATGGCTTTGATACAGAGATCCAGAGAGAAGGAGAGACACAGAGGGGGGAGAGAGATAAAGTGAGGAGAGGGGGGTGATAGAGAGGGAGGGGATTGGAGATAGAGAGAGGCAGAGGGGGAGAGATAGAGGTGAGAGAAAGGAAGGAAAGGGAGAAGGGGAGAGAGAGGGAGGGGGAGGATACAGAGGCAGAGGGGGAGAGATAGAGGTGAGGGGAGAGAAAGGAAGGAAAGGGAGAAGGGGAGAGAGAGGGAGGGGGAGGATACAGAGGCAGAGGAGGAGAGATAGAGGTGAGGGGAGAGAAAGGAAGGAAAGGGAGAAGGGGAGAGAGAGGGAGGGGGAGGATACAGAGGCAGAGGAGGAGAGATAGAGGTGAGGGGAGAGAAAGGAAGGAAAGGGAGAAGGGGAGAGAGAGGGAGGGGGAGGATACAGAGGCAGAGGGGGAGAGATAGAGGTGAGGGGAGAGAAAGGAAGGAAAGGGAGAAGGGGAGAGAGAGGGAGGGGGAGGATACAGAGGCAGAGAAGGAGAGATAGAGGTGAGGGGAGAGAAAGGAAGGAAAGGGAGAAGGGGAGAGAGAGGGAGGGGGAGGATACAGAGGCAGAGGAGGAGAGATAGAGGTGAGGGGAGAGAAAGGAAGGAAAGGGAGAAGGGGAGAGAGAGGGAGGGGGAGGATACAGAGGCAGAGGAGGAGAGATAGAGGTGAGGGGAGAGAAAGGAAGGAAAGGGAGAAGGGGAGAGAGAGGGAGGGGGAGGATACAGAGGCAGAGGGGGAGAGATAGAGGTGAGGGGAGAGAAAGGAAGGAAAGGGAGAAGGGGAGAGAGAGGGAGGGGGAGGATACAGAGGCAGAGGGGGAGAGATAGAGGTGAGGGGAGAGAAAGGAGGGAAAGGGAGAAGAGGAGAGAGAGGGAGGGGGAGGATACAGAGGCAGAGAAGGAGAGATAGAGGTGAGAGGAGAGAAAGGAGGGAAAGGGAGAAGGGGAGGAGGATACAGAGGCAGAGGGGGAGAGATAGAGGTGAGGGGAGAGAAAGGAGGGAAAGGGAGAAGGGGAGAAAGAGAGAGGGAAGAGATACAGAGACAGGCAGAGGGGGAGAGATAGAGGGGAGGGGAGAAGCAAGAGGAAGAGAGGGGGGAGAAGGGGAGAGAGAGAGAGAGAGGTGAGATAGAGGAAGAGCGGGAGAGGCCGATAGAGGGGAGGAGACAGAGGGGGGAGATAGAGATGGGGGAGAAAGAGAGAGAGGGGGAGAAACAGAGATACAAATAGGGGGAGATACAGAAAGAGGGGGAGAGATAGAGGTGAGAGAAAGGAGGGAGAGAGAGGGAGAAGGGGAGAGAGAGGGAGGGGGAGGATACAGAGGCAGAGGGGGAGAGATAGAGGTGAGGGGAGAGAAAGGAGGGAAAGGGAGAAGGGGAGAGAGAGGGAGGGGAGGATACAGAGGCAGAGGAGGAGAGATAGAGGTGAGAGGAGAGAAAGGAGGGAAAGGGAGAAGGGGAGAGAGAGGGAGGGGGAGGATACAGAGGCAGAGGAGGAGAGATAGAGGTGAGGGGAGAGAAAGGAGGGAAAGGGAGAAGGGGAGAGAGAGGGAGGGGAGGATACAGAGGCAGAGGAGGAGAGATAGAGGTGAGGGGAGAGAAAGGAAGGAAAGGGAGAAGGGGAGAGAGGGGGAGGGGGAGGATACAGAGGCAGAGGAGGAGAGATAGAGGTGAGGGGAGAGAAAGGAGGGAAAGGGAGAAGGGGAGAGAGAGGGAGGGGAGGATACAGAGGCAGAGAAGGAGAGATAGAGGTGAGGGGAGAGAAAGGAGGGAAAGGGAGAAGGGGAGAGAGAGGGAGGGGGAGGATACAGAGGCAGAGGGGGAGAGATAGAGGTGAGAGGAGAGAAAGGAGGGAAAGGGAGAAGGGGAGAGAGAGGGAGGGGGAGGATACAGAGGCAGAGGAGGAGAGATAGAGGTGAGGGGAGAGAAAGGAGGGAAAGGGAGAAGGGGAGAGAGAGGGAGGGGGAGGATACAGAGGCAGAGGGGGAGAGATAGAGGTGAGGGGAGAGAAAGGAGGGAAAGGGAGAAGGGGAGAAAGAGAGAGGGAAGAGATACAGAGACAGGCAGAGGGGGAGAGATAGAGGGGAGGGGAGAAGCAAGAGGAAGAGAGGGGGGAGAAGGGGAGAGAGAGAGAGGTGAGATAGAGGAAGAGCGGGAGAGGCCGATAGAGGGGAGGAGACAGAGGGGGGAGATAGAGATGGGGGAGAAAGAGAGAGAGGGGGAGAAACAGAGATACAAATAGGGGGAGATACAGAAAGAGGGGGAGAGATAGAGGTGAGAGAAAGGAGGGAGAGAGAGGGAGAAGGGGAGAGGGAGGGGGAGGATACAGAGGCAGAGGGGGAGAGATAGAGGTGAGGGGAGAGAAAGGAGGGAAAGGAGAAGGGGAGAGAGAGGGAGGGGGAGGATACAGTGGCAGAGGAGGAGAGATAGAGGTGAGGGGAGAGAAAGGAGGGAAAGGGAGAAGGGGAGAGAGAGGGAGGGGAGGATACAGAGGCAGAGGAGGAGAGATAGAGGTGAGAGGAGAGAAAGGAGGGAAAGGGAGAAGGGGAGAGAGAGGGAGGGGGAGGATACAGAGGCAGAGGGGGAGAGATAGAGGTGAGAGGAGAGAAAGGAGGGAAAGGGAGAAGGGGAGAGAGAGGGAGGGGGAGGATACAGAGGCAGAGGGGGAGAGATAGAGGTGAGGGGAGAGAAAGGAGGGAAAGGGAGAAGGGGAGAGAGAGGGAGGGGAGGATACAGAGGCAGAGGAGGAGAGATAGAGGTGAGGGGAGAGAAAGGAAGGAAAGGGAGAAGGGGAGAGAGAGGGAGGGGGAGGATACAGAGGCAGAGGAGGAGAGATAGAGGTGAGGGGAGAGAAAGGAGGGAAAGGGAGAAGGGGAGAGAGAGGGAGGGGGAGGATACAGAGGCAGAGGGGGAGAGATAGAGGTGAGGGGAGAGAAAGGAGGGAAAGGGAGAAGGGGAGAGAGAGGGAGGGGGAGGATACAGAGGCAGAGGGGGAGAGATAGAGGTGAGAGGAGAGAAAGGAGGGAAAGGGAGAAGGGGAGAGAGAGGGAGGGGGAGGATACAGAGGCAGAGGAGGAGAGATAGAGGTGAGGGGAGAGAAAGGAGGGAAAGGGAGAAGGGGAGAGAGAGGGAGGGGGAGGATACAGAGGCAGAGGGGGAGAGATAGAGGTGAGGGGAGAGAAAGGAGGGAAAGGGAGAAGGGGAGAAAGAGAGAGGGAAGAGATACAGAGACAGGCAGAGGGGGAGAGATAGAGGGGAGGGGAGAAGCAAGAGGAAGAGAGGGGGGAGAAGGGGAGAGAGAGAGAGGTGAGATAGAGGAAGAGCGGGAGAGGCCGATAGAGGGGAGGAGACAGAGGGGGGAGATAGAGATGGGGGAGAAAGAGAGAGAGGGGGAGAAACAGAGATACAAATAGGGGGAGATACAGAAAGAGGGGGAGAGATAGAGGTGAGAGAAAGGAGGGAGAGAGAGGGAGAAGGGGAGAGAGAGGGAGGGGGAGGATACAGAGGCAGAGGGGGAGAGATAGAGGTGAGGGGAGAGAAAGGAGGGAAAGGGAGAAGGGGAGAGAGAGGGAGGGGAGGATACAGAGGCAGAGGAGGAGAGATAGAGGTGAGGGGAGAGAAAGGAAGGAAAGGGAGAAGGGGAGAGAGAGGGAGGGGGAGGATACAGAGGCAGAGGAGGAGAGATAGAGGTGAGGGGAGAGAAAGGAGGGAAAGGGAGAAGGGGAGAGAGAGGGAGGGGGAGGATACAGAGGCAGAGGGGGAGAGATAGAGGTGAGGGGAGAGAAAGGAGGGAAAGGAGAAGGGGAGAGAGAGGGAGGGGAGGATACAGAGGCAGAGGAGGAGAGATAGAGGTGAGGGGAGAGAAAGGAAGGAAAGGGAGAAGGGGAGAGAGAGGGAGGGGGAGGATACAGAGGCAGAGGAGGAGAGATAGAGGTGAGGGGAGAGAAAGGAGGGAAAGGGAGAAGGGGAGAGAGAGGGAGGGGGAGGATACAGAGGCAGAGGGGGAGAGATAGAGGTGAGGGGAGAGAAAGGAGGGAAAGGGAGAAGGGGGAGAGAGAGGGAGGGGGAGGATACAGCGGCAGAGGGGGAGAGATAGAGGTGAGAGGAGAGAAAGGAGGGAAAGGGAGAAGGGGAGAGAGAGGGAGGGGGAGGATACAGAGGCAGAGGAGGAGAGATAGAGGTGAGGGGAGAGAAAGGAGGGAAAGGGAGAAGGGGAGAGAGAGGGAGGGGGAGGATACAGAGGCAGAGGGGGAGAGATAGAGGTGAGGGGAGAGAAAGGAGGGAAAGGGAGAAGGGGAGAAAGAGAGAGGGAAGAGATACAGAGACAGGCAGAGGGGGAGAGATAGAGGGGAGGGGAGAAGCAAGAGGAAGAGAGGGGGGAGAAGGGGAGAGAGAGAGAGGTGAGATAGAGGAAGAGCGGGAGAGGCCGATAGAGGGGAGGAGACAGAGGGGGGAGATAGAGATGGGGGGAGAAAGAGAGAGAGGGGGAGAAACAGAGATACAAATAGGGGGAGATACAGAAAGAGGGGGGGAGATAGAGAGGGAAAATGGTTTTGTGGTTCCCAGTTTTTTCTCCTAATGACCGGCTGGGTAGGTGTGGCTTGGGGGTCATGTGACTGGGTGGGGGTGAGTGATGTTGAGCCCATCCAGGTTTTGTGGGTCCAAACGGCTCTTTTGAGTGTTTAAGTTTGCCGTCCCCTGGCCTGGCCATCTTTTCATCTCCTCCCTCCCAGGGGGGGCCTCCCTTGGCAGCAGAGAGAGGGGCACCCCATGGCCGGGCCCCTGTTGCGCTTGTGGGTGACCCCTGGGGGGCTGCCAGTGAGGGGACTGCCTTCGCCCTGGTCCCCCTTGCCCCCCCAAGGCTTTACGTGCCATCTGCCGTGGGGTCCTGCTGGGCTGACTGTGGGGGAAGGGACTTTCTCTCTCCTCCCCCTTGCCTGGAATCAGCTGGGGTGGGGAGAATGGAAAGGAGACCCAGCCCTCGGCCTCTCTGGGCATGTGGGGGGGGCCTCTCGGCTCTCTTTCACGCCCACAGGGACCCTCACGGGAGCTCTTTCAACAGCAGGGGGCCCTTTAAGAGGTAGAGGATGCTGACCGATTCTGCACCTCTGCCCTGGGCATCTGTGGTGGCCAGAGGCTGGGGCAGACAGTCTTGGGGGGGTGGGTTGGCAAGGACTCAATCCCAGCAAGGCAGAGGGGGGGGCACTCTGGAGTTTTGGGTCTTCCCCAGAATCTGGAGAGTGGCCACCCTCACCTCTCGGAGTGCCAGCTGCGGCAAGCAGGACCTTTATTTATTTATTTATTTATTTAGATTTGTATGCCGCCCCTCTCCGCAGACTCGTGGCGGCTTACAAATCTAAATAAATCCTTTGCCCAGGATTATCTCGGAGCCTGGACCAGGAGGGCCCCACTCCCTTTGGAGCCCCCACAATACCCTGAATGTGAGACGACCTGCAAAGACCTCTGCCCCCCCAGCCCAGAACAAGGTGGTGCCTGTAATTTGGCCTTGCCCCCCCCCAACATGGCTGCTGTGCTCCCCCTAAGCGCTGTGGGTCACCTATCAAAGCCCCGAGGGGCCCAGCAGTGGCTCCTCCAACAGGCTGCCCGTCCTGCAGGGCCTGTGGGCCCGCGGAGCTGAGCCGGCCCGCCTCCCTTCCGCCCTGGGGAAACCCTGCCCTTCCTCCCCCTGGGGCTTTGCAGGGGCCCTGGACCTCCAGGGGCTGGAAGGGGGCGAGGGGGGGTCTACATCCCCCCCCCTTGCTAGATCGTCCGTCTCTTCAATTGCAGCCTGAAGGCTGGAGGTGCAGTTGGCAGGGGACGCCCAAGTCAGGCAGGTCTTGACCAGTGGGTCCTAAAGGGCAGCGCTGCGGGCGGGATCTTCTGGGGCAGGGAAGGGAGCAATTCATGGCGGCAGGTGTGGGGTGGGGAGGCCGAGGGGGCGGGGCTCACCTGGTAGTCGTGCGGGAGGATGGGGGCGATCTGCCGGCAGGTCAGCACCACCTCCTGGCCGGGCAGCTGGTAGACGGTCCAGGCGCGCGGGTAGAGGGCGTGGTAGAAGGCGTAGTGGCCGCAGAAGCCCCAGTTCCAGCCCTGCAGGCGGCTCGGCCGCTCCGGGGAGAGCACCTGCTGGTAAACCGTCCGGCCCTTCCGCCGCAGGCACACCGTGAACTGCAGCCCCACCGAGGCCGGGAGGGAGGCCGGGAGGGAGGGAGGTCAGGGGCGGCGCAGGGTTGCAGGGCAGCCCCTGCCCCCCGTCCCCTCCTCTCCCCCCACACCCCAC